>NW_023270490.1:7195987-7370095 GCF_011800145.1 Mirounga leonina
TGCGTGCCTGTGTGTGTGCATGCCTGTGTGTGTGCATTCCTGTGTGTATGTGTGTGCATTCCTGTGTGTGCATCCGTGTGTGCATGCCTCTGTGTGTGTGAGTGCCTGTGTGTGTGTGCGTGCCTGTGTGTGTGCATATCTGTGTGTGTGGGGGGGTGTGTCTATGTAGCTGTGTACAGGAGACAGCTGGAAATGAGGCTGGAGCTGGACTGTGGAAGGCATGCCCCTGGATTAAAGTCCTGGGATTTCAAGGTATAGACGCAAGGTGTCCATCTGAATAGAGATATCAACAGATATGCACACCCAGAGAGTTGGCAGGGCCAGCTCCACGGGCATGTGACCTGTGCCATCGCTCCGGGTCCCACACACAGAAGGACTCTGTAGATGGTTTAATGCTCTGCCATCACTGTCTTGAAATCCATGGTACATTTTTAGCAAGTAGACCCACATTTTCATTTTGCACCGGGTCTCACAAATGATGTGGCCAGTCTTAGGGGCTTGTTTTTAACAATTAATAATAACAGCCACATCCTGTATGATTCCAACTATAGGACACTCTGGAAAGGGCAAAATTATTAAGACAATAAAAAAAAAAACCAGGAGTCGTCAGGGTTTGAGAGAGGGGAGGGATGAACAGGCAGAGCCCAGAGGATTGTTAGGGCAGTGAAAATGTTCAGGATGACATCATAATGGTGGACCCGTCATTATACATTTATCTAAGCCCATAGAATGGACACCACCAAGAATGAACCCTAGTATCAACTGCAGACTTGGGGAGATATGCCATGTCCATGTGGGTTCATCCACGGTAACAGTGGTCCCACCCTGGCTGGGGATGTTGATAATGGTAGACGTTGTACATGTGTGGGGCCAGGGGGTGTAAGAGGAAGTCTCTGTACCTTCCCCTCAGGTTGCAGTGAACCTAAAATTTCTCTAAAATAAGATTTAAAAAAAATAAAAAGAATACACACGAAGACTTCTAGTTTCAACACCTGACCTGTTGGGGTTACAAATGAGAATTTCTGTTTTGTTTCTCTCTCTCTCTCTCTTTTTTAAAGATTTATTTATTTTAGAGAGAGAGAGAGAGAGCGTGAGAGTGAGTAGGGGGAGGGGCAGAGGGAGAGGGAGAGAGAATGCTGAAGCAGACACCCTGTTGAGCACAGAGCCCAACACAGGGCTCGATCCCAGGACCCTGAGATCATAACCTGAGCCGCCCTCAGGAGTCGGCCGCTTAACCGACTGAGCCCCACAGGCACCCCTCTGTGTTTCTCTTTAAACCCACTCCCAGGTGGTTCTGAGGACACCTCAGTTTGGGCCTCACCATCCCAGACCACGGGACCGAGAGAACCCGTGAGCAGGTGCGTGGCAGGCACTGAGCAGTGTTTCGGGGGTGGCCAGAGGTAAGCAAGGTGAACAGGAAGGTTGGAAGAAGACAGGGATGGTGAAGACCTTCCTATTCTGAGTGTACACATCAGAGCCAGCAGCACCCCCTGGGGCCTGTCCAGAACCCCAGCCTCTCAGACCCTCCTAGGTGGCTCCACAGCCCCCAGGGAGCCTCCCTCCCAGATGCCAGCACCCACTTCACCGGTCAGCATCCAGAGTGGGAGTGTCTGGGGGCTACCATCCCTCCCTCCACTCCAGGGCTTCTCAGCCAGGGGCCGTTCTGCCCTCGGGAGGCATGTGACGACATCTGGAGATATTTGGGGCTGTTGACGCGTGGCGGTGACATCTCACGGATAGAGGCCAGGGATGCTGCCCAGGATGGCCCAGCTCACACAGGGATCCGTGGTCATGCCGCGGCATGTCAGTCTGGCCAAGCCTGAGAGACCCAGCCTTCGAGGCTGCTGATGGAGGTGGCAGCCTAAACACATCAGCCCCTTGGGCCCTGACTGGGGGTCAGGGGTGCGACTCTGTCTCCCAAAGCCCTGCAGGATGAGGGAGCCAAAGTCACCCTACTGAGACTCTCAGTGGCCTGGCAGCCTGCCTTTGCCCACCCACTTCCCAGTGCCCCTTCCTCTGCTGGAAACATTTCCTAATTACTCACTTGCACACATAATCCTCGTCTTGGGGTGAGCTTCCAAGAAACCTGACCTGCGACCAGTGGCCAGCAGGCTTCACTCTGCAGCAATTCACTCAGCAGCAAGGGCTGCCTCACGGCCTCGAGCCCGGCAGGGATCAGGCAGGAGGGAGTGCCGCAATCCATTAGCAATGCCTGCCTCGGATCCCGCAGAGGGAGTGCAGGCCGGCTGTCAGCTTTCCTTCCTCCATTTCTGGAGTGGCAAAACGGAAGGCCATGGGCATTGTGCAGTGCTGGGGGGTTGGGAGAAGAAAATGGTGCTGACAGGCTGGCAAGAAGACGAAGGAAGGAAGAACCAGTGTTTGCAAGAACTTTGAGCATTTGCCCAGATGCCTACTTCTGCCACGAACTTGAAACAACCAAGGACTTCCACGAGCATAGTTGATTCCTTTAAAACATCATCTTCCTGGTAAGCCTGCCCTCCCCATCTTCATTGAGTTCATATTTGAGCAGGCCCTTTTCTTCCCAGCTACAGATGACCGCTCATGACCAAATTGAAAAATATTAATTCTCTTTGTCTCCTGCCAAAAAGGCTAAAGCAATTACAGGGCCTGATATGAAACACAGATGTTAATACATTTGGAAAAACAGGCTCCTATAGGCGAGCAGAGGTCCAAGTATGAAGTGCTTTTGGAATTAAAGCGCCAGATCAAGTTATACAGACAGCCCCCAATGTGAAAGCCATTCTCCCGAAATTCATTCCAATGTAGGAAACCCAGGGCCACAGCACACAGGCTGACATTTCCCCTATTTGCAGACGAGAACCCATCTACCCTTGGGTACCCACTGGCACACAGCTCCAAATAATATAATTATAATCATCACAGGGAAACTTCCCTAAGATTGAAAAGTATTATAATTATAGGCAATTTTCACTTTTTTGGAAATTGGGCTCAAATGCCAGAGAAAGATTGCAAACAAGGCCTTCTCAAGTTTCAGTTCTGGAAGAGAGAACACACTGGAAGGTTTGCTGGGACAGACCAGTCCAAGGCTGGAGGAGCTGGGAGGAGCTGGGAGAGTGCAAGGCCGGACCGGGCCTCCTTGGCGGCCACTCACTCAGACAACAGGGCTGTCCCTTGCATCTTCGTGCCAGGCCCTGCCTCGGAGCTGGGGATACCTGCAGGCAAGAGGCAGCCATGGTGCCACGATTCAGGAAGCCCACGCCCTAGGAGAAGGTCGGACACGCTTTCCTCCCCGCACACACACAGGTTTTCCAGAGCACCTGCTGTGTGCCAGGCTCCAGGTACAAAGAATAGGACAATGGGCAAAATACAGCCAACTCCCGCCCTCCCATCTGCCCCTGCTCAGCCGCTGGGCAACCGTCAGGGTCTCCGCAGCTCCCAGTCACATCATCGGGGAGGCTCCACCAGGGTCCCTGACCCACCCAGCTTCCAAGTGGTGGGATGGCGGTGGATCCAGGTGTCTCCAAAGCCCCCGGCCTTTCCCTCTTCATTACACAGGATTGTGGAATATGCTGGCCGGGTCTTTTGTCTTCTCTGCCTCAGTTTCCTTTCCCCCACTATTACCTGATTCCTAGGATTGCCGTGAAGGGAAAGGAAGAGGCGTATCTGTCAGCCAAGGAAGAAAAACAGATGAGACTGGAGAGGCAAGCTTCCTTTCCTTAATCCCTAACCTGGCACCGTGCCTAAGTTTCCCTGTTTATGAAATGAGGTGGGTGATGGTACCTCCCTGGAGGGGGGGGAGGTTGTGATGGGAAGGACTACAGAGTGCTGCATGGCAAGTACTCAAGGCAATTAGCTCTGTCATCATCACCGTTCCAGAAGGCCTGTCTCTTCTCTCTGTTCAGACAGGTGTCCTCAAGAAGGGGAGGGCAAAGGTCACGCACTGGGAAATGGAAGGCATCAGCCAAATGGATGCAGATGGACAGGCAGCAGCCCTTACCCACAGGCAGATCTGCAAGAAGACCACTTCATGGGGACATTTGCTCACCTTGACCTTAGCAATCAGGCATGAAACCCACCTGGAGGGATCAGAACGGGGCAGGGGTGGAGGAGTGCCCCTTGGTGGAATCATTTGGGTCTTCTCACAGAAAGACGGCCGGACCCATCCACTCACCTCGGGAACCCTACTTGCCACTCAGCTGCACGGTGCACAGCCCTCGAGCCCCTGGGAGGGGAGCAGGACGGAAGTCTGCACCCCCACGGAATGGATGAAGCGACTCATCCAAGGCCCCGCAGATCCTCAAAGGAACAGGAAGGGCAAGTCCACTCTGGGCAACTTCAAAAAATGTCAGTGTCAAGGTGACACTGGGACCAATTACATCAGAATTCTACAGGCGGGACCCCAGCACCCCAACTGTTACTTATTACCTGGTTTTGAGTTCCGCCTCTAGCGTGTGACCTCAGGAGGGTCATCTGACCACTCTGCCCCAGTGGTCTCATCCGCAAAATGGGAGAATATGGACTTCTCGAGGGCATCGTGAGGAGTAAGGGAGGATGCGGGCACTTGCAAAGCACTGACCTGGTCAGTCGCAGGCACGGAACCCGTGATCGTTGATTCCCTACCAACCCTACTCTCCCCACAAAGCCAGGCTTGGGATGAATTACAGAAGGAAACAAAAGCACAAAGATCAGAAAAACCACCAAGGCCCACCAGTCAGCCTCAGCCTGCAGGACCGGAAGCCAATGGCACTAAGTGGACCGACATAGTCTCTGCCCAGCAGGCTGTCCCTGCATGCAGGCTTCTTCCAGAGTGATCCCTCTGGACACAGGAGAGGACCCCAAGGGGAACCAAGGGGGCATCGGGGGCCTCTGTTCCTGCCCAAGCAGCTCCGAGCTGGGATTTGACAAAGGTGCTAAGGAAACCTGCCAACGTGTCCTTGACCAGGCTGCCCCGGGCCTGCTCTCCGCTCACCTTCCAGAACTCCGGTGGTGCCCAGGCAGCCAGCTGCTCTTTCCCTGCCCTTTGAAAAGGCTACCAGGGAGCTGAATCGGCCACTCCTGAGAAAGCAGCTCAAAACCAGAGCTCCCGCCCTGGGGCTGAGGTGTAGTGGCAAGATGTGCAAGCCAGGAGACGGGGAACCAGGCACGTAGGCCCTCAGGAGCCGCAGAAAGGCTCCCGGAAGCTTCCGGAGGCCTCTGGAGCCAGAGCCCGAGCGATCCACACCCTCAGCCAGCCCCTTCCCCGTGCCCCTGAGATTGTCAGTCAGGGTCTGGACTGCACTTTGGGCGGGGTCCTGTGGAGAAAAACAGCCATCTTTGAGAAACCAGGCTAAAGGGAACATGGGGACCTGTGCTAGAGGGAGTCTGTCCCTTCCGTCTCTCAGGCATATAAGATGGCTCACAGATGAGAGAGAAGAGAGCTCTTGGTCACCAGTCCACAGCCTGCAAGCTATACAAAAAGGCCCCGTCCCCCACCCCAAGACTCTGACGTATCAGGAGTTAAAAATCCGCCCCCCACCCCACCCCGGGGTGATTCTAACCCACAGCCAAGGGTGAGAACCAGAGCTTGGGAATCACAATCACCGTTCGAGCCCCAAGTGAGAAGCACCATGGTGCCGCCATGGCCAAGGACGTGAGCCCTAGAATCCCAGAGACCCGAGTTCAAGGCCCAGCTCTGCCATTTTCTGGCTACATGACCTTGGGTAAGTTACTTCCTCTCCCTGAGCCAGTCTCTGCACCTGGAAAATGGGGATACCAAGTTTTCCAAGGATCATTTTCAAGGTACATAGGAAGCAGAAGTGCCCGGCACATAGTCACATCCAGAAAGCACCAAATGATGGCAAGCCTAGAGCAGAGGGTGGGGATGTGCTCTGGTGTGTGACCGCGTCCCTCTGCCCAGACATGCTCACGGTGATTACAGTCAGAAAAAAGTCAAAGTCTTGCTACCAAGTCCTTAACCTTTACTTAGCATGATGGAAACTGGGGAAGGGACCATGAGCTGCACCCCAGAGCCGTCAATGCTCTCCCACGAAGACCGTCCCTGCACCCAGCACCCACGCACCTTCTTGTCCGTTTCCCTGGATGAAAATCATGAGGGCATCCCCGGGGAGCTTGTCAGAAATGCAGAAGCTCAGTGCCCCATACCCCGGCCCTGCAGAAGGCAGACTCGACTGCATTTTCACCAGATCCCCAGGAGCCTTGTCACCAAACTGTTTAAGGACAAGGAAGCTGCTGGGCTTCCTTCTCGAGAGGGAGAGGTCAGAGCTGTGGCAGGTGTGAGTGTTCCGGGAGGGTTGTGGACACTGCCAAGGAGCCCCAGGACGCCCCCTCTACGAGAGGAGCCGGGAGCGCTGGGGGCTCCCAGGGAGGGCCACTGGGGGTGACAGAGCCCCCCTGGCAACAAAGGGGTACATGCTTGCCTCCTCCCTCTCCTCGTCTGTCAGCTGCCTTGGCAAACAAGCCCTCGGCCCCCACTCCAGCCCGTCACGGGGATAGCTCCTTCTTCCTCAGTGACTCAGGCTGCAGCTGATCCAACCTTGGCCCCGGAGACCACTCTGAGGTCACCCTCCTGGCAACCAAAGTCCCTGAGACAGACCGAGGGACATTTTTCATCCAGCTGCCAACATCATATCGACCTTGGCAGTGACTGACATCCTTTGAACAGGTTCTGCTGCCCTGACAGGCCTGCGCGCCCCCCCTCCCCAGGGGTATCTCACAGAGCACCTACATCCCCCACAGATGGGGCAGCACTGGGGGAGCAAGCTTGGAACCTGCAGCGGGGAGGGGGGTTGGTGAGAATGGACAATGCCCAGTCCAGTTTCCATGAATGAAACTGGTTAACTAATGCGACCCCCCGTAAAGCCAGGCCCGAGCCGGTCTGGCCTGAGGCCTGGGGTTCAGAAGAGGAGGGAAGGCTCTGATCCCTTGCCCCCCCAGCATGGCCACTGAAGCCAAAGTCCCCATCCCTCGACCTGCCTCGCAGCCCTACTTGTCCCACAGCTCCCCAAGGGCGGCTCTGGCGGCCTCTCCAGCTGTCTGGGGCCACGTTGCGAGCAGGGCCCGAGGGCCGTGGAAGGCCTCCAGCTCAGCGCATTATTGGAATTTAATCTGGATTCCAAGAGATCAAGAGGACTTGGTGGAAAGTGGCTGCCATAGGGGGAGAGATGCTGAGGCTAACCCAAAGGCAGCTAATCCCTGGCACCCCAGAGCTTTCCAATAAAGCTCAGGCAGAGGCTCGCCAGAGAGCCAGATGTCCCAGCTCCACACAGCTGGGCAGCAGGCAGCAGCAAGACCCCAGACCCCTCGGCAGAGGGAGCAGGCTGGCCACACAGCAGGGACAGGATCTGGGCTCCTCTGGGGATCAGATCAGCCGCAGGCCTTCAGCTTGAAGAAGATGCATGTCCCCTCCCCCTTCCCCCAAGTTGGGGAAATGCAAACAAGGGCCCCACCTCCACACAAGCTTAGGCCTTCATCCCACTGGAGACTGCAAAATGAGACATTCAGCAGAGATGGGGGGAAAGCACTATTGCAGACAAAACTTGGCGCCCCCCCACCCCCATTTTCCTTTGAAGGTCTTTGCATTCCCTGTGATGATCGCGATCTTGGTGAAGAAGATGGTGGTGCGGATGACGGGACAGTGGTGGTGATGGTGATGGTGATGAGGTAGGTGATGGTATTGATGGTGTTGATGGTGTTGATGGTGGTCGTGGTGGTGGTGGTTGAGCACTGACTATGTTCTAAGGAAGTCTGTTAACCCACTTTATCCTCAGCACAGCTCTGGGAGGTAGATGCAATTATTATGCCCATTGTACAGAGGAGGAAACTGAGGCTCCAAAGGTCACTGCTTCCCAAGGCCACACTGGTATTAGTGTCGGGATTTGAATCCACACTCTAATTAGCCAGATTATCCCACCTGAGGAATCGCACAATAGAATCATTTTGCTTCTGGATTAAAAAACAGAACAACCCACCCAGAAAAAATATGTAAATAATTTAAAAAATTTTTTAACCTTTTAAGTTCTGGAGAATGAAGGTCTCACCTCCTTCTTTCAGGGCCAGAAAGGAAATTTAGACATCTACAGACAGCAGCCCCTTGCTCTCCCTCCATTCCCTGCCTCTTTCATACTTTGCACCTGCCATGTCATCTGGAGGGCGGGGGCGTGGGTCTGGCTACTTCCGCCAGTGCCTGGCACACAGCAGGACCCAGACATTGCTAACGAGGGACCTGGTCTCCCGGCAAGCCAAACGCCCCCAGAGTCAGGAACCCAAAGCAAGGCTCGCGGGCCCAGAGATGGCCTGTGGCCAAGCTGCTCACCGGGGGCAACCTATGATGCCCACCCTCGCCACCTGCCAGAGAGCCGCAGACAGCCGTCCCGCCCATCCCGCTTCCAACCACAGTGACTCAGGCCTTCTTCCCTCCCCGAGGGCCTCCGGATCCACCCCACGGAACGGAGACAGGGTCGAGGAGGGAGCAGCCTCAAACCGTGACGGGACACGTGCCCGCGATGCCAGCAGGCTGACACAGGCAGAAAGACAAGCAGCTGCTGGCTGCCTGCTGGGGAGGCCAAGGCTCGTGTTCCATTAAGCAAGGACCAAGTGGCTCGCCCCGTCTGGGTATCATCACATCCCTCTGTCCTCCCTACGACCCGTGCTTGTCCCCGCCTTAGGACCATGGCCTTTGCCGTTCCCCTGCAACTTGCTCTGTTCCAGCCCACGCCCCATTGCCAGAGCCTTCTTGTCATTCAAACACGCCCAGCTCAACAAGGCCATGGCCATCCATGACCACTCGATCGCTTCATGAGGCCAGCTCGTCTGTTTCCTTGCTTCCTGGTTTCCTGCCCTTCTTCTTCAGCCCCTGGTATGGGTTGGAGTGTATCCCCTGAAAAGATATGCTCGAGTCCCACCCCTGGTACCTGTGAATGTGACCGTATTTGGAAAGAGGGTCTCTGCAGATTAACTTCATTAGTTAAGTAAGATGAGGTCAGGGAGGGCCCCTAGGTTTCCTTCTAAGAGGAGAGAGGTGCACAGGAGAAGGTCCCGTGAAGATGCAGGGCCACGTGGCAACAGAGCAGAGAGTGGGCAGACAGATGTAGCTAGAAGCCAGAGCACCAACAGTGGACAGACACCCCCGGAAGCTGGAAGAGGCAGGAAGGACCCCCACCCACACCCTTCAAAGGTTTCCGAGGCAGCACTGCCCTGCCAACACCTTAACTTCCGACTTCCAGCCTCCAGAACCATGCGAGAGCACATTTCTATTGTTCTAAGCTACGCACCTCGTGGGACTTTGTTAGTCCAGCCCAGAAAACCAGTCCTCTCCTCAGCCACTGTTTCAGATGAGGCCCCTGGTCCCATAGTCCAGTCCCAAAGCCAGCGCCTGGCCTGTGGGTACTCAGGGGGGTGGGATGAACACATGGCTGGGCTCACAAGTCTCTCTCTAAGTGCAGTGGCCTCTGACCCCCACAAAAGAGGTCCTGTGCCTGTCACACCAGGCTTGTCTGTCTCAGGGCCCGGTGGGTGGCGACACCCCTCGCGAGAAATGGCAGCATCCCAGCCAAACCCCGGGGACACAGCAGTGGCCGGGAGGGCAAAGGCATTCTGGGAACTCCAGAAACTCGGAGAAAGAACCGAACAGGTGACACCAGCCAACACTTGCATTCTCTTCAGCCAAACCCACTTGCGGGGGCCACATTCCTGAGGTGAAGCCTCTTGCCAGAGACTCCTGAGGCAGGTGTGGGGAGCCTGCCAGGAGGGGTGGGGAGGGAGCCGGGCTCGGCGTTTGCACAAGTGGGCCGATGGAGTGCTATTGACGAGCTGCCTCTGGGTACCTGCCTCGCCTCCTACTAATCAGCCTTCAGGAGAAAAGTCAAACATATGTTTTTGTTCAGGAGTCCTGGGGGATCTGTCAAAACCCAGAGCAAATGTGTGTCACACCCCCAAAATGAACTCGATGCTTCTTCCTATAATTGGGTCTGGGGGATGGGGCACAGATGCTGGGGTTCAGCGGGTCATCATAGGATTTGGAGGTGATTGCCAAGACCGCGTGCCACCTCCCCCACGGCTCACCCTCCTTCCCGGTACCCTCCCCTCCAGGAGGGTCTGCGGGCCTCTCTGTAGTATAGGGTGAGTAGGGCTGTGCATGCGAGTGGGGGCTCTAAGATGCAAACTTAGTCAGCACTAAGACACCATTTGTCGCCCATCAGACCGACAAAGACCCAAACCGTCTGATCAGAGATGATGTTGTGAGCACATGAGAAACCGGCCGGCTCTTAGGTTGTTGGTATCAAGTGACATAACCTCCAGGGACAGCTGTCCAGCCAAGTCGATCAGTTACTGACGCGTGCACCCTCTGACCCCAGGACTCTACTTCCGGGGCTGTACCTGATAGACACGCACCGGTGTGAAATAATGCTGTCGACAAAAATAATGTGCCTCCCGCCTGTAACCCAGAAACGTGGAGAACCCACCAGGGTGGAGAACCTCAAGGAGCGGGAAGCGGAAGCTGCCTGCGGGACGGGCACCGGGGCTCAGAGCCAGGAGGGAGCCTTCCTGTTCACTGTAGCTGCTTTTCTCTTGTGAATGTGACAACGTGAGCATGTCTTACCTTCGCAAAAATCTCTTTTCAAAAGAAATACTTTTTGGACGCCCGGGCTCAAGTCCCAATTTGGTCACTTTCTCCCTGGGTGGTGGCACGCAGATGACACACCCTTTGGCTTTCAGCTCATGACTCTCCCCATGTCCCAGAGGAGTGGCCGCCTCACAGGGCTGCCGTGAATACGAAACCAGGTAACAAGTGCAAAACAGTGGAAACCCTCAGAAAGAGAGGCTTGGTTTTCTTAGTCTTTAAGAAGACAACCCCTGACATGGTGGTGCTCGCGAAGGAGGTGGTGACGTCTCCTCTGTCCCCAGAGTGGTAATGGGTCCCCATTCCCGCTGCAAATGCTGAGACTGTCCATCAGGAGGTGCCCAGAGCACCTTCCCACCATTCATTACTGAGGAATGGCATCCAGCCATGACAAGAGTCATCCTGAACCAGTCCTCGAGTCAGCCCCTGGGCAGCACCACTGGGGTTGGTCACAGTCACCTCTGGAAGGCACCACGTGCTCGCTCGAAGCTCCGGCCCATCTCTGAGTCTCCTGACCTCTCAGGAGACCTCGAAACTGAAGGGTCTCAAGACAGTCAAGTCTTTCGACACAAGATCTGGGTTCCCAACCTCATGATCCTTAGAAGGCTGAGTTCTCTCTCTGCCTGTTTATTTCCGGGTTGGGGTTTTTATCCCGTTTTATGACAAATGGCCACCTTCACCGGTTGCCTGATGTCATGTGCTGGGTTTCACGGTGAGCAATGGGAGATAGGTAGACCCTCAAAAGATGCTCCTTCCTCTTCCCTATCCCCATCCCCTCTGTGCCCCTGACCCAGACCACCCATAAGTACCCACACGGGCTAACCTGGCCGTCCCCTCTTCCTAACTCAATTTGCTGACGGGGAGAGTTTAAAGAAATAGCAACCCACACCACAGACTTTCTTGACAGAAGAGGTGCAGTGTAGGGCCTGGCAGGTGGTTGGTGGCCCCAGATGGAAGTGGCCCGGCCTGAGCCACCGCCCCCTTCCTCCTCTGCAGCCTAAGGCAGCTCAGCCCCTGGCCCGGCGCCGGCCCCAGCACCCACCTGCCCAAGTGCTCCTGCAGCACCTGGTAAACGCTGATCCGGAACGTCTCGTTGTCGAAGCGCTCCCGAATGTAGTCCTTGTAGATCCGGAATTCGGCTGCGGTCACAGCTTCTCCTTCTGGGATCTTGGAAAGATCAAACCGGAACTCGCGATGGTGGTAGCGCGGGTAGAAGAACTCTTTGTCGTGCTCCACTGGAGAGGGAAGAAAGCACACACCCGCACCAGCCGCTCATTAGTTACTGGCTTTCGCTCTCCTGGCGCAGAGCCCAAGCATGCCCACGGCCAGAGACCCCTGGGCCCGACTGCCCCTTCCTCGCTGGCCCACGGCAGCCTGCAGACGCACAGCCTCGGACCCTGGGGTCACCTTGAACGAGAGCAGTGACTCTGCATCAACCCACTGGGAAGAGTGGGGCACTGACCGAGCCATCCCAGAGGCCCTGGACAGACGCCGGGTCATGGACGCTCAGGCCTGGGTTCAAATCCAGGGTCAGCCACCAACTAGCGGGCCTGCACAAGGTACCATGTAATCTATCTGGACCCCCATTTCCTCATCTAAAAATGAGGATAATAATCCTGCACGGGCTGTTGGGAGAGCTAAGTAACTGAACATCAACAGCTTGGCTGCTGGGAGGGCTCGACAACGGTGAGCTATTACGAATGCAGACAGACCGCACTCTGCCTGTCATGGGGCCCCTGAGGCCCAGCGGTGCTCAGCCCTGGCTGTAGGTGGGAATCATTATGGGGGCTTTGAAAAAACACTGACGCCCTGTCCCAGCGGTGAGCTGGTAAATACCTAGGAACTGGCTCTCTGGGACCTTATCTGTTGTGTTTACCAACTTCCATTTTGGCAGATTTCGAGCTACCGACGTGAAATCACTGAAGATGGAGGTGGGAGACTGGCACATGGGGGGGGGGCTCTGGCACTGTGCCCACTGTGCTCGCCCCTCCCTGAGCCAACTCAGTATCTTTGGAGAGGGGGTCCAGAAACCCATACTTCTTAAAGCACCCCAGATGTTTCTAACAGCCATCAGGGTTTCCAAACACAGCCTTAGACTAAAAGCAGAAAAAGTGGTGAATGGCAAGGTTGGGGGATGAGGATTTTTAAAATGACTTCTGGATAAAATAAGGCAAAGGCCTCAAGTCTTCTCCTTTATACTGGCAGTGAGACTAGACGAAGAGATTATGCCCATTTCATTGAAAATAAATGTTGAAATGGACGTAAGCCCAAAAAGAGTGTTTCTGGGCGTGGGCCTGTGATTCCCAAGGATCATCCTCTGATCCAAAGTGGAACGGGGATGAAGCTGGGAGTCATCAAGTGCTGGAAAGATGCAGAATGGCTAAGTTCAGGCAAGTGTGAGGCATCTGCAGATACCTTTCCTCTCCTGGGAGAAACAGCCCCATCTCCACTTCCTGTCTGGGGGAGGGGGGTGACCAGAGACACAGGGAAAATAGAGGAGAAACATGCCCAGCTTCACCTCCAGCTTCAGCTTCCTAAGCTCTAGAAGCTCTCAGGCTGGATCAGGGCTGCCCAGCTGCAGGCAGGGCATGAACGCCTTTGAGGAAAAAGGTTCCCAACACTGGCAGCCCAAAGGCCCTTCCTACAGGCCTTCACTTAAAAAAAAAAAAAACAAAACAGAAACAAAAACAAAACTGTTTTAAACCTTAATAATACTTCTAAAAGATACTAAGATGAGGGCAGGGGTGTTGATGAATTATCCACTCATCAGGCTATTCCCTGTTGGGCAGAGGGGGCAGGTAAAGTCCTCAAGGCCAGGGGACTCCGGCTGGGCACAGGAGTGACCCTGCCTCTGGAGAGATCTCAGGAAGGTGTCCTCTGAACTTTAGCTGCTGGAATCTTGGGCCACACGTGGAGAGCTGGCCACAGGAATGACTTCTCCAGAAACCGCCCCGTGGTCCCTGTAGACTGCACCTGTCCTCCTCACTTGCTCTGTCCTTGACCCCCACCCAGAGCACTTGCCTTCTGACCCAGTCTCTGGGAAAGGCTGAGCTGGGGGACAAAGAATGCTGATGGGGGCGTCACCAGGCCCCCACTTTGATTTATGCAGAAGGCAGGTAGGGGAGGGGTCTTTGTGGCAGCCTCTAAGAAGTGAACCTCAGGAGGGGACCTCAGAGTGAGGGAGCAGAGCAAAACGCCTTGCCCCGGTCACTGTGGAAACACCAGGGCCAGGCCTCTGTCATCCTTCTAGCTCACTCAACCTTCAGGTCACCCTAGGAGGTGAGCCCAATGCCACGTTGGTAGGGGACGCACCTAAGACCCAAGAGGTGCCGAGTGCCCCGCCCAGGGCCAAAGAGCTGGGCCTCAGACCCAGGCCCCACCAAATCTTAGCCACGCCTCTCAGTGCCTGAGCCAACAGCTCTGCAAGGGCAGTTCTTATGCTTGTCATCAGAACTTTCTCGTTGTGCGACAGCATGCATATGGTGTTCACACAAACTGCTTGTGTGAGGTTCTGCGCCTCGTCACAGTGAACCTCCCCATGGGGCCTCCTCCCAGATCAAGAAACAGAATGTCGCCAGCAACCCTTTCCTCTCCCCCAACTTCTCAAGCCTCAGGTTGCTTTAGCTCGTTTCAGAATATCATAAACAGGAAATAATACGGTACACGTCCTTTTGTATGTGGCTTCTTTAATTCAACAGTGTTTGTGTGGTTCATCAACGTGCTTGTGGATGTTCATCCATCCTTGGTGCTGTATAGTATTCCATGCTTGGATTTCACCATGATTCACATATCCATTCTGCAGTTCATGGGCATGCGGGTCATTTCCAGTTTGGGGCTCTCAGAGCAGTGCATTCTGGTACCCATGTTCCCCGTATCTTTGTGAATGTGGGGAGGCATGCACAGAAGTAGAATTGTGTGTGTTCACCTTTAGTCCTATTGCCGAGCTGTTCTCCCCAAGTATTGCCCTGGGAGCTTTTTCAGAGTGTGCCAGGAGGGACAGCGGAGAAACACAAGTCTGTCCTATTAAGGAGATGGGCACAGTCCGGGGCCCCTCAAGGGCTTTTTTGCTTGGGACTGGCTGAGAGTGGTAAGGCAGCCACCCCTGGAGAGCGGCCGCCCACCCCAGCGAGCAGTCCGGGCATGCACCCATTCAGCCCCCACCTGGGCCCCCTCGCTGAGTGAGCTCCCAGTGAACACACCCGAGCTGTCCTCCAGCCCCGCCACCCCACCCGACCTGAGGTCACTGAAGACCATCTCATAACTAAATGGAAAGTTTGGTTAATGGCCATGATCTTGCCAGACTTCCAGGTAATAGCATGCAGCACTTGGTTCTTCCTGCCTTCGAACACCCCGCCTTCCTGTGGCTCCTTTCACCGTGACCTGCTAGCTTTCCCCCCAACTCTCTGGCCACTCCTTAAAACATCCCCTTAGACAGTCCCACTGAAGTCCCCTGGAGCTGTGGAAGAACAGGGGAGCATTCCACAGGCCACCCCCCTTCCCCGCATGCTGATAGACTGCACAAATAAAGTCTCCGTTTCCAACCATCTGACTCTGTCCTCTCCCAGAGAATGGGGGTGCAGAACCCCCTGCTTACAACGAAGAGGGCTAAAGAACCCAGAAGTACAAAAAGGCATGTTCATGGAGCACTTGCTCTGGGTTGGGTCCTGCTCTGAGCACTCTCAGTCATCATCTGATGGAGCCCGTGAGGCGGGATTGATCCCCATTTCACAGATGAGGAACCTGAGGCTCAGGGAGGCAGGTGACTTGCCCAAGGTCACAAGTTTAGTGAGTGGCTGGGCTCCAAAGCTCACACTCCTTGACCTTTACCCTTTCTGGAGCCAGGCGCGCTCAGTCTGAATCTGTGTCCCTATCAGCTGTGCGGTCTTGACCGAGTTACTTAACCTCTGCATGCCTCCCCTCGTCCCAGGATCATAATAATGGCCCTTTCTGTGTACAGAGTCGGCACTTACAGCAATGTAAGTTCACGTCTGCCATGGTCACGGGGCCTCTCAAACAATGAGGCGGGAGAATTCCAATCAGCACAGAAGCCTTATGCGCGGGTAGGTATTTGCATAGTTTGGCTATGACAACTGTATTTGAAAAATATCATAGTCAGACCAAACACTAGAGAAATGTTTGAAGGAGCAGGACATTAACACAGGTGTAACCACTGAAGTCACACCCAGTGAAGAAAGAAAACCCTGATACATAATCACAAAAATAAATCTGTTGCAGCAGGTGTATATACAACGTCTTAAATGAATAAGATAAAATGTATCTTAACTGTTAGTTAAGATACCAGGGTTATAAGGTTTCTTTTGTTAAAAAGATATAGGCAGAGTGTCCAGCTAAATTTCTAGCAAACATCTGCAGGCTCTCTGGGACAGCTTTCTGTGTGCATCGCCTTCATTCATTATTTTAAGACAATGAGCAGTATGAACCACGTCAGCCTTCTTCTCGTCCTGAAACCGCATCACCGTGGGTTCTAAAAATACTTCTGTAATTTATCAAAGTCAGATAATCATATTTTTTAAAAAAAGCAGTTCATAATTCAAAGTCCAAACCAAATTCCAAATCTCATCTCTCCGAGGCGTCCCTTTTATACAGAAGCCACCCCACGGCATGGAATCCACACCGTTTCAACCTCAGGGGTCCAGGCGGTTCAACTGTCACCACTAAAGTAGATAGAAGCATGAACTTTTAGGGAGAAAATACAGCTTTATACTTCTTTCCTATATTACCATATCTGATTACCCAAGACTTGGGTTTTTAAATAACTGTCTAGAGTTGGTATCTCCCTTTGTCCATAAAGAGAAGCTTTCTAAAGGCAACCCAGACCCTAGGAATCCAGCTTTTTCTGCACCGCCCTTAACATTCCAGCACCCCACCGGCTAAGAGAGCTCATAGGCATTAACGAAGACTTTCATCTTCAAAAGATTAAAAGGGCCCAAATCCCCGAGACCAAAAGATAAGTCCAAAGAAAATGGATTCCGGAAAACACCATCCTGACAGCAACCAGCCCCGTGACTGTCCCCAAAGCCGACTCTAGTGTCCTTTTACAAAAGCCTGGAATAATGACCCCAAAGCTGGTCCCGGGAGGGGTCATTCTGGGTTCGAGGGTGTCCATAAAGGGTAGAGGCAGGTGGGAATCGGAAGCCACCCACCTGGGCGTCCCTGCTCATGGCCCTCGGACACGCCAGGGGTGACCTCTGCCCCATGTACAAGCCTGCTCCCCTGCATCCCCCAGAGGGTTTCTGCCTCCTCTCAGCATCTGGGCTCCTCCTCCCACTGACATTACACAAAAAGTACAGACACACCTCTCACTAAGTTAGTGTCCTCTGAACAAAGGGGTTATGATAACCGAATGGAACTCGCCGTATAGACTTGCCAAGGGCAGCACATATTTAAACAGTACCTAAGCGTAGGTATTGAGAACCATGCTTTGTAGAACTGTATTTAACCCTGTGAAATGAGGGGTATGGACCCCCCAATATATTTATACTTACATCCATACATAATAATACACCCCAGAATACAATAAATTCTTACAAATGCGAGAAAACAGAGAAGGTATCATATATCTTTTGCTCCCGCTGGGTGGGCAAAGTGGCTGCAGGACTGACCACTCACAGTGATGTCACAAAAAGGTGCCGTGACTGTACCATCTCTTTCTCTTGGAAAGCCTCATTGGGGCTCTCTCAGTCAAGCCATGTGAGCCCCGGGGAGCTGCCATCTTGTCCCATGACCCCTTTTGGCAGAGTTGAGGGATGGGCGGGAACAAGCCCCAAGCTGGGCCAAACAGGGATGTCTTTTTTTCCCCTGGAACCTGGAGGGAAAGAGCCCCTGTTTGTCTTCTCTGCCTTGAATTCTACAGGTGTAAGTAGGCACTGTGGGCAGCCATGAGCCACTGCTGTGCAGAGGAAGCTGGTCTGTGATAAGGTAGATGCCAGGCAGGGGGCGCAGACATCAGCCTTGAGGAGGGAAGCCTTTCAGGTTTGATCCTTTGGTCTGGTGATCCCCATCCTTCGTGAAGTCTGGGGTTTCAATTCTTCCAACCGTGAGCTATGTGGAGAATCCCCAAACAAGTCCCCCTCAAACTAAATGGAGTCAGCTTTTGCAACTTGATAGTTTGCAACCTACTATTTGCAACCAAAGCAGTTCTGAACAAAATAATCAGGAGCCCAGTAATACTCCACGTCTGGGAATGGATGGGCGGGGAAACACGCCCAGATAATCATGGTTATCTCCAAGTGACCACTTGCCATGAAAGCTTCATTCTTTAGACTTGGATAATTTCCAAATACAAGATGACCCCTTGATCTAGCTCTGTAGGAGCAGGGGCCCTGACTGACCCCATCGTGAACCCCCAGTGCCCAGCACAGCCTGACACATAGTAGGGCTCCATAAGTCTATCGGATTGAATATATTACGCCTCGTGTCATTTCCTTCTGGTCTTTAAATAACATGCATACAGTAAAGCATACAGATGCTAAGTGTTGACAAAGCTCAATTAACTTTCTCAACACAAATACACCCAGAGCGGGAAATAGTACATTCATTCCTCGGACCGAAGATGTCTCCACAGGGCCCCTCCTGAACACCAGCCCCTCCTCTCCAAAGGTGACCACCATCCCAACACCTGGCACCACAGACTCAGTCCGCCTGCTGGATGCTTACCCTTCTGTGTCTGCATCCCTGTGGTTGCGTGTGGTGGTGGATCATTCATTTCCACTACTGTATGGAACCCTGTTGCAGGAATTGGCCACAGTCTATTATTTGATGGGCCTTTGGATGGTTACCAGTTCCAGATAGTTACAAACTGTGCTATGAGGAACATCCTTGTACATGCCTTTTGGTGAACACATTTCTATTGGGTAAACACTTTGAAGCAGGACTGCTGGTCAGAGGGCAGGAGCGTGCTCATCTTTAGCATATGCATCTGACTGTTTCCACATCAAGAATTTGGGGGTAACAGGGAATGGGGCCAAAGGAGACACAGTCCCTAAAGGAACAGTTCATTTTAATTTATTTCAGTAGACCCCAATGCATTTGTTTAGGTATGAGAAAGTTCTTCACGGGAAAGATGTTGAATGCAGTCTTGAGGAAGGATGGAGGTCCACCAGCCCCAGAGAAGAGGGAGAGGAAACAGACTGGTTCCAAAGACCTCCAGTTATGAACCTCTTTCATGAGGATGAGGCTCTGGGAACCAAGAGAACCAGCCAAAGTCCACAATATAACCAGAAGCTAGAACTGAGCTTTCAAGGACCCTTGACTGCTTAAGATCCCGTGTCCCAGAACCTACCCCCATCCGGATTTAACTCCAAAACTTCCAACGCAGCCTTCCTTTCTTTCCTACGGGGATGCGATTCATCCAGAAGGTTCTGGCACATGCCAGAATTGACCGGAGCTGACTGGGACCAAGGCAGCTGTCGGAAGGCAATTTATGGTGGCCCCGCAGCTTTGGGGATGTGAACCTTGATGATGGCTCTTCATTCGTTCAAAGATTTACATGGCGAGATGAAGGAGCTTGAAAAAGCCACCAGAGGCACGCCATAAATTGGGAGCTCTGGAAAATGGACCAGACGTACCCAACTACTCTAACAGGAAAATGTTCTCTTGGGAACATGAGCGTTGACATACCCTGCAGCACAGCTATCACAGAAGAGAGGACCCTGTCCTAAACCCATAGGAAAGGAATATCACCTAAAAGTCTAAAATGATACATGCTCCCAAGAAAATATCTCTGCGTGTCCTCACACCCCAGTGTGCTCATTTAGCAAGCACTTCTTGACCACCCCAGCAAGGAGCGAGAGCCCTCCGTCAACATGCGGTGGGACAAAGACAGATAAAAGCCCAGTCAGATTGCAGCTCTGGGGGCGCCTGGGTGGCTCAGTCGGCTAAGCATCTGCCTTCGGCTCAGGTCATGAGATCCCAGAGTCCTGGGATCGAGCCCCGCGTCGGGCTCCCTGCTCAGTAGGGGGCCTGCTTCTCCCTCTGCCTGCCGTTCCCCCTGCTTGTGCACGCTCTCTCTCTCTGGCAAATAAATAAATAAAATCTTTAAAAAAAAAAAGATTGCAGCTCTGTCACCTGCCTGACCCCTGAGCTGACTAATGGCTACTGTTTTTTCAATTTGATTCTTAATTGTAGTACAATATACATAAGATTTACCGTCTTAACCATTTTTGTAGTTCAGTCATGTTAAATACATTCACAGTGTGGTGCAACCAATATCCAGAACTCTTTTTAATCTTGCAAGACTGAAAGACGCATTAAGCAAGCCCCCCATTCTCCACCCCCAGCCCCTGGCACCCCCAATTCTATTTTCTGTCTCTGTGAATTCAACTCCTCTAGGGACCTCCTGCCAGAGGAATCTTACAGTACTGGTCTTTTTGTGTCTGGCTTATTTCACTGAGCATCGTGTCCTCCAGGTTCATCCACACGGGAGTTTGTGTCAGGATTCCCTTCCTTTTCAAGGCTGAATGGTATTCCATTGTGTGCACAGACCATGTTTTGTTTATCTGTTAATCTGTCGATGGACACTCAGGTTGCTTCTACCTTTTGGTTACTATAAATAATGCTCCTATGAACGTGGGGAGGCCAAGATCTCCTTCAAGCCCTGCTTTCAACTTTTCTGGGTCTGTATCTAGAGGTGGAATTGCTGAACCATATGGCAATTCTATTTTTAATTTGTTGAGGAAATGTCATTCTGTTTTCCACAGAGGCTGCACCATTTTACAGCCCTCCCAACAGTACACAAGGGCTCCGATTTCTCCACATCCTCACCAGCAAGAGTTGACTTGTTATTTTCTGATGTTTGGTTTTGTTTTGAGAGTAGCCACCCGAATGGGGGTGAGGGGGACAGTCACGATTATAAAGGCCCTCCCACTGTCCTGGACGTCTCATCACATGTCCCACACAACATCTCACCGAATCCTTATAAAAACCCTACTCACAGGTAGGCACGTGAATCGTGTCCATTTTACAGATGGAGACACTGAGGCTCGGAGACGCAAAGTCACTTCCCCATGGCCACACGGCTGGCCTGAATACCCACACGATCTTCACCACTCGGCCATGCCGACTCTCTCCCTGACACTGGACACCACCGCCGACTTCACAGCCATGGAGATAATCAAATAAGGACAACCCCAGAGTATCGCAAGCTCTTAGCACACATGTGAACGCACCAGTAATCTCCTTAAAAGCTGCACTCAGAGAGCAAAGACTGTATTCGACTCAGGTCCCCCTTTGCTTTGCGAGTTTTGCTCCTGCCCAAGGCCAGAGTCGCCCTGGAAAGAGGGTGACAGCTTGAAGACGGCAGAGCATTAATCTGTCTCCCCATCCTCCCTCCCTAGCCCCCAACATCGGGGTGGGGGGCAGGGCCCCGTCTGGCGGAGGGCACATGAGCAGCATTGTCTCCCTGCCCCTGGACTGCTGTGTCAACTCTCGAACTTTCCACCAAATACTTGGGCTGCCAACAAGACCACCTGGAGTCCCAGCGCCGGGCGCTCCGAGAGGGTCTTCGGAGACACTGCCTCCTTGTTAGATGCCCAGAGACGCAGGCGCGGAGGCCAGGCCGCTGGGCAGGCCAGGCATTTGTCATCGGTGCTGCGGCACAGATGTGGGGTGGGGGTGGGGCAGGGGAATTACTGTACCGCAAGATTAAACACTTCAGTGTCAACATGTGCGCGGTATTGCTCGAACAATGTTATCATTGTGAATTGAATGGACCAAAGGGTTTAGGGGATGGGGCGGAGAGAGGGAAAAAAGATGGGTTTAATTATCTCTAGGGCTGAAGCCAGTTGTTTGCCTAAAGAGACCCAGACGCTGGTAGAGCTGGAAAGAAACATGGGCTGTAAGCCTATGTCGATCTCTCTGCCATCAGCCGAGGGCAGCCATCCCTCATTCATGGGCGCCCCCATCTCCGTGCAGGGAGGAACCCAGCCCCCAGGGATCCCTGGGTCCCGATGCCATCCCCAGCCAGCTGCAAAGGAGGGAAAAGAATGGAAACTAGCTACTATTTTCAGCTCAACTAGTAATTCTCAACCAGGGGTGATTTTGTCCTTTCCCAACAACCCCACCAAGGGATATTGGGCAATGCCTGGATTCATTTTTGTTTGCCACAACTTAGGGGGTGTGAGCTACCGGCGTCTAGTGGGTGGAGGCCGGGGACATTGCTAAACATCCTGCAAAGCACAGGACAGCCCCCCTCCCCCAGGGAATGGTCCAGCTCCAGCTGTCAATCATGCCAAGTTGAGAATCCCTGAGCGAACAGATGAACAAACCTCAAGAGAGTCTGGGAGGGGTGCCTGGGTGGCTCAGTCGTTGGGCATCTGCCTTCGGCTCGGGTCATGGTCCCAGGGTCCTGGGATCGAGCCCCACATCGGGCTCCCTGCTCGGCAGGAAGCCTGCTTCTCCCTCTCCCACTCCCCCTGCTTGGGTTCCTTCTCTTGCTGTGTCTCTCTCTGTCAAATAAATAAATAAAATCTTTAAAAAAAGAGACAGAGAGTCTGGGAACCTGGGTTTTGGCCCCATCTGGGCTCTCAGCGAGGGGGGTGGGGCCCCAGGTTCACAGGGCCTCAGTTCTTCCCTCTAACAAAGGGATGGGTTTAATTGGTCTTGCCCATTCCCTGCACTTCTATTAGGTTGCCCCTAGAAAGTCGCCAACATTCTACCCATTTTGACCTATCGATGGTTCAGCCTAATACCTCCAAACCTGGATTCTACATCTGTGCTTCTGGTATGACAGCCACGAACCACACATGTCTACTGAGCACTTGGGACGTGGCTGGTGTGGCTAGGAAGTGAACGTTTACATTTATTCTGGTGTGATTAATCAGAATCTAAATGGCCACGTGAAGCTAGTGCTCCCATATTGGACAGCACAGATACAGAACCTGTCCATCACGGCAGAAAGTTCTATCGGAACTTAGAGCAACGCTCAGTAGTATCAGTGTGCTGGCTTCTTAGAGCAACACGATGACAGGGAGAGCTTACTGCAAACCAGGGTCTGAATACACGTTCTCAGAGGCACAAGGGGAGGGTCCCCCCCCCCCAAAGACATCCCCATTGTGAGAAATGCCACGGAAGCAGGGAGAATTTAATCCTAGAGCTGTGTGTGAGGCCTGGGATGGAAGCTGGTGGCTCTGCGGCTCTCGGTTCTGTCTGTAAACAGGCATGATGGCCCCCTGCTCTGGTCACAGGACCACCGGGAACCTGTCACTTGGTGAGTGACATCGCGCACTGGATAATCATCAGACACACCAAGTTCAGGAACACGGGGCCGGGGCTCTACTCCGGGTCCAGCTGGGCACCGTAGCCCTTTCCCTCTTGCGGAGCTGGGCTCAACCTGACGGTCACAGCCCAACAGAGCCACCGTCCCTTAACGTCCCCTCCCCACTAGCCCGTTCCGTTTCCCTCCTAGAACTTAACTGCTCTGATTACTGTATTGATTGGTCTGCTGACCTGTCTATGACCTGTCTTCTCTTCTAGATTTTAACCCCAAGAGCACACAAACTGAGCAAGGGCACAGAACAAAGCAGGTTTCAACCGTGGAGCGAGGCCGGGGTGTGAGTCCCCGCTCCGTGGCCACCGGGGGCTTAGTGAGTTACTTCTCATCTGTAAGATGGGAGGATGAGAATACTTACTCCATCGGGCTGTTGTTGGATTAAAACAGACCAGGGATTCGCACACCCCGGCGTGCTTCAGAATCACCTGGGAGCTCGTTAACACGAGACCACTGGGCTGACTCCCAGCATTTTTAATTCAGGGGGTCTGGGGTGGAGCCTAAGGACCGGCATTTCTAACACATTCTCAGGGGATGCCGAGAGCCTGGGGACCCCACTTTGAGAACTGATCGCACAGAGGCGGTCTGCCAGCACACAGGGCGGTCCTGAACGATGTTAGCGGTCACGACTTTGTTGTTCTCCACTGTTCCATCTGCTGTACCCACTTGCCTGGCGCTTGGCAGAGTCTCAAGTGTCTTAGTGCAGAGTCTCCAGAAACTTCCCCCACAGGACCCTTGCCTCACTCAGCTCAAGAAGCAGTAGAAAGCTGGGGCTCAGGTGGGCCATGGGGCCTGATGGCCTGGGTTGGAACACAGGCTCTGCCGATCGCCAGCAGGGACTCAGGACAAGTTAACCCAGCTCCGGGAGGCTTAGCGTCCCCCCTCTATAAAATGGAAATGTGAAGGGGCCTCTAGTTATGGGGCTTTCTGAGAATTCGAGGACACAGAGGCTAGCAATCATGGGGCATGGCGGGGGGCAGGGGGAGACACACGTGTACCCTGCCCAGAGCAGACCCCAGGAGCGGCCGGCGGTGGGGAGAGGAGCGGCCGTGGGACAGGAGGGTGCCTCTCCAGACCTTCCTCCCAGAGCAGCCAGACTCCTGGGTCAGCTGGGCAGGCACAGCTGGTTTAAGGTATTTTAGAAGCAAATCAAATCAAATGAGAATTTATAATCCTTCCTGAGGTCTGGGTTCCATCAACCCAAACTCATTAGGCCCTGGCCATGCAGGTGCAGCTAAGGAAGAGATTGTTCTGCGTTTCCTTCATGCTGGGCTCCCATCTCCCTTTCAAAATAAGAGTTTCTGCAAACCCTGTACTCGGACCAAAACACCACAGAGCCATCTGCACTTCTTCTGCACACAGGATGGTGTGGAGGGAGGTGTGTGGAGGGAGGTGTGCGAAGCCTGTTCCCAGGGGCTGGTGGGGGAGGTTTGCTGGAAAACAGCAATCCTCAAGAGCCTGATCCATTTGATATTCACATTTTCAAGTTCTTTTTTTTTTCTTACATTTATTTATTTTTAAGTAATCCCTACACCCAACGAGGGGCTCAAACTCGTGACTCCAAGACCAAGAGTCCCAGGCTCCACCGGCTAAGCCAGCCAGGCATCCCGATATTCATATTTTCAACTAGCTGAACTTGGATTCCCAAGCTGAACTACCAAAACATCCTCAAAACTGCACTCTTGTCCTTTGAACACGTTTCTGGTAAGAGAAGGAAAACCCACCATCAAACCAAAGAATGGCTTGGAAATTGGAAATCTGTGGCACGTCATCAGGAGGGATGCCAATGAGTTGTAAAGTGAGTCTCCAGCTCACGCTTAACAGTTCTAAATGGGGTCATCTTACAAATCATTGGAAATGATTAGCAGTGATTTAAGAGAATTCCTGTACAATTAAATTTACATAAAATTTAAAAACAGGTGAGACTAATCTATGCCATTAGGACAGTGGTCACCCTTTGGGAAGAGTGCCAAGGGGTTCTGGGAGCCGATCGTGTTCTGTTTCTTGATTCGTGCGCCGTTCTGTACCCGTTTACAAAACCATCAATAAACAATGTTCGTAGTAAATGTGGGCTGGGTTTATCCACCTTCGGTTCAACATAAGAAGTATTTGTCACCATATCTCCTCTATTGTAAGAGGTGTGATCAATGTCATGGCAGCTCTTGGGGGAAAGGCACCTTTATCAATTTTAAGACATTTTGGTTTCAGAAACACTGATCATCAAAGAAATGGGGGATGATGCCTAAAGCAGAGTTATGTGGGTTCCGCCTGCCCTCACATATGATCCGCCCATTAGCAAGGCTGTTCACTAACCTGCTCCACACCAACTTTTGAGCCTGAGGAGCATTTCAGGATCAAGCACTTCAGGAAGTGGACCTCCAAATTCAAATTCGCTTCCTGGCTATGTATCCTGGGCCAGCTACTTGCTTCTCTGTGCTCAGTTTTCTGGTCTATAAAATAGGGAGGATAAGAATGGCCCCCACCTGAAACGGTTGTCATGAAAATTCATTAATTTAGGTAAAGAAAATAAATTAAGTAAATTTAGGTAAAGTTAATTGGCACATAGTAAGCCCCTGACAAATGTTACCTGCTTAGATTATTATCATGATGGTTAACACAGCTCTAACTGAATAGTTGCTACACCCCCACCTAGCCACAAGGGACCAGAACCTGACTCCCAGCAACCTTATTTATGTAGCGTGATCCACCTTCTAGATCCAACTGATGCATGCATGAACATGTGATTCAAGGTGCCGAAGAGTCTCTCCCCAGAAATTTTAGTTGGGTCCAATAAGTCAGTCGTGTCATCAAAAACCCAAGTTTCTTCTGTCTCTTTGCTCTGCTATTGATAATTTAATCCTTAGGCCTGTTGCCTCATGATCACAAGATGGCTGCCATGACTCCAAACATCACATCTCCACAGAACCACATTCAAGGCAGGAAAAAAAAAAAGAAGAAGAAGAAGAAGAGTACAGAGAGTTCTGTTTGCTCAGCTGTCACTCATCTGGAAGCAAAATATTTTTCAGAAGAACCACCTCCTATCCCATTCCTCCCCTAGCAAATTTCCTCCTGTGTCTCATTGGTTAGGACAGCATCCTGTGGCCATTCCAACCTGCCAGGGAAGTTGGGAAAGCAAATATGTGGCTAGCCAGATAGTTGTAATTACAAGTTGCTGTGGGTGGCCTTCTTTCTCCCAGTCAGCAGGGGAGCAGATGAACCCAGTGAGGCAGAGAGGCAGGAGGGGCTGTTCAGTGACAGATGAGGGACATGGAGAGAATAATACTTGGATTCTCTATGGACCTGCAAGTTGCCGGCGTGTCCTTTCCTCAGGCTTGGGGATGCACTGATTTCCCAATTTTTTTTTTTTTATTTTCACTTAAGCTAGTTTGAGTAGATTTATTTTGCCCGCAACCAAAGAATTCTGTTACATGTACTTTTGTTGACACCAAACAAACGTTGCCCAAAAATAATCCCTGAAAATACCTTCTACCTCCTTTTCCTCTGATCAATTCTAACTGGTGAACCTAAGGATACACTCAGACCCTCGCGCCTTACTCTCTCGCAAACCAGCAGCAACAACCCAGGTGCCCAGAGCCCACCTCCTGGAAAAAGTTGTTTCAGGCTCTCAGTGTACACACAAGGTTCCACCAGGACAGGCAGGCCTTCCCTCCAAGCAGCTCCCCACCCTTGGCTAGCAAACAATGTGACACGGATTCTTATGATGCCTGAGTATCTTGATCTATTCGTCCTCTACCCAGAGGGAAACAGGAGCTTCCTGTCCTACAAGCAGAACTCAGATCAAGCCCCAGCCCAGCCTCTGCTTCCTCCCAGGTTACAAGGACTCCTGACCTTCTCAGGTCTTTTCAAATACTTTGGCCCCTTGTCTGAAGAGATCAGGAGGGTTGAGCTGATAAAATAAAGTTTGTTTTCTGCAAACAATTGGCTGTTGGCTAGAGTCCTATGAGGACCAAAGTTGTACTGACTTACAGGTTTGAGTTTAAAGAGAAGCTCAAGTCTCTCCATGGGCTGCAGAGGGTCTGAAATCATGTCAGCATGCCACCAATCTTCCGCTTACATTCAAGTGCCAAACTGTTATTTGGAGACCAGAAACTAGCTTAGGGCCTCTAACTATCATACAGAGGAGCAAAATCATGTGTGCAAATAACTTACGTAAATCCAACTATATAGCACATAGGCAACAACAACAAAGAGAAACAATTTAAATAAGTTGAATGTGGCTACCCAACAACCTCTTCCAATCCACTTTTCCCTCACCCACCTCCCACTGTGTTGGCCAGAGGCCAGTTTCATACCTTCCCATCCTCCCTTGCAGCAAGTGCTGGCCTTATGAACCAGCCGGGCTCATGGGACATAAGGAGAAGTTTTCTAGAGACTTCTAGGAAATGAAGAGCTAGGCAAGCAAGGAGAGCTCTTTGAACCCACCCCCCTTCTCCTGCCTTGAACATGAGATTGTGTGAGGATGTGATGTCCGGGGCTGTAGCAGCCATCTTGTAACCACGAGGTAACAGGCATGAGGAATCTGAGGATGGTGATGGTAAGGCATAAATTTCACATATACCCGAATGATATCACTGAGCTGCTGCCCCAAACTTGCAATCACCTCCCTGAATTCTTGCTGTTATGGGAGATAATGACCTGTTTTTAACACTGAAGCCACTGGTAGCAAAGGCAGATGTTCTGTGACTTAGAACAAGTCCTAAATGAGACATCGTTTCTCTCCACTGAAGCAGGGAGAAGGCTTTGGGAGGCATATACCTCACAGCATCTGCTGTCCTTGAGGGTGGTGGAAATGGTTAAAGATAAGTGCTTGGGTCCACTATGGGCCCTGAACCTCAACCAAGCATTGCACCTAACGTGCAATGAAAGAAGCAGCAACGTGCCCCACCACTGAAGGAAAACCGGCTCCGGGTCTTCGCACACAGAGACGGAGTGTGTCTATTTTCTGTGTGGCTTCTTAAGGGACTTCAAGGGAGATTTTCACTCTGCTCAACTTCTGTCCAACCCGCTGCCTTCAGCCTAGCCCCCACGGAAGGGGGGACTACAGCATCACACTTTTTTTCAAATGCCCAGGCCTCGTGTCAAAATCTGTAATGGGGGGCACCTGGGTGGCTCACTGGTTGAGCATCAGGCTCTTAGTTTCGGCTCAGGTCACGATCTTGGAGTCATGGGGTTGAGCCCTCCGTCAGGCTTTGCAGTCAGTGGGGAGTCTGCTTTAGGATTCTCTCTCTCCCTCTCCTTCTGCCCCTCCCCCCACTCATGTGTGCACGTGTGCTCTCTCTCTCTCTCTCAAATAAAAAAAATAAATCTTTGGGGGCGCCTGGGTGGCTCAGTCGGTTAAGTGTCTGCCTTTGGCTCAGGTCATGATCTCCAGGTCCTGGGACGGAGCCCCGTGTTTGGCTCCCTGCTCGGTGGGGAGTCTGCTTCTCCCTCTCCCTCTGCGCCTCCCCCCACTCGTGTTTTCTCTCCCCCTCTCTCTCTTTCTCCCTCTCAAATAAATAATAAAATCTTAAAAAATAAATAAATACATCTTTAAAAAAACTGTAATGGGAATTGAATAAAAAAACATGAATATAATTTTTAAAATGTGAAGTCACCTACAGAAATGCAGTCTTGGATATGAGGGCCCGGGCAGGGTTGGGGAGGGCTTCACGGGCACCCCCAGGGAGCTGCAGCTGGCTGACCAATCACCATGGGCTAGCCCAACACCACGTTCACGGAAGGGCCTAGAAGAGACTCTATAGCAACCCAGGCCATCAGCTCTGCTGACAGCTCACTGCTACTATCTGGGTTGGCCCCAAAGGCCCCGAGCTCTGAGCCACCCACCTTACAAGGACACTAGGGATTGAATTGTGCCCCCCCAATTCACCTGCTGGAGCCCTAAGCCCAAAATGATGGAATTAAAAGATGGGGCTTCAGGAGATATGAGGTTTAGATGAGCTCATGAGGGTAGGTCATGAGAGGTAGTGTCCCCACAAGAAGAGAAAGAGATGGGAGCTCTGGATGCTTGCAGCGGGTCATCTACAAGCCAGGGAGAGAGACAGAACCCAACCACGCCGGCAGGCTCATGCCAGACCTCCAGCCTCCAGCATTGTGGGGGAATAAATGTCTGTGCTTTAAGCCCCCCGCCGTAGGGTACTCTGTTCTGGCCCAAGCTGACTGAGGCCCTGAGCGCTGGGCTGCTTCCAGTGACCCGCTTGAGGTCACACACCAGGGAGCTGGGACTCGAAGCCAGATGGACCTGCTGTCCCCAAAGCTGGACAAGTGGCTGGTCATCCCTGACTTCCCCTCTCCTCACACGTAGTAACAAATGTGGGAATCATGCTAACAGCTGGTGTGGGTAGGACCTCACTTAAGATGGAGAAATGTCAGGTATTCCAATCAAAAAATGAGGGGACACAGGAAATGCCACCCCACAAAGTCTGACATCAGTGGAGTTCAGAAAAAAAAAATCAAAATACAAAAAAACAGGTGCAATTTGACTATGACTTTTTCATTAATTAATTAAGAGTAGGCCAGCCCACAGTCAAGTGTATACATCTGAGGGGCTGTTTGTGCCCTAAGCTGGTGGACACACGGAGAGCTGGGTCTAATGATGTTTCGGTGTTTCCTTAAAACTCTGCTTCGATAAATACGGACTGGAATCAGCAAGAGGCAACTTTCTCATATAACAGGATTTGTCATAAGAAAACCAGCTTCCTCGTTCGTCTCGTGTCCAGTTAACACAGTCGAGCTTTCCGCTGCACCGTGGGCTATCACAGCTAAGGGTGGACCACCCTCAACCCCAGCCCCGCAGAGCTCAGCACGTGGGACACACGCACACTCCCTGCCCCCCATCACTTCCAGAACCAGCCGGCGCCCTGTCCCCCTGCCTGGGACGCCCAGAGGAGCTGCACCCATGGCTGGTGCAGGCAGGCCCCTCGGAGTGACCACATCACTGCTGGCAGCTACTGGTCCTGGGCGCCTCATGCCCCACGGGCACCGTGCTTGGCTCTCTTCCTGCCTCCGCACCGGGACTCCCCCCCACCAGGAGCCAGAGCTGGTCTTAACTACCACCTGAGATGTTGTAGGAGGATTTTTGTTATTTTTTTTATTTTTAAAGATTTTGTTTATTTATTTGACAGAGAGAGACACAGCGAGAGAGGGAACACAAGCAGGGGGAGTGGGAGAGGGAGAAGCAGGCTTCCCGTGGAGCAGGGAGCCCGATGCGGGGCTCGATCCCAGGACCCTGGGATCATGACCTGAGCCGAAGGCAGACGCTTAACGACTGAGCCACCCAGGCGCCCCAGGAGATTTTTTTTTTTTTTTTAAATGGAATATGGGGAGGAGGCTACTAAGACCAGCAAAAATGCAACATGCTACAGCACCGGAGGGATTCTCGATGCCGAGAAGCCATCCGAGGAGTAATCTGTTTAAATCAGAGTTTCCTCCAGCTAGGAGGAGCCCCTCGGCACGTCCAGGAGGACAGAGGGTGCATTGTGTCACTGGTTGTCTGCCCATGGACAAAGGGGGCGGGTAAAACTCAGGCTTTTTAAATTTTTATCCTTTCCCAGGTAGAGGGTATGGACAGTCGAAAAGCAGGGGTCGGCAAACTTCTTTTTTTTAAAGACTTTATTTGTTCATTTTTGTGAGGGGGGAGGGGCAGACGGAGAGGGAGAAGCAGACTCCCCACTGAGCAGGGAGCCCCACACAGGGCTGGATCCCAGGACCCCAGGATCATGACCTGGGCGGAAGGCAGACGCTTCACCGACGGAGCCCCCCAGGTGCCCCGGCAGACTTCTACAACCCACCAGATAGGAAGTATTCCAAGGCTCTCTGTGGCAGTGACCCCACTCCTGCGGCGGCGGGGGGGCGGGGGGGAGCAGATGCAGACGACACATCAGTGAGCATGTCCCAATCAAGCCTTACAGACACTGGGATTTGAATTTCATCTAACTTTCAAATGTCATGAAATATTCTTCTTCTTTTGATCATTTATCATCCTTTTAAAAATTACATAAAAACCATTCTTGCTCCCAGGCTGTGCAAACCCAGACGGAGGTTTGGATTTGGCCTGTGGGCCATGGTCTAAAGCCAGCAGCTTTCCCTGAGCCAGCTACGGTGGCCGTGGCCACACGAGGCTTCTCTGCTGCTTGCCTGCCCCCCGCCCCCCCGAAGTTACCTGCCAACAGAGGAAACCAGGTAAGAGCGGTTTTTGCCCTAATTCCTCCTGAGGAACAAAAAAAAGAGGACCCACTTTGAAGGGTGTGTTTAACAACCATTTAGTATCATGGGGCAAAAGGCACTGTAAGACTATTTTGGTTCCTGGGAGATGATGCTACTCTGTAGAGATGTGACCTCCATCTCCGTCCCTAGGGTGTTGCTAACCCAGGCAGCGCTGTGTTCCCAGGAGAGGGCTCACATTTTGATCGCAATCCGTGTTCCTTTTAACCGGAAAATAATCCCTCAGTCTCGAAATGCTGGCTTCCCCCAGTCACTGCCATGGGCCAATGGGTTTGAAGCAAAGGCTCTCAAATCAATTTCCAACTTTGAGGAAAGTTACCCTAAACCAGTGGTTTGCATTTGGAGGCAACTGTGCTCTCCGTGCCCCCTTCACCCCGGAGTGGGGGACATTGGCAACATCAGGAAACATTCTTGGCTATCACAGCGTTGGCTTGGGGCGCCCCTGGCATCTGGTGGGTAGGAGCCTGGACACTGCCCACCATCCTGCAATACAAAGGACAGCTCTCGCAACAGAGAACTGGTTCGGCTAAAAATGTCATAGTGCCAACGCTGGGAAACCCTGTCCTAAATCTACCTAAAAAAGGCATTTCCCAGTTCTTAGTGTGTTTGAGCCACAAGAGACCCAGAGATTTCTGGGCCCCCCCTTTCCCGTCCCCCCTCCCCCCCAAGAATTTAAGACAATGAGGAGCTCAGGGTTCAAGTTGGTATAAGGCAAGTCGCTTCATTTATTGTTTCCTCCTCAAGGAAATGACCAACTGGTGCCTCTACCCTATAAACGTTTACTAGCCCTGGAAGGTTCTGAGGCCCCACTGCCATTTTTAAGGGCTTCTCACTCAACAAATGTTAGCTCAAGTCAGTCAGACTGTGGAACCTGAGAAAGGGGAAGATGGTGGGGGGCATTTTACAAAGTTCAGGACCAGGAGGAAAACCGAAAGACCTAACACGACCTCCCCACCCTGTCTCTCGTGCTCATAAACGAATGTCTGCTTCACACTGGGCATCTTATGAACAGGGGCAGGAAGAGTTTTAAAGGTCTCGGGGCACGGCTGCTCGGGGTTTTCATTCGCCAGCTGAGTCCGCGTCATGCTAGTGGGTCTGGAGATTGATGAGTTATTGGCCCTTGGGGCATGAGACCCTGAACCCACTCCAGGACTGGCTCTCCGGGAGGCTTTCCCAGTTCCTTGGGGCTTGGGAAAAAATGTAATCACAAAGAAGAACACAGAGGAAAGTGTAACAAATATCCAGGTACCCATAACTGAGAATTAACAAGAATTAATATCCTGGTTGTTTCCTTTGCGATAAACTTTTTCTTTTAGAATAACTTCAGATTTACAGAAACATTGCAAAGACGGTGCAGAGTTCCAGAGCACCCTCTCGCCAGCTTCCCCCTGAGCCAACATCCCCCAGAACCATGAGACACTTGTCAAAGCGAAGAAATGAACATCAATGTTCATTTCTACTTACTAGTAACTAAACTCCAGATTGTTTTTCAAATTGCACCAGTTTTTCCACGGCTGTCCATGTTCTGTTCCAAGATCTGATCCAGGATACCACATTGTACTTCCTAATGGTTTCTTACTAAGAGAAAAAAAAACTGAAGGGAACAGTCAGTTTACTTAAAATTTCTTCCCAATCACATCCCGCCTCCCGCCTCCCTAGAGGCAGCTGGTGTGAGTCCTGCGGCCCGTGTTATGTTCCTCTGGCCTGAGTACCTATGTATGGGCCCACGAACGACATATAATATTATCTGGTGCCCTCCTAAGTGTGTGTTTTGACACAGTGACGAATGGTTACACCCTAAACATCCTTCTGCAACTTGCTTTCTCCCTCTTGACATTGTTTTGAATCGGTATTGATACATAAGAAAGAAGTCTTTCCATTCCCTTCGGTTTATTGTAAATTTATAAATAAATTTATTACCAATCTATTTCTCCAATCCCCTGCTCACGGACATTTAGACTGTGGGTGATTTCATACTATTACAAACTATGTAATATTTATTCTGGTATACCCGTGATCTTTTCTATAGTGTCTTTTTTTTTTAAGATTTTATTTATTTATTCGACAGACAGAGAGAAAGCACAAGTAGGCAGAGTGGCAGGCAGAGGGAGAGGGAGAAGCAGGCTCTCCGCTGAGCAGGGAGCTGGACGTGGGGCTCGATCCCAGGACCCCAGGATCATGACCTGAGCCAAAGACAGCCGCTTAATCAACTGAGCCACCCAGGCTCCCCTCTTTTCTATAGTGTCTTGAGGTATTGCTATTAAAATACCAATCTCTAGCTGCCTCTGCAATTTCCCCGTCAGAGGGGCATAAGGTGCATGCAGGAGCCCTAGTACATGGTACTCGGGACCCTGGGCCCTGACAATGGTTTGAAGTCATAGAGATGGAGGAGGAGGAGTTATCGTAAGCAGGATGGATAGCGAAAGAGAAAGGTATGTGCTGCTCATCTCTACATTCATTGTCAGTGCACCAAGCGCCAAGGTCAAGGGCTCGGTGTGTGTTTTGGTGGTGCCTCAACACCACTCTCCTTGTGTGTCCCCCCACCCTCAATCACATACCTCCATGGGGCCAGGAGGAAAGAGTTTATGGCTTTACATTCAGCAAGAGCTCGATTCAAATGTCAACCCCACCACTTCCTAGTCATGCAAGTTTGGGCCCCTTCAGTCTCCTCCTCCCTAAAATGGGAATGAAACCACCTGCTTTGCAGAATGCTGAGAGAATTAAATGAGAAACCCAATAAAGAAGGGTATCATAAATCCATTACTGCTACAAAAAGATCTCAACCTTCCCACTTTATCACTATGATTTATTTCAGTGATGCATTTAGGTAATGAAGGACTCTCTGAATTCAGTTTCTAGATTCAGCCATGCAAGATTCTGCCTGCACTACGAATTGCCTCTGAGGCCCAGGAAGAAAAGGCAGCAATCCCATTCAGGGCAAGACTTCATGACAGGGCAATCACCTGCACGACCCACACTAACGCCGGCCAGGACAAGCACCTCTCCAGCCAGGACCAGAGGCAGCCTCATTAATTCTCTGGGTAGTGAACCAGACTAAGGCTGAAGCGTGCTTTTGCTGAAAGACAAGTCCCAAAGAAGCGAGTCATTTTACAAGTGGGAATAGAGAGAAGTGGTTATTCTCGTTGAACCATGTGAATACCTCAGTGATGCAAAACTTCTAGAAACCCTGGTCTCCAAAATGGGGTGCAAGCACTTGGGGGAGGCTAGAGGGATCCACTGGGATATGGGGGAAATGTTACAATCATAATTAAGTAGATTTCAAGGACTGATGGACATCGGGGGAAGTTGGAAAATAGTGGCCGAGCTCTGACAAAATCTCTGCGTAATTGGTGGATGAGGTTGAAAAGAGAGGATCTTGTTGCAGCCAACAAGCTCTTCGTCCCATTTCCACGTTCCTCCCGGGAGACGGCCTTCCTACCATAGTATGGCAGGCACTGGTGCAATTCCCCAGCTCCTTCTGGTGCTCCCCTCTGCAAGCTCAGGTTTAGTTTCCTGCCCACCTTCGGTCTGGTGTGACCACCTGACTAGCTCTGACCAATGAAATGTGAGCAGAAGAGGGGCATTCACCTCCAGGTGGAAATTTTAAAATCCCAGGCACAACTCACAGAGCCTTTCCCTCTGACACGGTAACTGGTGACCTTCGAGAGGGGTGTCAGCCCCATCAGCCAGGGGACCTGAGCACCCTCCCACCTGATCAAAGTGCAGAGCCCCCTACCAACCCACCACGGAGCCATGACTTAATACAAGAGAACAAACCTCTGTGGGGGGTTTACCCCACCCCCCCCAAGGCTGTGGGGTCTCTGTTAGCACGTGATAACTTCCTTTATGCCAAATAGACAAATGAAGGATGAAAATAATCAAAATGTAGGACCAGACCTTTAGCTCGCTGATCCCCAACCATTGAACCACGATTTTGAAAGACATCAAATTCTATCACATAACATTAACTAATTTGTGAGAGCAAAATGAAACGTGTCTTGTTCATGAAAAGCGTCATTTTATATTAATTAATAATCAACTAGTTAAAATGTGTATTAATGAACATCAGAATTTTATATTGTTTTTATCTTTAGTGCCTCCTCCTTAAATGCGTATTTTAGTCTACGTTTTTATAAGGTTAAAAAAAACTGTACTAAAACAGTAGGATTTATTTCTATTTAGGGTGTGGACCCAGAAATTTACTGGCGGGGATGCGAAATCAAAAAGCATCTAGAAGATGCTGCGTTAGAACACCTTCCACTCATTCATGCTCACGAGTAGCCAATACCCGAGCCCTGTGCCGTGAGAATTTGGCGAGGCAGCGCAAGAACAGGATAGTAAGAATGTCTGAGAAAACAGTTAAGAAAGGAGCCCTTTATCAAAGGCCAAACACAAGTCATTGAAACCACAGGATCACTCGCTTGCCCCCGTTGGCAACGTTCAATTGCCGGGCAGGTGAGCACTGGGTCCGTGACAGAACCAGTCTGAGGCGACCGTCATGCTACGGGTTTAGATTTTTTTCTTTCCCAAACTGCATAAAAGCAAGAGAGAGGCTGGCGTTACAAGACAGTACAGGCCTAACCCTGATGCTTAAAAACATGCAAGTCCTCGATTTTGGAAACAGTGCAAGTTTTTATTCACAGCCAAATTTAATTAAGCCAGACAACAAAAGATTGGAACTTGAAAGCTACTCTGGGGAGATAAAGATGTGAAAGAATAACACGTGACCTCAAAGACGCAGGGAAACCTAATACCCACCAAGTCAGATTTTTTCAAACAGTACAGAAAGAGCTGAAGGGAATTTACGGGAAGCCTTGAGTGATTAAGCCCACCCCTCGTCTCGGGGCCCTGGAGACATTCTCTTTCGTCCCTGGGTCTCCAGAGGCTTCTCAACGCACTGCATCCACACAGGGCTTCGTTGTGGCCTCGGCCCAGCTGGGGCGAGTGGGGGGCAGCCTTGCACCTGCTCCAATAAAGAGTGGGGAGGCTGTGCTGTTCTGTTAATGAATGCTTTGGGCTTGACACTCCCTTGAAGGAAAAGACAATTTGTACTTTGACCATCTTCCAGAAGGGGTGGGAAGAAATACTTCAGTCATGCGCTTTTTTTAAAATTAAAACTTTTTATTTTGGAATGATTTTTGACTTAGAGAAAAGTTGCAAGGATGGTACAGAGCGTTCCCAGACACCCCTCACTCAAGTTTCAGTTTGCCTAGTCATAAAATTTTTAAATAGTCATAGATGCTAAAAGCAAGAGAAAGAGTCAGCATTATACTCTATTTATCCTCAAGTAAGTTTGGTGTTCTCATTCAAATTTCAGTGATCTCTGAAAGAAGGAAACGTGTGTGCAAACACACACACACACACACATTTTGGGGGCCATTTTCTCTACCTCTTTAAAATAACATAGGAGGCTTAATCTCAGTATTTTAAGATAAGGATTTAAAAACTGGTATTTGGGGGCACCCGGGTGACTCAGTCGGTTAAGGGTCCAACTCTTGGTTTCGGATCAGACCATGATCTCAGGGTCCTGAGATGAGCCCCCCACGCACCTGCACTCAGCGGAGAGTCTGCTTGAGATTCTCTCTCCCTCTCCCTCTGGCCCTCCCGCTCGTGCACTCTGTCTCTCTCACTCTCTCAAATAAATAAAATAAATCTTTAAAAACTGATATTTGGACTGATACGGCAGAGTGCGTAGTGACACGGTCGCCACAGGAACAACAAGAGCCACGGTTTATTGTGCACCTACTGTATGCCAGCCTCCACGCACGTGTGATATGCTTTTGTCTTCGTGAGGATCTGGGAAGGAGGGGAGTATTATCCACCTTTATAAAATGAGACCAACTCAGAGATGTTAAGAAACTTGTTCAAGGTCACACAGCTAATATGCATCCACAGTGGAAACAGACGCACGGGTTTAAGCTGTGTCGAAAGAGAATCACTGTGGATGCCGGTCCATTCGCCGTTGCCAAGTCACACCCTCGGCTGTCACCGAGAACTTCCGTTACACGGCAGTGAAGCCCCCCAACCCCCACGCCATATATCACCCAGAATTAGCTGCAAAGTGTCAGGAAACTTGGCCAGGCAGCCCCAAGCATCAGCGAGGGCTGGAAGCCTTCACTGTGAAGCCCTTTATAGAAAGCCGCAGTTGGCAGCCCCCTCTCCTGCATGGGAACAAATTAACATTGGCATTCCAAACACAGGAAAGGAAGGAAATTGGAAACACAGTTCATACTTGGCCAGCCCTTTGAAATACTGTACCATGCTACCGACATCAATTAATGGAAAGCAGGGTTGTGCTGAGAGGCTCTGGTTTGGAAATGCATTAACACACGTTAAACATGTTTGTACAGGAACCGGATTATAAGCACCCTGGCTGCAAAACAATAAAGCAATTACCCCAAAACTGGGGCTCTCAGAGTTGTCATTAATTCAATCCACTCCACGCGGATCAGCAAAGGCTTTGCGCGGCTCCCACCAATGCCTTCCACCACAAACGCTGAAAGGACACATCGCACTCGCCTTTCGGAGTTGCACGTAAGTGTCAAACTCCATGCGCTCCTCGTATCCCCCGAATCATCAACACTCCACTTCGGAGAGGGGAAGAGGCCACAGCAACAGCGCCCGTGTTGGTCCACGCCGGGTTCGCGCAACCTCTCGTCGGGGAAGGTTAACTACAAAATACCTGTTCCATATTAAGAAATACCAAGTCACATTTGTGTCAAATATTATTTGTCAAATACCAGTTGCTGCAAAACGCAGAATTCAATTGCAGCCGAACACACAGCTAATACCAAACGGTTCACATAATAGCCGTGCTCATACATGGGATCGTTTGCAGCGAAGGAACGCCCCCCCCCCCCTTCCTCTATAAACTGTTTCAGGAATTGGAAAGAAAAGCATCTGAAGCTCTGGAATAAATAAAGTACTGTGCCTTGAGCTGCCCCGTACAAAAGACCCAGCACGCTGGGAGCGAGGACTCAAAACGACCAAAAAGGCAAGTGCCCGCTTACGGATTTTGTAAGCACGCGTAAGAGGTAAGGTTGTGCATGATGTGGGTGAACCTCAACGTTTCTGGCGCGCAGTGAAAGAATCGCTGCGTTTCTTCAAAGACCAGCCTCGGCCGGCGCCTCGCCCACGGACGTGCCCACCTGCGCGCGGCATCGGGGGGCCCGGGGACCCGCCTTCCCGGGGACCCGCCGCCCCTGCTCCCGCGCCCCGGTGACGTCCCGCCACGCCACGCTGCTCTGGGATCCATCAAGTCCGAGCAATCTGGGTGTGTAAAGCGAAATGTGTTATCATTTTCACCGCAAATTAACAGTTTCTATGTAAATATTGGTATTTCCTCACCCCATGAAGGCGAGAGGAGGCAAAATGGCAGTGGCGCATTTGATTTAAACTAATTAAAAGCAGAGGGTCATGCAATTCAATATATTGATTTTACCAGTGGGACTTAAGGCTTTTGTAATAAGTGTAGACAGCTGCCGCGCTCTCCCACCACCACGTTTTAAAGGCTAATCCTCGCATTCCTTCTGACAATAACATGACAGGTCCCACACATCCCTGCCTATACCCTAACCCCGGAGACACTGCCAGAGTGCATTAAGGCGAAGCGGTGCAGCAGCCTGCCAAAAACAGTGTGTCGACAGCCCCCAGCTAGGTCTGAAGAGTGATTGCGAAAAAATTAACATGGCCAGCCATTCGGGCTCTCCATTCTCAATATTCATCTGGCACAACGGATGGGCAGGCTGCGGAGGGTGGGGCCTGGGGGAGCGTTAGGACACTCTGATTCTTGCAAGGGGCCAAAGATGACCTTACCCAATAGGGAAAAAAGATATTAAAGCGATAGGGGTGATCAATCAACTTAGATGGGACTCTCCCCGGAATGAAGTCATCACTTGCCTCTGAGTTCAGCAGACATGTGATATTGGCTCGCATCGCAGGCATTCCGGCGGTCAGGGGATCGGACACCAGCTGTGTTTATCTTGCAGAGGTTACAGCCCTACTACGCGACCAAAGGCCCCCCAAACCGCCGCTCGCAAGCCCTCTCTTCTCTCTGAGCCTTCAGAGAAGCATCCCTTCACTGCCTACAAATCGATTTTTATCTGGGCCACCTCCCTTACACCTTGGATGGACCACTCCACAACCAAATGAGAGCCCTTGGAATAAAAACCAAAAATAGCCCCGTAGGCTGGCATCCAGGGCTTGGCCTTAACCTGCCTTGATCCCAGAAGAGAAATACAAAGAAGATCAAAAAAGTTCAAATCTGGGTCACATATATCCTTGGGAAAAGGGGAATGGGGGGGGGAGAAGCTCTTTGATTTAAGAACCAGGAAAATGAGGTTTAAAAGAAGTGATTTGGAAAGGGTTGCTAAAAACACAGCTGTTGGTGCACTCCTATAGCGAAGTCACTCTGCAGCAAGCAAGCAAGCAAGAAGGGGAGAAGCCTGTGTGACATCTATATTAACCTCTGGCTGCTTACAAGTGAGGGCCGTTGCTCCAAGTGCTGGAATGTGGAAGAGCCCCTTCCAAATTTTAACACAAGCCAGGTTACAGCTGCAAATGCCTGCAATCCATGCTCCTTTCCCGAAGCACTCCCTGAAGGAAATTTTTTTAAACTGTAACAGAATCTTTTTCTAATACTCTACAGTGGTAGGGCCTGTTCTTAAGGGGCAAGAGGAGAGATCTTAATGCCAAACACTTGTCAACAAAAAGGACAGCCAGATGGTATAAAGCAAAAACTACACAGCCTTCTCCTGACTCTTCAGCTATATTAACAAAAGCCACTTTTACACACTGAGTCCAGTAATGACCGGTTTCCAAGTTTTTATTTTTATTTTTTTAATTTAGCTTCGAGGAGTAAAACAAATTTGCTTCTTTCCTAACCTGGGCCAGAGAGGAACATGCATCACACGCCCCCTAATGCCAGGCGACTTCTTTTTGGAGATCCCAAAGGAACTGCTGGATTTCTCTAGAGGGGCCGGGGGGCCGGGCGGGGGGTGGGGGGATGGTAGGGGGCTCTGGCGGATTCGGTCTGCAGAACTCACATCGCCTGGGTTCCATTTCAGAGAGGGCAGCCTGTTTTGAAATCCAGAATTAAGTCTACACAGAAGAGTCGGGGGCTTGTTCATCCAAACCAGCTTACAAATCTCGCCATTGAACCCAAGGGGCCCCGGCGGATGAGATGTGGGTCCCCCGCTGTAGCTCAGCTAGCATCACACGGGGCTTCGTGGGACAGGCTGGTCTTTGTCATAAGGTGGGGTCTGAAGTCCTCATTCTCCGCATCTGGTTTTCTCCCACATTCTCCTCTAGCTCCCGCTCTAGTTTAGATCCCACTCAGCCTGGCAGAAAGCTTGAATTCCAAGGAGAAGGACTTAGAGGAACAAAAACCAGTTTGGCTGCAGACGGAGGGAAGAATAAACGCACCAGGTCTGCAAAAGCCTTCAGAATCTGGTCAGAGGTCCCCCAAGCAGGGCAGGACAGCAGCGGTATGCAGTGGAGGGAGGAGGGGGGCATGGAGAAAGTCAGCAGCCCCCCAAAGCTGCCCCCCGCGCCCCCCGCGCGGGTTACCAAATAATGATCTGATATGGACGAATGACATTTTCTTATTATTGGATAAAGTGTGAGACTAAATGCACCTTTAGAAAACTTTGTATGTTACAGATCAATTATGATTTGCAGTCCAAGGAAAATCAGTGTGCTTCCTCAGCAAATTTAGCTTCCAGATTAATCTCCTACACATTCCCCTCCACCCCCACTGCCACCCCCAGGCCCCTCCTATGGAGAAATTCCGGAGCCCACGACAGAATGGAAGGGACAGGCGGTTTACTCCTGTGCTGTTGCTGAGCAGAAATGAAAGGCCACCCTTAAAGCATCTGGAGGAGGAGTCTTGCCAAACTGCAGGCCAGGTCTTCACCCAACTAATGACCTCGAGTTTTAGGGACAGCGAGGGAAAGAAAACAAGGTCAGCGCACTCTGTTAAAAGCCACTGCGCCATCTAATTTGGAGTGATGTTCCAGAAAGCAAGACCTGAGAAAGTCAGGACTGTCCCACAAAGCCCAAAGCCAGCCCGACTGATTAAGAGGCTCAGACAAGCCGGTCTTTGTCCTTTCGAGATGAAAGAAATGGGGCTAACGGGTTGAAAGGTGTGTGTACAGGCAGAGGAGAACCACCCAGCTGTGGCCTTCTCAAACAAGTCCTGGCTTGCTCCCACCACCCAGGGGGAGCGAACAGCCCTGCCCCAAGGTTCCCAGAGGCGCCCAGTCAGCAACCTCCTCCTGCTCTGGGGTGGGGGGAAGAAGCCCTGACCACGCTGCTGGTCCATAGAAGCAGGGTGCTTTTCCGCACTGGGTTAGCAGGACCCAGGGCTTACAAATGCCTTTTTAATGACCCCAGCCTGGCTCTGAAGGCCACCAGTACCTGCTGCATTCACGGGGAGTCATGGGTACCCAACAGAACAGAAGATACCATAAATCCCTCACCAGAGAAAGGGCCTGGCCCAGGCTAACCACTGGCTTCAGTATGGCGACAGAGCCCTGCTTTAATTTACATATATATGTGTATATATATATACATAAATTTGGAATTTTTCTTTAGTTTCTGGTTTAGGTCATAAATACACATTGTAAAAAAATTTTTTTAAATCACAGACAAAAGTGCAGACAATGAAAAATCAGAAATCAGACCCCAGGTCCCACTCCTAAGCCCCAGCCCCAGCCCTGCCCCGCCCCCCAGTAAAGTCTATGTCCAGTTCACGGTGTCTTCTTCCAGTGGGAACAGATGATACACAAGCACATACGTAACCTCACGGATCTGCACCTTGCTTTTTTCCACCTCATACATCCTGCAGATTGTTCTAAACCGGGACATATGGAGCTGCCTCCTTCTAACTGGCTGCTTAGTATAATTTAAACTTTCTTGAAGTTGTTTTGGCATCTAAACCTCCCACCCCTTGCTCGCTGAAACTCGTTGCACTATTTGATTTTGGGGCTATTATTAAGGGCAGACAATGGCGACCCGGGAACTCGCGGGCCTTATCTGGGGCTGGAAGCTTTGGGGTTGATCCCCGCTTCCCCGCTCCTCCACCCACGCCCCACGCCCCCAGCGGGGGGGGCTTCGGTATCCCGGCGCTGTTGACAGGGCGCCCGTGGGCGTGAGTTTGCTGTCTTGACTCCGTTCGGATTTTCGCAGCAAGTTACACACGTAGAATGAAATCGGCTCAGGAACAGCGCTTTCGGGGCGTGTTATCTCGGAAACCAAATATTTGATCATCAGTCCTACGGCGCGCTGCCGGGGGTTAGTTTGAGCAAGTCTGGTGAATGTGCGTGCACGGAGGGAGGAGGAGCCACCGCGCCCCCGCTGTAGCGTCAGCCTCCGGTCCCCGGGGCCCCTGCGGCTCGGGGAGTGAGCTAGGTCCCCCGTCCGCCCCCGGCAGCGTCTGCTCCGAGATCCCGCGCCACTCAATCGCCCAAAGCCGTGGTTTGCGCGCCACACGTGATAAACGCTGGAAATGGATTCCGCCCGCCTGGGACCTATCATTAAATATTTAAAATAGAAAGCTCGCAAAGGCACCGTTTCTTCCCCAGCTCCCGCCGGGAGAGCTGAGAGCCGGGGCGGGGCGGGGGGGGGGGCGGTGCCGGGTCGCAAGGAGAGGGGCCCGCAGACACTGGCGGCGCGCGGCACGCTAAGGCGGGCGCACCGCGAGGGGACAGGTAGGGCTGGCCAGGGCGGGGAAGGGGGCGCGACGCCTGCGATGCCAGGTCCAGACAGGGCTGAGGGGGCCCCGAAAGGGCGGGAAGGCGGCTTCGCCCAGCAGGGCCCTTTAAATCCAGGTAGCAGGGGCCGCGCGGGCCCGGCGCAGCTCACATGACCCAGCCCCGCGCTTTGAACTGAGCCGCGGCCGGCCCGGCGCCTCCAGCCCCAGAGGTGCGGCCGCCGACTTAACCCGGAGGGGGCTTCGGACCAGCCCTTTCCTCCGCCTAACTCCCACAGGCCACATGAGCCCGGTTCGCCCTACCTGGGGTGCGCACAGCTTGGGGTCCCCTGGGGCCGGGAGTAGGAGACCCTCGGCCAGGCACTGTGGTTTTGCAAACGGCCCGGAGTGTAAAGATGGGCGGACTGGATGTAAGAAGTGGCCCCCTCCCAGTCCCAAAGCGCCTCCTGACCTAGACGCTTCCCCCCACCCCAACCCCTCCCTCCTGCCCTCACTCACCGAGGTTGACGAAGCTCATGACCATGTCGGCGTCGGTGAGGAAGTGGCTATCTTGCAGGCTGGCCAGAGGGGGGCCCTGGGTACTGAAGACGGCCTTGTAGGGGTAGGAGAAGCCCTGGCCGTCGGGCCCGCCGCCCTCCTCCACCGCCATGGCATTGTACAGGTCCAGCATGAACATGGGCGCCGAGTTGTGCTTGCCCTGGAGGTGGGGGCGCGGGCGATGCGGCAAGCCCAAGATAGAGAGGATCTCGCGCTGCATCTCCCGCCGCTCCTGGCTGCGGAGGCGCCGGTGGATGAAGCTCGAGTGCACCTCGTTGTCCAGGCTGAAGTCGGCCAGGGCGGAGCGCAGCAGGAGCAGGGGCGCCCAGAGCGCCACGAAGCTGTGCGGCGCCGCGGCGCGCAGCGAGCGCACGTGCATCGCGCCGGCTCTACGCGCGACCCGGGCTCCGGGCACCCGGCACCGGGGGCCCCGCGCCGCCCCAGGTGGCGGAGGGGGGCAGGCGGCCGTCCACGCCGCTCGGTCACTTGCTGCAGACGGGCCCCGCTGCGCCCGCGCCAGACATGGCCCCTCCCCGGCCGGCTGCGCTCTGCCCGGACCCCCGCCCCCTGCTCGGCGCTAGCCCCGGGGGCCCCTCGCCCGGCACTCGCCCGGGCGCACCGCGCGGCTTGGAAACCGGCTGGAGCGAGCGAGCGAGCGAGCGAGCGAGCAAGGAGGCGGGCGCGGGTGGGAGGAGCAGCCAGCAAACCTAGGAGCCGGGAGAGCGAGCGCCGGGGAGGCAGCGAGGCGGCGGGCGAGCGAGCGCTCCTTTCTCCCGCTCCGCTCGGGCGGCGGCGACCCACTCTCTTCCGAGCTCCGGCGCGGAGAGCAGGGGCCGCGCGTCGCTCTCCCAGCCGTGCGCGCCCTTGATCGCACGAGAGGCCGCCTCGGGAGCCTCAGACTGGTACGCGCTGGGGCCTGGGAGGAGGAGGAGGAGGACGGGCTTCCAGGGGCCCCTCCCGCGCCCGCGGCCTCCCACCTGCCCTCGGCCCCGCCCTCCCCCCAGCTGCGCCCAATGGGTTCATTCATTCCTTCTAGTGCGCTCTACAAATATTTACCGAGTGCCCACGCGGTGCCCAGCGCCCGGCCGAGCGCCGCGGGGATGCGAAGGGAGGAATCCGAGCCGGCCCTGCCCTCTCGGGACTCGAAGTCGGGACAGGGAGGAGGCCTGAGCGGGACCCGTGCGATTCGTTTCGGGCTGAGGTGGAAGAAGCTGGGGGAGTGCGGAGGCAGCGCAGCAATCGGAGAAGGCTTCCCGGAGGAGGTGACCCCAAGTCCCTCTCGTCCCTCTGCTCCACCACCGCCCCATTTACTCCAGCCAGGCGGACCCCTCCGCGCCTCCCGGAACTTACGGCTGGCTTGCCTTTGCACTTGCCATTCCTTCTGCCTGGAATTCTCTCCCTTCCGTTTAATCCCTCCCACCCCCGTCTGTGCCTAGCTCCGATGGCCAACCCTCCACCTCCCGGTGCCGCTCGGGTGCCACTTCCTCCCGGACCAGCAGAGAGAACGTCGCCTCCCCTCCTCACCCCTGCGCGCATTTGTTTTATTTCCTTCAACTGCCCTCACTGTTTGAGGGGATTCAACCTTGCCTTCTTCCCCTGCTGGGGCTGCCCAGAAGAGGCAAATCCACAAGCTAGGGGTTCCCAGATGATGGGCTAGATGGGGGGGCACCACAGGACGTTTCGGATAAAAGGTGAAGGGCTGAGTTTGGGAGACAAGGGTTGGCGGGGCAGTCTGGCTCAGCCTCACATGGGGACAGGAGAAAGCTCCAGGATTGGAAAAGATAAACCCGGTATTCTAGAGTTTTCTGGAGCAGAGAGGGTTCTGCCATGCCGCCCTCTGGGGGCTTTTGGACAAGATGGCAGCCTGAGGGGCCACGTGGGTGGATACCTGAGGCCAGAGGCCAGGCAAGGAGGAGAGAGATGCAAGGTGCAGATCCTAGCCATTCCTATCACTCTCTCCCGCCCTGTTACTGAGGCCCCCGGCTTCCAGATGGAACAGGTCCTGAGCCCCCAGGCCCAGGGCTGGGCCTCTGCCCACCTGTCAGTCGAGGCACTTTGAAAGCCCCCTCCACCTGCCCTTGATCCATGAACTCCTTCCTTCAACAGAAGTTTGCGAAGTCCTTCCTGGGTGGCAGGCAGGGCGGGCTTCGTGGGCGTGCAACCTGCCTAGACGCCCAGGCCTGCACGCTCAGAAGGGCCTCACGCTTGGCTTTCTGTTCTGCTGCTTCGGCATTGCCATTCTTCGGAATCTGTGAACAGAGGGCCCCTGCTTTCCTTTTGCACCGGGCCCTGCAAATTGTGTGGCCCATCCCGGTGCCAAGCACCGTGCTGGGCGGGAGGGTACCGTGGTGAGGCCACCTCCATGACAAAGCTGGCGTTTGGCCCAGGAGACAAAGCAGCAAGCTTCAGTAGGATTTCGGGGCAGGAGGGGTGGCAGTGCTGTCCCCCGATGCTCTCAGGGAAGGAGGTGGTGCTCTCAGCAGCTGGAGCCGGGCAGCACAGGGAACACAGGAGGGTCAGGGAGGAAAGACGCGGATGGGCCTCATGGTGGGGGGAAAGCTAACACAGGGACCTGTGGGGGCAGCCAGAGCAGTGCTGGCCGCCGTGTCCACCGCTGAGGGTGTGACCTACATCATCTTGGCTGGTGATAAAGACAGGGCTAAGTCAACAGGGTGAGGTGGGGGGAGGGGGGAGATGGGAAGGGGATCTCCTGGAGGAGACGCTCTGAGCTGAATCCTGGAAGGATGAGGAGGGGACAGCTTTCCCAGGGAAAGGCGTCCTAGGCAGAACGACCAGCAGGTGCACAGGCCCTGCAGAACGAGGGACAGATGCCAGGCTTTGTTGCCCCTGAGCTGCCCCGTGCCCCGGGGCTGGCTCTTCAGGGGCAAAATCATTGCAACTGCTGTGCCCACTTCCAACACCAGCTGAGATGAAGGAGGTTACTTTCTTCCCGAAAGCAACGGCCTTCTCTGCTTTTCAATCGACTCTCAAGTCTTTTGGGGGGATTCTGATAGGCATTGGGGGCTGGGGGCGGGGGCGGCAGGGAGTGGTACTACCAATTTACATGTGAAAACAACTGGTTGGTCTGCATCTACCCTGTCCCCCTCAACCGGGAAGGCCCTGAAGCAAGGATTATAGTGTCCCCCCACACACACACCCCCACCCCCATGCATCCCACCTGAGCCCATGGGAGCCTGGCACACGGCAGGTGCTCAGTAAGTACCCATTGAGTGAATAGCAGTAAGCACAGCCAACACCTAAAGAACACCGTTGGCTGAGGACATACTGTGCAGGCGCCAGGCTGAGGTGTCTCCCAGACCCCTCACCCCAAGACCCTTCCTCTGGGATGCCATCTTTTCTCATGCAAGATGAAGAGAAAACATGCTCTCCATATCCAAGACCTGGGCAAGATAAGGTTCTCTCTGAATTCCCACAACCTCATTTAGGCTTATCTTTCCTGTAATCCATGCTGGGGAGGGGGTGTCCCTATTTTCCCTGCTTCCTTCCCCACAGGAGTGCCCAGCACTGCCCCAGGCCCTCAGGGAAGGCTTGCTTGATTACAGAACAAATGAATGAATGAATGCAAACACACAGGCAAGAAACATCTGGCTGGGAATACGTCAGATGCTGCTTTGAGAGCTGAGGACGCCAGCAAACTCTTCGAGAGTGTTTAGAGAAAGTCGGGTGGGAGCTAGCAGCCTGGCCCTGGGAGCCTGTCTGTCTGGTTTCACACCCCAGGCCTGCCACTTGTACTCATGTCTCGGAGATTTAAACTCTCTGAGCCTCAGTTCCCCCATCTGTATAATAGGAGCCTATTAGCGCCCATCTCCTAGGGTCGCTTGTCTCCCAGGGTTGCCAGGAGGATTTGTAAGTGAAATCAATTCATGTCAAGTGCTTTGCAAGGTGCCTGGGGCACAGAGAAAGCATTTGATCAATGTGTGTTACCATCTGGATGAAAAGGAAAATGGAAAGGAAAATACGTTAACAGGAAAGCCTTCTAAGTTAAAAGTAACAACACAATTCTTCATGATGGTCTGCTTTTGGGCCGAGCAGAGAAAGGCACATTTATCCTGACTATGAGAGATCCAGAGCAGGGGTGGGGGGTGAGAGCAGGAGAGCAGAGCGGGAGCCCAGTACTAGTGACGAAAGGGCAGTGCTTGCATTCTGATCCCCTCATTGTCCCCCAGCAGCCCTCCCGTGCCATCCAGGGCCCAGAAACCTCCTTGGGGCCTCTCTCAGTTCCCAGCAGCCAGCAGCCAGCGCCCCAGCCCCCACCCCAGTTGTGGTTCCCCTAGCTGGGCACCCAGCGCTGGACTCCCCGGCCGCCGTAACCGGATCTGCCCTAGTCTGCTCCACACCTGGGGCCAGCTCCGCCTGGCTGAAAGACAGCCTGGAAACGTGAGGGGTATCATTGTGTCTGGCCAGCCCAGCCGAGTGTCCACACCCCGCGCTCGCCAGCCTCCCAGCACCGGGCAAGGAGTTTTCATTTCATACATCATCAGTCACATCTTGCCGAAGCGATTTTGACCAAGTCAGCATGTGTCTCGAAGGCAATAAAAAAGAACGGAATCCTGCTGACGCTCACATTCAGCAGGAGGTAGGGAGCTCATCTTCACTGTGGTACCATCTGCCCTGGAGGAAGTTCAGCAGGCCGAGGGGCTCCCCGGGGGCACCCTCCCCAGCCAAGGCAGTCTGGGAGCTGTTCCCCCTGTCCACCCACCTGGCCAAGGCCTGATGACCTGGGCCTCAGACACCAGCAGGGAATAGGAGGCCAAGGGCCTCCTCATGCACAGGCTTTAAACTCCTCGAGTGCAAATCCTGTGTGTGTCCACTTACCCTGGAGAGGAAATTATTTTAGCACATCTGTAATGAAATGTTGCTTTCCATGCCAATCTTTCATTGCACTGGAGATACAGACTCAAACTTGCTTACTCTGGGGCTTTCTTTGCACAATTTTTTAAACAGAGGGGTAAAATGCTGAACAGCTTCTATCGGTCTTAAGTACATTCGGCAGTAGCCACAGTTGCAAATGGAAAACACAGACACGCACACACACTCCAGAGAAAGCTGATCTCTGGATCTCCCAAACAGCTAGGAGGAAGCTTCAGTTTTGTTTATTACTTGCATGGCTGTTATTTCTTCCTCAGTTGGAGGAGCTGCTGTTGAGCATTTACTATTCCCAGTTCAGCTTCGGAAGGAGCCCTTTCCTGCTTCCCAGACGTGAATAAGAGCAGCTGACGGGTTTGAAGCCAGGCACCTGCTATGCCCTACACTGCCTAAGCCCGCGTCACCCTCCAACGTGCAGGGGGCTGTTCTACTTCTCAGGCCGCAAAGTAAACCGAGATTCTGACAGCGACTTGCCCAATGTGATGGAGCCATTATCCGGAGCTACACTTGTCCACGCAGCCCAGGCTCTTAAACTTTACCTGGTGGTTTAGTGATCTGGGAGCAGATCGTTTTTCCCCCTTTGGTCCAAAAGCAACACTTCCCCATCCTGGTTGTGCACACGAATTCCCAGGGAGCTGTCAAGTAAAGGAGACCCCGCACGAGACAGACACAACATCAGGAGGCAGAGGACACAGGGCCCAGATATAACAGGGAGGGCTGGGGAGAGGGTGACCCGAAAACCACATTTCCATGGGGGCTGGGGGATGCCATCCAGGACTTAGATTCTAGGGGTGCCTGAGTGGCTCAGTCGGTTAAGTGTCCGATCCTTATAGACTCTTGATTTCAGCTCAGGTCATGATCTCAGGGTCGTGAGACGGAGCCCCTCGTCAGGCTCTGTGCTGGGCATCAAGCCTGCTTGGGATTCTCTCTCCCTCTCCCTCTGCTCCACCCCCACCCCCCCATCTAAAGAAAACAAACAAATAAACAAACACATTCTAAAAAAAGGAATTTTAGTCTAAGGTTACCACCTAGTTCTAATTTTTAAGAGAAGCCGAAAATCTGTTTGTGTCTGACAACTCTCCATGTGCATTGGCAACTAACTGAATTTGTTTAACGGTTAGACCAAAGAAAACCCATCTACCAGTCAGATTCTGGACTCCAGTGTGCCTCTGGCCTTATAAAGGGCTCTGCTGGGTTTGGAGGGTGTATCGGCCTCCCCACCCCCCAAACCGAAGGACCCTCAAGGTCTGTGCATTTCAAAGCAGCTCCATTTTATGCACTATTTGTGGAACATTCAGTGAGCGAGAGAGTTGGGAAAGACCTACCACCCTCCCCACCAGACCCTAACCTTCTCCAGAGTCCCTGTCCCACTGACAGTCTCTGTCCCACCGACTCCTGCTATTTGGCCCTGGTAACTGATCTTTCCATAAACTCACCCTCCCCCAGCTCAGAAAATTCACCCACAACATCAACATCCAGAATTCTTTCTTGAGGAGGTAGGGTCTTCATTGTCGTTGCTTCCAAGTGTCTCCTACCTCCACGCTGCACCTGGGACTTTGTGTCCAGGGACTGTCCCATCTTGGGAAGCAGAGCCTGCCCCCCGGCCAGGAGCTGCACAGCCCAGAGATGCGCTGTCCCAGCCTGCTTTGCAACCAGAGCATGTGACCAAGTCCCAGCCCGTCAGACGCAGTTAGTCTGCGCCTGAACCACTCTGCAAAGCCATTTGGATCCATGTTCCCAACTGCAGAGCCCCCCAACCTGGTTCTCTGGCCTTTCTGAAAGTTCTGTGAGCCCCCCAAGATCCTCTGGTGAACACCTTTCCTGTAGCAGTCAGCCCCAGATGGTTTCTGTTGCCTGCAGCTATGAACCCTGCAGGATGCAGCATCAGGGAGCTTGGAAGGGGCCATGGAGATCATGTCCATCCAAAGTTTACAGACCTTCCCCTTTTTTCAGCAGCTGAAACTTTTGATCAAGGACGCTTTTCACAGACGCTCAACGTAGAAAACAGAGCTTCTGTGGTTAAACCAAGCAAGAAAGGGAGCTAGAGTTGCTACATTTAACAAATAAAAATGTAGGATGCCCAGTTAGATCTGAATTTCAGATAAACAATGAATAATTTTTAGTCTAAGTATGTCCCATACTTTATTTGAGACACACTTATACTACAAATTTATCTCTTTGTTCTCTGAAAAGGATGTTTGATAGGGTAAGCCACGATGTACTGGGTTTCAGTCAGTTATAGCCAAAATCCTACAAATGTGTGGTTCATGTCCTTCAGCTTGAAGACAGAGAAATTGAGACCCAGAGAAACACTGTGGGGCCCAAAGTCTCCCAGTGAGTCAGGGCAGAGCTGTCATTCAAATTCGGGCTCCTGGCTCCCAGGGTCCTAGAAGCTCTTCACTCCCCCGCATCATGCATCTCTCCATCTCTGCTCCTTCTTCCTTCTCTTACTGTTCCTTCTTACTCTCTTACTTCTCTACTCTTACCTCCTCACTGTGTTCCTGCCCATTTAAAAGAAAAAAATTCTTCCTTCTACTTTGCAGTTTATCTTTATTGCCTCCCCCCTTGGTAAACCCTCACTGCAAAATAGGTTTAGTCCTGAATCGCGTAAAAAGATAATTTGGGAAAATGAACAGATTTGACCTCACCTTACATATGATGCAAAGAATAATGAGGGTCAGCACTGATGAATGACACAGCTATCTGGTGCTGGGCACATTGTAGATTATCTCAAATCTTCTAACAGCTCTGAAATTAGATGCTCTGTCTCCCATTTCACAGATGAAGATATCAAAGCACAGAAGTCAAAGAGCTTGGCCAGGACAAAAGGCAATGCCAGCATTCACACCCTGGGCAACCTGCTTCTGACTCCCTTGTTTCTTCCAGCCACACCTCTCCATAAAGCCAGCCACAACTTTTATTTCCATGGCTCACACGGTGACAGACCACTGAGTAAGGTTGCCAGATTTAGCAAATCAAAATATAGGACACCCAGCTAAATTTGAATTTCCGATAAACAGTGACTAATTTTTAAATATAAGTAGGTCCCAAATTGTGTGGGACATGCTTATGCATACTCACCACCCCCTGACATATATAGTTACGTGTCTATTGGTTTCTTGTCTCTCCCCCACAGGAAAGTGGGCAAGGATTTTGGTCTGACTCGTTCACTGCCCTAAACAGAGCCCAGAAAGGGTCTTGCATGTAGTAGATGCTCAAAAAATATTTGCCAAGTGAGTGAATGACCTCCCTGAGAGCACATCTTGGTTTCTGTCTGGAACATCGCCCGAGTCAGAATCAGGAGCTGGGACTGTCACTGATAACCCGCCACTGAGGCACTGAGTGATAGTGGGCATGCGCCTGAGGGGCTCATCATAGAGCCCAGTGTCACCAGGGAGATCAGGTGACAAAATGGCCTTGACAGATGGATCTAGACGGGAACGGCCATGTGTTCAGGTGTTCAGGCATGGCCAGGGAGAGGCTGAGAACAACAGCTGGGAAGGCTTCTCTGAAAGGTGATGTCGGGGAGCCAGGCATGTGATGCACAGGGAAAGGGTGCTCCCGGTAGGAGCAACTGTAAATGCAAAGACCCCGAGGTGACTCCCAAGAGCATCTGGGCTCCCTGACTTCAGGAACACCTTCTAACTCCAGCTTTTCCTGGGGCCCGATGGTTCCCTGTGCCCAGATCCCCAGACACCACCACATTCTAGAGGTGGCTTGCGTGGGTGCTTAATTCTTACAGCCAAAAGAAGTCAGCCCAAACCCCTAGCCTGGGCCCCTGTCCTGCAGCAGAGTCCAGACATGGGCATTGCTGCGTGCTCCTCCGCGGGTGGGCTGAAGCTCAGCATCCTCATCGGCCAGACCCGTCCCTGGCTGGCCGCCTCCGAAGAGCGCACTCCCAGGAAGCTATCTGCAGTTGCAAAACCAGGAAGCATGATGTTCCCAGACATCAAAGAGGTTGCAAAGATTGCAGTCACCTCAAACCCAGACCTCTTCCTGCAGCTGCTGTTTAGATACCAAGTCCGAGGATTTTTCTTCAGGGCTCCCATGAATGGGAGAAGCTGCCACCCCCACCCCCACCTCCCGGCTGTAATCTGTCCCATGTCCCTCCATGTCTCTGGCACGATGGCCCTGATTTTGTTTTTATGGGGTAATATTCTTTGATTCCCAAATGCCTTGTGGGAACTTGCTAGAGGTTGGGGGTAGGAACCAGAGAAACAAAAGGATGATTTACAGAGCTTCAAAAGCTTCATTATAACCAGAAAATTTAATTACAGACATTTGGTTGTTTCGTTTCCATTTTTGAAGGAGGAAAAAAAAAATCAGTTGAATATGGCCACACTGAGTCCCTCTTAGAGGTTAGTTCAAGGCATCTGTGACTTCTGCAATCCTTGTTGGCATCCAGCGATAAACAGGCTGAGAAGATAAAGCCATCCTGTGTTTAAAAAGGGGGTCTGTCTCTGAGGCAGAAATTTTATAGATAAAACAACGGAATGTGACTCACAGAGGTCATCTAGTGAAAATGGCCCTGTGTGGACACAGATCTCCTCACACAGGAGCTGAACCCTAAAACAGACAGGAAGCTTGCGGGGCAGGAGGAGCTAGATCATTCTCTGCATCTGGCTTTCGAGGAGCCACCTCCAAGCTCCATTTTCCAGATGAGTTTGATGTTGCGAATATCCCCTCCCCGCCGCTGCCATCTCCCCGCCTGCACCGCCTTTCCTCTCTCTGTCCATTCATCAAACGTGCGCACGCAGTGCATGGAAAAAGGACTTCCTGGTCGGGTCAGTTTAAGAAATGATGAGCTGGAGAAAGACAAACAGGTTTCTTCACTTCCGAGCTTCTCAGTCTGTAATTAGAGTACAGTGTTTCCCTGAGCTGTTTAAGTCAGGAGTGTATCCAGTGCCAGGGATAGGAGCGCAAGCCGAGGTGGTGCCTCTCAGAGGGAGAGGTCCCGTCCAGGCAGCGCTGGGTCCCGGGGGCACACAGGGCAACCTCTTCTTTGTGGCTCTCTTCTCTCCATCTCTCTAGCTCTTTTGATTCGGCATCTGTCTGAATGTTGCCTTCATTATTTCCCACCACGGACTGGCGTCCTCTGCACGGCAGGGGGACTCAGCCCCTGATTATTCCAGATGGACAGTGCTGGCTGGTGACCCTGGTGGAGAGGGAGAGCTTCTTGCTTCCAAAAAAAAAAAAAAAAAAGACATCCAGGTCTTGGGCCAGGAAATGGAGCACCTGAATTTCCCGGTCTAGGTCACCTGCCCACCCCAGAGTCAGGATGGAGGTCCAGGCACTGGGTCAGCCCCACCAGAGACGTATGCCATGGGGCAGAACCAAGAACGCCAGTGTTTAATTCAGTCTAGGCCTGAGCATCAGGGGGGCAATGGTGTAAGCCCCAGTCCAAGTCTGAAGGCCCAAGAGTCAGCAGGGTAGGTGTCCAAAGGCAGGAGGAGACGGATGTCCCAGCTCAGCCAGAGACAGCGAATTGGCCCTTCCTCCACATTTTCAACGTGTTCGGACCCTCAGTGGATTGGATGACGCCCATCCACATGGACGAGGACGGGCTTCTTTACTCCGTCTACCAATTCAAATGCTAATCCCTTCCAGAAACACCCTTCCAGACACACCCAGAAATAACATTCTACCAGCCATCTGGGCATCCCTTAGCCCAGGCAAAGTGACACCTAAAATTAACCAACACAGGGGGTAAGAAGGCTCCATCCCAAACTTCTACAGGCACGTGGTGGGTGAGTTTCGGAACCACTACCCAGGGGCGGGAGGATGAGTCCGAGGTCATCCGTGTCCTGGGGGGCAGGAGAACCACAGTCATGACAGTTTGAACACTATCTACCGTGAAGAAGAGCACGGAGGCACTGCTCTTCCTACTCCTTGACAGCTTCCCAAACGTTCGCTGGACTGGAGGGGTCAAGAGTCACTCACATCGCTTTCATGCCAGAACATGTCACCTGACCCCCGACCAACCCACTCAGGATGCCCGGGAGGGTCAGAGACGGCACGTCTGACTTTACCAACCCTGAATAATGACCACTTCGTAAGACTTCATCACGTGCCCAGCACTGGACGGGTGTTTGAGTTGGTAGGATTGCGCTAGGCTGTGTGTAACAGAAACCTGCCCATAACGGCTTAGCCAAAAAGGACATGTGGGTTTCGAACATAGGAAGGGTCTAGGTAGGAAGTCCAAGGCTGATGCCGCTTCCCTGTAAGGACCTTCCTCCTCCTGAGCGCCCTACTGTCCTTAGCTTGTGGTTTCCACCCTCGGGGTCACACGTTGCCCCGCTCCGGGCATCCCGTGAGTCTTCCAGAATGATGAAGGGAAGGAAGAGGGAAGACAAGGGAATGACACATCTCATCAGCCGGCACGGGGTCACACAGGCACGCTTAGCTGCAACAGAGGCTAACCCATGAGTATTTTTGGCTGGCACCATGTTGTTTTGGTAGAAAGGAAGGGGGAGAGAATGGGTCAGCAACCAGCAGCATCTGCCCCACACGCCACCAGCCTGACTTGGTTCACCCTCCTGACATCTTCTTGAGGTAGCGACTGTTTGCATCTAGGCGAGGAACTAGATCAGGGGTCTGCAGACTATGGCCCGTGTGCTGCATCCGGTCGCCTATTTTAGTTAAAGTTTTATTAACACAGCTACGGCCAAATGTTTACATCTTATCTAAGCCTGCTTTCATGTTTAACGGCAGAATTAAGTAGCTGTGACGGAGACTGTACATGCTGCAGAGTGGGAAATACTTACGATCTGATTCTTTACAGAAAACGTTGATGGACCCCTGCAAGAAACCCTGGTTACTCAAAGTGTGGGTGGGGGACCAGCAGCATTGGGAATACCAGGAACAGAATCTCGGGCCGGTGGAGACTAGAACCTGTGCTTACTCACTGTGTGAGCCTGCACGTTCCCGAGTCCCCATTTTCTCACCTGTAAAATGGACACAATCATCCCTCTCATCTCTCTCCCTCATGTCGCCTGGAGGAATCAGAGAGGCAGTCCATGGAAGTGCCTGGCGGATGATAATTACTTGAGAAATGGTAACAAGTTGCTGATGTTGGTCTTCGTGTCTCTCTCGCTTTTTTATTTTTTATTTTTTTATTGTTTTTTTTAATTTTTTTATTCTTATATTATCCCCATACATTGCATCATTAGTTTTAGATGTAGTGTTCCATGATTCTCTCGCTTTTTTTTAAAGGTCACTCTCATAATCCATAATCTCAGGAATTCCCTGGGGGATAAAGAAAGACAGGCTCCTGCAGGCTCCTGGTTGCTGGGCACCGGGAGGGAAACAGCCATGACACCCATCTGGTACCGAATTCTCTCTGGGGCTTTTATTCGACATCGCACAGGAATGTTTTGGTCCAACTGTTGCCCTCTAGTTCTCTGGCTAGTTCTTGCGTGTTTGCACAGGAGGGTCCTCCTCAGGCCTCAGCGGTCACGTTTTTCCCCAAGTTGAGTCCCAAACAGTAAGGTTGGTTCCTTTGACTCCTTTTGTTTCGATGTGCTCACGAGCCTGCATGAAAATGGTTGTGAGCTGCATCAGGCCCTGCATAGCAAGAAAAGCCGACAGCCAGATGGGCTCACCCTTCTGGAAATGTGGAGGAAGAGTCAACAGGTAAACGAGATGAGATTCTGAACCTAGTCATTCTTAGAAATTTCATCTTTGCCAATACATAAAATAATAGAGTTAAAAACTAATTTTAAAAACCCAAAAATTAAAAAAAAAATGTTTTTAAAGTCTCTTTTAGGTGGTCCATTCCGAAGAATAGGTGGCATTGAACTTTGATAACCCTGAAAGCTGGCCACTAAAGTTCGCATCCCCCCACGACGCACAAAAAGTTCCACTTTGGGGCAATTCTCCCTGTTTCCGGAAGATTCTGGAGGTTTACCACAAAGGCCCCTGCCTGTTTGGAGCTTCTCAGCAGCAGAAAATTACTAACCACAAAAGCTTTCAGGACAGGCATTTAAAATCAACCCAAAGACACTCTTCTTTCACGGGCTTCTGCCTCCAGACAATTTTTCACAGTCCAATCCCACACCGTTCCTCGCAGACAGGATCAGCATCCAAACCAAGGATTCTTTTAAGAATTCTGTATGCATTAATATGATCACCTTGAACTTGTGCAGGACGAAGAGCTCCAGTTAGCAGGGGGCTTTCGAAGGCTTTTAATAGGAAACATTTGTGCCAAATATAAAGGCTTCTCCTTGTGTTTTGCTTTAGCTGTAAATTATCTCCTCCAAGGATCCATCCAGAAATCTCTGCAGAGGGTGAACTCTGCAGCATGGCTGGATCCAGATTTGTTGCTTGGTGCAGATAGATTTTCAGCTGCTGCATCCAAACCGCAACTGGGGGGACAATAAGAACAGAACTCCTTTTGTTCTGATTAAACTGTTTTTAATGGTCCCTTCTAGTCTGGGCCTTAGTGGACGTCTCAACAAGGCCCCTCATTGAGACGCCCTTGAAAGAGGCAAGTGGAGCAGAGCACAAGGGAGCCCTCGGGAGGGGCTGGACGCCCTTTGCTCAGCCTTGGTGGTCCTGCCACAAAGGAAAATGGGGCTATTTTATGTGTTGTCTAAGATGGAAAAGGGGAGGGGTGGCAAGAGAAGGACACGCCCACAAATTTCCATAATTAGTGCTTGCAAAGTGTTAGGGTTCACACACACACACACACACACACACACGGTGACATCAAAAGTCATCCTGGAGGGACAGGGGTTCCCAAAAGCTGAAACCCCAGAAGCTGGTGGAGCAAATCCACTAAATGGAATAGCACGTGCTCCCCTGGGCTGAGAACTCGGGCTGTATTAAGAGAGCCACGTTTCTGACCACTTTGCTTTTCATCGGGAGGCCTGCGGAGTCCCTTTGGTTCATGCAGGATCCAGAATACAGAAGAGAAGAAATACACCAACCGCTCCCACGGCACAAGATGTGTCCCACGCAACACCTCTGTCAAAACCCAAGGTCCACACTGTCCATCCTCTGAGGGTCTCCCAGGTGGCACCTGCAGGATATGGTCTAGGTAAGAACAGGGACCAAAGAGAGGAGGCAAAGAAAGCTGTGATTTATCCCTCGGAGAAAGTTTCCCCACTTTGAACGGTACACGTGCAGGCGAGATTTTAAATGTGTTTACGTGCTCTTTTCTTTCCTAAAGACCACACTTTGGTTCCCCACGTTAGTGATCAGTGATTCTCAGCCAGGTAGAGTTCTGCCCACCCCACACCCAGGGGTCATGTGTTAATGTCTGGGGACATTTTTAGTTTTCACAGCTTGGGGAGAGTATTACCGGCATCCAGTAGGTGGAGGCCAGGGATGCTAATCAATATCCTACCTTGTCCAGGACAGTTTCCCATGACGGAGACAGATCCGAACTGAATGTCCATAATGCCGAAGCTGAGAAACCCAGGGCTAGAAGAAAGTGACCCAGACCCCAGTCAAGCCCCCACCCCTGTCACCAAGGTTGGAAGGATCCAGATCCTCATTTAGTTGAAGGTTAGGAAAGATCGAATTGCTTTCTGCCCGGTGGAGGCACAATTTCTCCCAAATGCGTTAGAACAACAACAGGGACTATAGCTCTTTGAAGCAAGGGCTTGGAGGTTAGTCTTTATTTGGCACTAAATCATCTTAAATTGCATGGGGAGATGGACTACAATTCAAGTTATATTACTAATCAATCTTTCAGTGGAATAAATCATGTGGAATGATATTCTATTAAATCTGTAAGTAATTAAAGGTCATGCGGACTTCACGGGGAAAATTCCGGACTTTCATCAAGTTTCCCTCATGCTCACCACCCCCCTCAAAAAAAAAAAAAAAAACCACACCTGCTTCTATCACAGGGGACTGTATGGAGGTAGAACATGCTTATTATTTGACATAGTGATTTATTAATCACGCCTATTTTTCCACAGGAAGTAATGGGAAGGGGCTAATACCAGAGAACTTAGAACAGAGAACTGGATGCAACTTAGGGTCCCCATCGCAGGGTTTGCATCTTGGCTTTGCCAGCTGTGAACTTGGGCAACCTACCTCCTCCCACCAAACCTTGGGTTGTCTCATCTGTAAAAGGGGGAAAAAATAGTTCCTTCCTGGGTGCCTGGGTGGCTCAGATGGTTAAGCGTCTGCCTTTGGCTCAGGTCATGATCCCAGACTCCTGGGATCGAGTCCCACATCGGGCTCCCTGCTCAGCAGGGAGCCTGCTTCTCCCTCTGCCTCTCTCTCTCTCTGTCTCTTATGATTAAATAAATAAAATCTTTAAAAAAAAAACAGTTCCTTCCTTGTAGGGTTTCACCAAGATGGAATGAGATCATGGATTATAAATGCTCAGCACCCTCCCTGGACCCAGGAGGCGTTGGCTATCTTTTTCCCTCTGCAAGAAGCCTGGAGTAGCGAGGTCCCCCTGCCGCGTGTTCTTGGGGCACCCTGCTTCTCTGTACCCACGGAATTATATGGGCTCTCAGGACATTTGTGATTGGAGTCTGCCCTTCCCTCGAGGATGGGGGCTCCCTGGGCACACAGCAGGCTGCAGCGTCTGGCACAGGCACACAGTAAGAGCTCAATAAATGCTTGTGAGATGAATGAATGATGAAGAGAGTATTTGACCAATGTCAAGAGCCTAGATTTCTAGTCCTTTATCCACAACGCAGTAGCAGTGGACCTGGAGTAAGAAAAACAACAGCCTCCTCTTTTCTCCTGCATGTCTGGGCCATCAGCAGGTCCTTTTGCTTCCACCGTCAAGCTAGATTCAGATTCTACCCACATGTCCCACCTGCAGCCGGATCCAGGCCACCACCACCTCTGCTTGGACCGTGGCTGTGGCCTCCCCCTGGCCTCCCCCAGAGCCTCGCAGTCCACAGCTACCCTACCTTCCAGCTGCCTTTACCACACTCGCTCTATTCCAGATGTTCCAACCACCCAGCCTCCTCCTCAAATGTCACCACCCAGACCACCCTATCAGAATAGTCCCTTCTGCTCTGCAGCACCACACATTAAGATCACTGTCCCCAAGCTGGGCACTCTCAAAATCCATTTTAGTCAAGTTCTCCAGGAAGCAGGCGATACTGATCTACAAACTGAGACTCCTTCACAACTACATCCCCTGGTTTCAATATTTTCTTTGTTTTTCCCTGCTCTCACATGGACTGCCTTCTTGGTGACCAGCGGTTTCGGGGTGCTATTTTTCCCTTTATGGGTACTTTTGAAGCTAATGGCCAACCTCCGACTGCCTGAAATCTGAGCTTTGTCTAGCGTCAAGGTACAACCCAGCATTCTCTTTTAACTTCATTTTACCTATTACAGATAACAATAACCAAGGAATGACATATTTTGCTTTTTTTCTTATTAGTTTGCCTTTCCTTATGTATCCTGTGATCCAACTCTCCCAAAGTTGGATCCAACTCTGAATTCTGTTTCCTAACCTGTATCTTTAGTAACTGATTACGGTACAGCTGCTGCTTTGTATGGTGGATGACCATGCGGCCATCATCCCCTGCCTTCCACGTTCTCTTTTCAAATCACATGTTCTCATGAAACAGGGTGAAGCTAACAAATCCCACTTCTGACACCAACTGTGATCTATTTCTCCTCCAAATGTGTGTTTCTTCCTACCCCAACCACTACTCCAGTTCTCTGGACACCAACTGGATGTCCTGTAATTCAGTTCAACTCTGACATTACCTAGAGTTAGCATAGACCCCACAGGTTAAGGGTTTGGTCCCAAAGGACTATGTCAACATCAGGTGCCAAGTCCTGGGACTCCCATACTTCTGACCGACCAGTTATAAACTGGGGGGCGGAGGCATGACATCCCTCCACAGGTTTAGTAATTTGCTATAATCACTTACAGAACTCAAGGAAATACTACTTATATTTACTAGTATATTATAAAGGATATTATAAAGAATACAAATGATCAGCCAGATGAAGAGGTATATAGCAGTGGAAGCATCCCAAACCCAGGAGCTTCTGTTCTTGTGGAATTGGGGTGCATAATGTTTGCACACATGGAAGTGTTCACCAACCCAAGAAGCTCCCTTCGTCATTTAGGGTTTTGTATGGGGGTTTCATCACATAGGTATGACCAATTTTAATTATTAACTCAGTCTCTTACCCCTCTCCCCACCACTCGGATTGGGGGATGGGGCTGAAAGTTCCAAGTTTCTAAACAAGATTTGGTCTTTCTGGTGACCAGGCCCCATCATGAAGCTATTTAGGGATCTGCCAGGAGTTGCCTCATTAGAACAAAAGACGTTCCTCTCACTCATTAAAATCCAAAGGATTTAGGAGCTCTGTATCAGGAACCAGAGCTAAAGACCAAACATTAAAACAAAAGATGCTCCTGTCACCCCTGTTACTCAGGAAATCCAAAAGGATTTAAGATCTCTGTGCCAGGAACTGGGGATGAAGACCAAATATGTATTTTCCATTATAGCACAGCCTCCCCTCACTCACCTCTTATCTCACTCACACTCACCTCCTATCTTCACGTTACTACCATTATCTATAATATGTTTTATCTATCTGCTATGTGTTGTCTTTCTGTCTTCATGGGACTGGCAAGTTTATCTTCCTTATCACTGTATTCCTAATGCCTAGAATAGTGCCTGGCCCATTTAAAAAAATCTCAACTAATATTTCTTGAATGAATGAACAGATTGATTTAAAATGATTGATGAGTGGTGAAGAGCTTGGGTTCTAAATTCAGACTGCCTGGGTTCGCATCCTGGCCACTATCCATCCTAGGTGAATGTCCTGGGGTATGTGATTTTGGCCATATGAGCCTCAGTTTCCTTATCCAGGAAACAAAGAATAGCTATATCCATCCTTGGGGTTGTTGCAAGGATAAAGTGATGTCCATGTGATGTGCCAACTTAGCCCAGTGCTTGCACCTCACAGACGTTGAGTGACTACTTGTAGGATGAGCTCACCCCCTGCATTAGTACAATGTGTACCCACTCAAAACACCCTCACACTCTTCCCTTTTAACTGGTTCAGGTACAGCCATATGGAATTACCGATGTTTGGCCATTTTCGACCTACAAAAACAGCAGTTTCATAGGGTTTGGTCTAAATAGGTAGGCAGAACCACTATTACTGATCCTGTTTTGCACATAAGTAAAATCACAGTCAGGCAAAAGCCAGGAACCTTTCCCCAGACCACACAACTGGGAAACACTGGAACCAGTCTGAGTCCAGAACTTCTGCTCAGTGTTCTAGCTGGGACCCCTCCAGTCTTCAGAAGCTGGTACATGATGCCAAGAGAACTTCAGGATCCCTTTGTCCTCCCCTGGTTGCAGGAAGGAGGTGCCATTTAGGAGTGGGGGCAACAGGGGGAGGGCCGTGGCAGGAACCACTTTCCAGCTGAGCAGGAAATGAGCTCATTCTGTGATAAGAAGAGTTGTTCCTACCCAGCCCGTAGAAGAGCCCCATCCCTTGAGAGTTTCACCAGCTCTCCTTCCTCCCCTCCCCCTTCCTCCTCCCTCCTTCCTTCCTCCCTTCCTTCCTTCCTTCCCTCCCTCCCTCCCTCCCTCCTTCCTTCTTCCTTCCTTCTCTCTTCTTTCTTCATTTTTTAATTAAACAATGACAGGATTCCTTTCTAGTGGTTTCATAGGCGTGAAATCTCTTAGCAACCTTAATTATTTTCAACTTAATAACTTCCTGGGATGGGGGGGAGCGGCCGAGCCCCCAGTGGGTGAAATGCCTTGCTGGTTAAGCTGCTCAGAAGCAGGCTCTGGAGCAAATGAAGCGTTTGACCAAATACTTCTCATATTTTCCCTCTCCCTGGTAAGCGCTTTTGTTTGGAGTGAACCTTTTTTTCTCCCCCTGATAAACATGAGTGACTACAGTTGACTGCAATTTTTTCAGCTGGCTATAGCTTCAAAGGTTTGCGGGTTTTGAATTCCAGGCTTTTAAATTACGTTTTTTTTTTTTCTTTCTTTCTCAGACACACCTATAGCAGATAGTAGAAATATGAACTTGATCTTCAAATAAAAGAGAGAAAGGGAGGTGTGCTGTTGGCAGCAGTTTTCAGTGTGGTCAGGTCGGCGTGGACAGTTTCCAGTGGTGGAGAAACCCCATAGATCATTGCAACCCCGAGCAATGACAAGGGGACCTGCGTTGCCAGACCCCAGCCCACTGGGGCCAGATAAGCACAGGAAACAAGTACCGAGCCCTGACCATGAATGCTTGGTGGAGATATAAAGTCACTGAGCCTCAAACCGCCCTAGGAGGTGGGTGCCAGGATCACTGAGGGAGAAGCTGAGGCACAGAGAGGTTAAGCAACTGATCCCGGGTCACACAGCTCCATAATGAAGCTGAACCCAAACATGATTTGCCTTCAATGCCGCCTGCCTCCCCAAAGTTACTCCTTGTACCAAAGGACAAGCACTCGATGAGCAAGCACCTATAAATCAAGACTAATAAAATACCTACTTTGAAGTGCTACCATGGTGATTGAATGAGATAAAGGGCATGAGAGATTCTGGTACGTGATTCCTTAAGAAACATTCACCCATTTCCTGCCTCTCCCAGCTGGCAAGACACATTTGTGAATACCAAAGACAAAGATTCAGACAGATTAGGGTTCAATTTGAGCACTCATCACTTAGTGGCCATGTGATCTTGGGTGAGTCACTTAACCCTTGCTGGGCCTCAACCTTCCTCACCTGGAAAATGGAGCTAAAGATAGTGCGTACCGCAAGGGTAGGTGAGGGTACAGGGAGAAAGACGCGGGAGTACTGCATGAACGTCATCTGTGGGTTTAGAAGACTGTAACGAGCTGGTGACCTGCAGAGCGTGGCTTATCCTGGAGAGCACTGGTGTCTCTGGGGAGGCGGGAATTCTGTGATGCAGACTGAAAGGAGCCCCAGAGTGACTTTCCCAGCATTTGCTTTGTGTCACGGGCTGTGCTAAGCTCCGCCCAGGAACCAACCCTGGAATTTTCCTCTAATTCTCACGTCACCCTCGCAAAGACCCCAGGGAACTAGGTCCAGGGATGAGCAGACAAGGAAACTGAGGCTCGAAGAGCAGTCACTTCCTCAAGGTCATATACGCAGGGGCGTGGCAGGATGAGACTCTCAACCCGGCCCCTTCCCAGCCCCAGCTCCCCATCACTCTGCTGTGGTCCTGATCTGCCACATTTCCACTCATCAAATGTTCAGTGTCCACTATTCTACGTTGGCTGCCGAGCAACCTAAGACCCTGTTCGGGCAGCACCATCGCGACATCCTTAGCTGGTTAGAAACGATTCGAGAAGAAGACAACGACTTCGGGGAAACCGCAGGGATGCTCTCATGGCTAGTCCCTAACCGTACGGGGTCAGGGTTCCTAAAAAAACCCAAATCCCACAAAGCAGCCAGGCTGCAACCTGTACAAATACGTCCCCACCCGCCACCCCCAGCAGGAAGAAGCAAATCCCCAAATTCTTTCAGCCCCCCAAGCGTGCTGGTCTGGTGGGATCTTCCCACGTCCTCGGGGGTGTCCAGAGACCAGGCAAGTCTTTGCCATGTGTATGAATCATTTTAATAGGGTGTCTTAACAGAAACATTTATCACCTTCTGTGCAACAAGACTTTTCTTTTTTGTTTGATTTAAATGGTTAAGTAGGTAATAAATGCCTATCAGCTTCCCCACTGTAGGCTGGTAATCCCTCCAAACCGTCAATCATCCCAAAGATTATTATGGTCCTGATAAATTAACACTTGGAGGCAATTGGTAAGCCAGGGCTTTGGGGCTGTCTGTCCCACAGGAGCAAGGAAGAAAAAGCTGGGTTTTCTATGAGACATTAATCCGCGGACCAGTGAGGGTCTTACTAGAGGAGGCCCCCACTTCTGCCCATCGAGGCTGCAATGCCAACCCAGATGGTTGTTTCTCTCCCTGAAAGCCCCCACCCCCTTCTGTCTGGTACAAAATGTCCTACTATGTGCCGGGCACTTTGCTAGGCCTGGGGCAACTGAAGAGAAGGAATCAGATGACACGTCCTCACAGAGCAAACCCGAAGGCGGCTGGGAGGTGGGCAGGGATGCCCAGTGTCCCGACGCACTGCTTGGCCGCCCTGAGGCTTCACCAGGATGGAACTGGGCAGTGACTGGCTCAGCTGTGCTCCTTGGGGAGCTGAGGTTCATCTGAGAGGCTGGGCTTGCTCTGAGCCATGGCACCCCCTTCTCTGTGGGGTGTGGGAGGGGCTTGCATTCATTTCCTCGGGCTACTCTAGCAAAGTACCAACAGGTTAGATGGCTTAACACGACAGGAATTTATTATCTCACAGTGCTGGGGCTGGAAGTCTAAAATTGAGGTGTGGGCAGGGCTGTGCTCTCCCCAAAAGCCTTTAGGGGAGGATCCTTCATCCCCCCTTCCCGCTTCTGGTGGCCCCAGGTGTTCCCTGGCTTGTAGCTAGCTGCCTCCCTCCAATCTCTGCCTCCACTTTCATGCCATCCAGCCACACATCTGTGTCTGAATGTCCCCTCTCCTTTTAAGGTCACGGAGCTAGAATCGGACACCCTACTCTGATATGACTTCATCTTATGACCTCAACTAACTACATCCGCATCGATCCTATTTCCAACTGAGGTCACACACAGACATCCAGGGGGTAGGAGTTCAACATCTCTTCTGCGGCCGAGGGGGCGGGGGGGCAAAATTCAAGCCCTAACAGGGGCTGCAGGAGAGATCAGGAGGGCACGGTGGGGCTCAGCCCTTTTGTGGCTCACACACTGTCCCTCACCTCCTGCCTCACCTCTGTGGCACCAGGCCTGCCACTGACCCTCCTCCTCCCCAGGGTCCTCCTTCAGCTTCTTCGACTCCGGGGCCAGGCTGTGTGTTAAGCTTTGTGATGTTCTGGCTGCCGCAGGACACCCTTGTCCCCCTCCGCACACCCCCGCCCGGTCGGAGGGAACAAGAACCGGGGAACCAAGGAACTGGAGGGAGCCGGCTCCAGTCCATCCTCGGGGGCTCCCGCTCATGCTTGCAGTTCCAGCATGTTCCAGATGTCCCCCGCTTCCCATCCACCTTCGCTTCCTGTCTGTCCTCCAGCATCCGTCCAGGCTGTCTGGGGTGCCCCTCCGGCGCCCTGCTCTCCTCTCCAACAGCCCGAGGCCCCCGCACCTGCTCTCCTCCTGCCGTCACTTCTCTGCCTGCAGGTACAGGGAGCAGGATGCCCCCAGTTGTTGTCATGCCCATGGCCTGGAGCCAGTAAGCCCAGCCCCTGCTTCCAGGCAGGCCAGGCTTTGAGTGTCCTTCACACTCCAGAACCTTCCGTGGGATTGGGCCCAGCCGGGCACTGTGCCTGAAACCACCCCCAAGTTGGGCTCCTTCCCTCCCCTGTCTGGCTGCCCCTGGGCACACGTCCTCAGTAAATCACTGCACCTGAATCAGGGCCTCAGGGGCTATTTCAGGGGGACTCAGCTAATGCAGAGACTTTGAGCAACACAGTTTCAAGCAGTGGGTTAGGGGTCAATCTGACTGTGTGCAAGTTCTGAGAAGCCAAAAGCAGGGGTATTGGAGAGTCCATATGCGTGTATTTTGAGTGGCTTTCCCGTCAGTCCACGCATTGGATGAGTGGGGGCACACGGGGCTGGAGGAGAGACAAAGGACAGACCTTGAGCCACAGGATAAGGAGGTCCCGCCGTGCAGGACGTGCGGGGCCTGCAATCAAGTCCATGAGGACCGTCGGGATGAAAGGGCCCCTCTTCTTGTGAACGTTTTGTTTTGGAAGTAATTTTAGCCTTGCAGCAAAATTGCAGAAACAGTACAGAAGGCTCCTGTGCCCCCCTCGGCCCGCTTGCCCTGCATTTAGCAGTTCACATAATGCTGGTACAGGGGCGTCTTTTACTAACTCAGACTAGAGACCCAGGGCTAGCAGCTGCTCTCCCCCCGGGGTGAGTGCGGGAGGCAGGGGCATGATGCTGCAGGAAGGGGGGACCTGACCTTATCCTCAGGGCACACGTATTCCAGGAAGAAGGAACAGCTTGTGCTGAGGTTCGGAGTAGAAAGCACCAGGCCCGTGGGTGCAGCAGGTGGGACGTGTGGGAACACATTGGGGGCATGCGCCAGAGAGAGCTGCCAGCCCTGGGTCTACCATGCTGAGCACTTTGGAGCTTGATGTGCAAACGGGGGATCCCTGGCCACTTCTTAGGGACCCCCCCAGCCCCAGAGTTTGCTGTCTTCACACCAAGAGAGTGCAAAGGGAGTGGGTAGGGAGTGGATGAGGACAGAGCCAAAGGCGAGACACGGAGAAGCCAGACGTACAGGACCCATCCCCTGGGATGGGCTCACATTCTGGCTGTGGCAGCCTTAGGCCTTGTCACCTGAGGGCTTTTGCAGGCCACTCAGGGTCTCACGTCATCCCCCCCCCCCTCCAAGTAATGCCCAGGTCTGGCACCTTCCTCCAGTCCACCCACCCCAACTCCTTCGAAGTGGCCAGGAAGCTGCCCCTCTCCCCCTCATTCCTGGCCCACTCCCTTCTTTCCCCGGTTCCTGAGGGAGCTTTGTCTCCACATTCACGCTGGGCTGCCCCCACCACCAGCCTGGGGCTATCTTCCTTCAGAAATAAGTCTGTCTCCTTCCTGATAAGGCCTTAGGGGAAGTTTGGGCATCCAGGAGGCAAGGTGCTGATCTAATTAGCTGAGTAAAGCAATCAGCACTAAGGTGTGAGTGACAGATAGGCCTCACCTGGAGGTGGATGTTTGCAGGGCCACAAAGGAGAATGGGTGAGTCCTGACAGCGAATGGAGAGGGGCACACAGGTGGCTGCCCCGGGAGTGCTAGGAACTCCCAAAAGGGCTCACCTGCCTGTTACCTGGAAGTGCAAACGCCCTCCTGTCTTGCTTCCTCACCTTTGCAGGGATTCTGCGCCCCTGCCCTCCTCCCCGCTAAGGGCTATTACAGCCTTGCCCAGGAAGAGTCTTGTCCTTCCGTGGGTGGAACCTGCCCAGCTCTGTGCCCAAATCATCCCCTGCTGTCCCCATAGACCTCCAAGGGCACTGTCACCGCCATCCATCAATGACACCAAACCCACTACTGACAAAGGCAAGGAATGACTGGGGAGAGGGATCATCCGAGGGGCCAGGAACCCCTTGGGTGGCCATGCGCTTCTTAAGACCATTTTCATGTAAATGTTCTTTTATTTAAAAATTAAACAGATGTCATAATCCCGAATCCCCTTGTACGAGCTGGGTGATATTAAGCAACAACCATTTGGCCTCTGTGCCTTGGTTTCCCCATCAGTGAAGGGAGGTGGTTGTGATGATTACAATGGGATGATGCATAAAGCATTTTGGAAGTGCTCCATAAATGTGGGCTATGGTCCTCCATGACCTGCTTTCGTTGGAGAGTAGGGAAAAAGGGTCAGTTGGCAGGAGAATACTTGGATATGATCTTTCTGGGGGTCAATGATGGAATATGGGTCAAGATTTAAAACACACTTCTTACCAGCTGTGATTGCAATTACTTCACTTATCTGTGCCTCAGTTTCCAGACCTGTAAACAGGGCTAAAAGTGACTGTTGCACTGATCTCTGTAAGGATTAAATTAAATTAATACACAGAAAGCGTTAAATCATGCCTAGGTCCTATTAGGAGCTTGATTCATATTATATTCATTGACCCATTGATTCTGCTTTTCCAGTCTGAATTCCAACTTTCAGTTTTGGGATTCCTCCAGTGCCTTCCAATATGGACATAAGGCTGTTCATTGCAGCAGGGTTTGTAATAGCAAAGAATTAGAAGCCACTCGATATCTACCCGTAGCGGAGGGAATGATATACTACAGATTGTCCCTACAACGGACTCTTCACAGCTGTTAAAAATGAAGGACTTGATTTGGAACAATGTCTAAGATGTGCCTAAAAGAGTGCCCGGGTGGCTCAGTCGGTTAAGCGTCTGCCTTCTGCTCAGTTCATGATCCCGGGGTCCTGGGATTGAGCCGTGCATTGGGATCCCTGTTCTGCGGGGTGTTTGCTTCTCCCTCTCCCTCTGCCCCTCCCCCCTGCCCTCTCTCCCTCTCTCAAATAAATAAATAAATAAAAATCTTTAAAAAAAATAAGATGTGCCTAAAGGTAAAAAAAAAAAAAAAAGGTGATTAAAATAATATGCACAGTGTTACCCATGTTTGTTCAATAAATATTGTCAGGATACACAAAAAATCCTAAAGAATTTTTCACGAACTGCTCGTTTCTGGGGAAAGGGATTTACTTTGGCATTCAGGTTTCAATATTTTAAAAATGAGACTATATGGCTTGTGTAATCTAAAAATAACAATATAACAATAAAGATACATTGAAATGAAAACGGCTATAATTGCATGCCCCAGGGGAGGACAGAGATTGAGCTCCTGAGAGGCGGGTGGGAACCAACCATGGGATAGTCTGACTCTGGAAAGGAGCAGAGCCCGGCTCCGGGGGTCACATTCCACTGCAGTGACCTGGAAAGGGCTGTCCCGTACTTTGCAGAAGTGCACCGAGTGTGACTTTGACGTAGGTGATCTGGGAGCGTGGCTGGGAGATGTTTTGCTGTTCAGAGGCAGGTGCAGGCGAGCAAGGAAAGGGACATGCGGTGCCCTGCGTCTGTCCACTCTGGCTACCCAGAGAGACTCACTGGCTGCCCAGACCAGGGAGACTGTGCTGGGAGCTGGCCGACGGACCCCCACCCCCACCCCGACCTTGGAATGCAGCCACTTGAGGGTGGGAGAGGAAAGAGCAGATGGGGGTACAGAGGACCAAGGTGGTCAAATCCTCTCCTTCCCATCTCCCTGGGACACACCTGCTCTCTCACCCATTCCGCATCCCTGAGATGACACACAGCTGTCTCGGGCATGAGCACAACCTGAGCCAATGTAATCGAGGGCTTTCTATGAGCAGGCACTGGGCACTCAGCATTACGCTCACTTTATTTCATCTCCAAACAACCTGGGGTTAGACTATTATCCCCCTTTATACAGTCAAGATCCTGAAGCTCAGAGCTTTTTAAAATAATTTATGCCAAGTCACACAAATCACAAGCGGTGGAATTTACACCTTTGTAACGTGCACATCTTTTTATACAAGCTACTGTTTTTGCAAAACATAAAAGCTGAAATTTCAGCTCATGATGTGTCGAAGCCATCACAACACAAAACAATAAATAAACCACCAATATCCAAGAACGTCATTGCTGGCAAGCTCTTGAGAGATTCATTTCATTGTCCAACAGATGTTTGTTGAGCATTTTCCATATACAACACACTGTTCAACTGTTCTAGTCCTGAAATGCCTGCCTCGATTTCAACAGTGCCGGACACCTGGAGGGACCTCAGCTGGTGTTTTGAATGAATGAATGAGCAAGTGAATGAGTGAATACACTTTTAACTTTGCAAAGGCCCTCGAATTCCTGGATCAAAAATCTGGCAGATGAGCAATTTAGGTCAATGGGGAAAGAGATAGGCTTTGCCCTAGAAGACCGTGACAACACATTCTTCAAAAATGTAAATGAGTGAATAAGAGGACTGTCCACCCTCATCCTATAAAACCTCAATCCATTGAATTTCAGCATTTATAGAAAACTTTATAGAATGCCTTTTAAAATTGGACTTCCTTATACTAATATCTGCAACTCACTTTGAAAGAATCACCAAAAAGTAGATGGAAAGAGGGATGGAGAGATGGACACATACGAGAAAAAGCAAGTTGAGTAAAATGTTAATTACAGAACCGAGACCATGGGGATATGGATGTTCACTGTATAATTTTTTCCACTTTTCTATATCTGAAAATTTTCAAAATCAGAAGGAAGTAATTTGGGCTTCCCTTCAAAGCTGTTAAGGAGTGTTCTTGTAATTATTCAGACCAATGTCTATCGATGAGCTAACTGACCATAAAATCTCATTTTTATCTTGTGACTCCAAAGAGCACAGACTGAAACTTTCATGTGAAGGAAATCAATGTTCTTCTGATGGAGACTTGGTGAATTCTTTGCAGTTCACTGGGAATTGGAAGGAAGACCCTTCCATAGTGGGGACTTTGGCACAGGTCCCCTTGCTTATCCCAGAGCTGAATCAGCCAGGGGATGCTCTCTTGGGGTTGCAGGACTGAGGAAGGCTTGAGGAGCCCTCTCAGTCTGCTGCCTTGGGGCCAGTCACTGGGTGCCACAGGACACACGAAAACCGTTTCTGTGTTAAGACATCCTCCTCGACAGGACCTTGCACCTCTCCTTTCCCAAGATTAGAAATATTTAGCCAAAGAGCTCATCCTTTTGTTTGCCCTAAATCTTCAGTGCTGGGGTGTAGGCGGCAGGCTCCAAGATGCCCCCATGAACCCCACCTTCTGGTATTCACGTCTTTGTGGAATCTCTTCCCCTTGAGTAGGGACTGGCCTATGATGTGGGATGTCACTTCCTGAGTAGGCTACAAAAGACTGGTTACTATACAGCACAATGCACTGTGATATTCTATTGATATGTGATTCTATGATACTCCACTGATACAGTACAATACTCTCTGGATACACTATGATACTTCATTGATACTATGTAATTCTGATCATTCCAATCCCTACCTCACTCCTGCTCTTAGAACAAGGACCAAAATTCTCACCAGGCCCCCAGGGCGCTGCATGCCTTTGCCCATGGTCCTCTCTGGCCCCCTTCCCCACTCTCCATCTTCCCCTATCCCCCCCTCTCCAGCTCCCCAGCCTCGCCCACCTTCTGACATCACCATGCTTTCCCCAGGGCATTTGCACATGCTCCTTTTGCCTGGAGCTCTCTGCTCTGCCTCTTGGACCAGGTAACTCCTCTTCAGACCTCAGCTCAGGTGTCACCTCCTCCATGAAATCTTCCCTGGTTCCCCAGAGGAAATCAAGTGCCCCCCCCCCATTAAACATGCCTTCAAGGTCCAGAACACTTTTCCCTTTCCCATTATTATTTTGTGTGATTGGTAATGTCCATCCACCAACTTAAACTATAAACTTCACAAGGGCAGGACCATGTCTGTTTGTTCTCTGCAGTGCCCCCTACCCCACAGATAGATGCTCATTAAGTAACCACCGCCTAAGGTCCAGCCTGGAGGGGGACGGTGAACATGTGGTCCAGATAACCCTAAGACAAGGCAGGCCAAAGCCACACATGAGGTTGTAGTAAGAGGGGAGAGGAAGGTAAAACTGCCCCCGGCCAGAAAACACAGAAGACACCTGATGGAGGACGGCACAGGGACCCGGCCTCAGAGAACAGGAATCAAGGCAGCAGGGCAGAGAGTCAGAAAGGCTGAATGGCCAATACATCTTCCAGCAGGGCTGAAGGCTGGACGTAGGAATGAGGGACTGAGCCCTAAGTACCTGTGATGAGGACAATTTTTGTTTCTCTGAGTTGCTGTCCTGGCATTTTACAGTATGACAAGCTTGCTCACACCCAGTCTGGACAGTTAGATAAGGACCTGAGTTGTGGATTCTGCCAGAAGTTCCTGCTTTGCTTTCCCTGGGGCCCCTTTTAATATAACTGCTCAGAGTTAAGCTCTTGAAAATTTAGTGACCTCCACCCCAAACCCCTTCTAAGCAATAAGTGCTCACCACCTGGCTTGCTCAGGACCAGGGACGGAGGATTGCCCTTCTCCCAGCTCATTGTGCTCCTCCATTCCTGGGATCTGTAAGTAATAAATCTGGTGACTTTACTTCCTTGGCGTGGGTGTACTGCAACTGCACCTCCCATCAAGACGGCCCTGTGTTCTCGCTTCCTCAAGGCGGCAGCTCAGATGCTGGGGGAGCTCCCTGCGCGCCCCATTCCGCAGGTCATAATCCGCATCGTCTTAACTCGGCGCACCAGCTCTAGCTTCCCCGCACAGCATCAACGTCTATTCTTCCGTCTGCGTGAAGCAGAACCCCTCTTCTCAGCAGGGAAATGGTTATACTACTAAGGGGCAGGCGCCGCGCACACCCTTAAATACGTAAAATGACCTCAGCTTTAGAGAAAGTCTCTATAGTACATAGGAAAGCCGCTAGAATGGAATATGGATGGCTGCCTCTGAGTGTGAGATTATGGGTAATTTTTTTTTTTCTTTTTCGTTGTATTTCCCAACATGGCCACGTGTTCCTTTATAAACGGAGGAGAAAATATTGTTGAAGGCGGGTGCAGGTAGGTGGGGCGGATGACATCGGAGCAGCTCCTTCGGAAGAGCGTCCTGCCCTCTGGTTTGTGCGAGATGGCAAGCACGTGAGCAGTCGGGGGTTGTAACGGGGGTTACGGCAGAGTTACTGTACCTTCAGTGGTGAGAAAGACATGGCAAAGGGTGGATAATATCAGAGATTTTTCTATAATAGGACAAAGCTTGCGGCGCGTGGCTGGTTCCAACAGTAGAGCACATGACTCTCCCTCTTGGGGTTTTGAATTCGAGCCCCATGGTGGGTGTACCTAAAAATTACCTAAAAATACATTAAAAAAAAAAAAAAAAAAAGCTTTGTAAGAGGACATTTGATGTTTTTGTCTTCTCTCCTCTGTATGCCTAACACTTCTTTTCTGGACATTTCTCTTGGAGACACACCCTCCTCTGAGTCCGGGGAGCTCTGGTCGGGCTGGCTCTGGCTCTCCATGGGCGAGCCAATCAGAGCACAGCATCCCCCTGCGGCCAAAGTGATTGGTTCAAGAATGGACACAGGACTAGGCAAGGTTAGTGAGAGTCCGCGCCCCTCAGTCAGTCCCCGTGTTACTGTTGGAACTCTTGTGAGATGGACACTTCTTTCCCCTGGACTTGCTGAGACAGTTGGACACAAGCCTGGAGCTGCTGACACCATCTTCTGGGAGAGGGCCTGCCTGAAAAAGGAGACTACAAAGAGAGAAGCATTGTTGGAGCACCTGGACCCAGCCGTACCTGAAGTCGTCTACTCTGCACTTTTAAGTGAGGGAGCCAATATTTATCTTTCGGTTTTTCTGTTAAGCTGATTTGATTAGGTTTTCTGTCACTTGCAACCTAAAGTGTCCTGCTGACACCAGAGGCAGAACACACAGAGTTGCTTTTGAAGTAGCTTCTGTGGCCACACCTCCTCGCTTTCTTCTGGGAGTTCTGCAGCTGGCCGCAAGCTGACACTCCTGCCCAACAGGCCTGGGCTCCTCTGGGAGGCCTGTGCAAATCACCAAGGCCGCCCAACCTCCCTCCCTAACACCTGCACTCCTTTCTTCCTCTGATTCTTCTGTCCCCTCCCAGTGTTCTCCCTCTTCTCCTGAGGCTGTCTTCTTTCCTGTTTTTTGTAAGAGGAAAAATCATGAGCCAATGAAGGGTGAGAGTATGGAATTTGGAATCAGACATCCCAGACTTCAGATATCCAGCATCCCCGCTGTGTGACCTAGGCAGATTACTTAACCTCTCTGAGACTCACTTTGCTTTTCTATAAAGCAGGGATAATAATTCCTATTCATGATGAATCTTATAAATCTCTTGTGCACAATGCATCATGCATAGGAAGTACTCATCAACGTGGACTGTTACTGCTAGCCTTTTTTTCCTCTTCCCAGCACGTGGCCCATGGATGCCCGTAGCCTTCAGTGACCTTGAGCCATCTCCCTGGCTGTCTCCATGGAGTCATTTGGAGACACTGTTGGCTGATGACAACTCTTCAAACAAGGCCCACCCCTCAAGGAAATGCCTGTCTGCTCAGCCACATTTTAAGAATATAAATACCACCATCGGCAAGATTCAAAGGCCAGGACCAGGTAATGACTACCCCTCATAGGCCCTTAGTCTCAGGCAGGTTTCAGCTTGCTGTGCAGGTCATGGAGCTTCTCTTTGGTAGCTCTTTGCTGTAGCAAGCAGCCTGTCTTGCAAGGAGCATTTCACCTCAGCTGAAGGAATCAGAAGCACGTGGGAACTATGCTTTGTGTCTTCTCGGCCCCCAGGTTCAGCATCCTTACAGCAGAAATGGAACACAGTCAATGAATAGACATTCGCTAGAGGACATTAGGAAACTGCATCACCAAACTTAGCCTGTAAATGAACTGGGTGGTGAGGTCTACACCTCAAGCCTCCTCCATTCACAGAGCATTCTTCAAACATCCTGCTATTTGTGTAAAATATTTAACACCACCTGATACAGAGGTCACACCCCGACCCATGTCCTTGCATAACTAGGGATTCTCTTGGAATGACACGGAAGTCAGTCCAAGGCATTCTGGAAACATGGAGTACAGTGTTGCTATCTGAGTGTAGGCTTTGGAACCAGTCCTTCTGTAAGGAATGCGATCTGAAGCACATTGCCTGCATTTGACTTTTCTTAAGTGCAATGCAGTGCAGAGCTCAGCTGTTTTTTGTTTTTGGGGGTGTTTTTTTTTTTTTGCGCAGTTGCCTCCTCCCTCCATACTAAACTGCAAACCCGCTGAGGGCAGGGTGCCTCTTGTTTGGCTCTGTCTGCTTACAAGCTTGCTTAGTTTCCCAGTCTGCTAAATGGGGAGCATAGTGGTTCCTGCTTAGAGAGGCCGCTGTAAGGATTAGTACCGGCTGCCTTTGCTGAGCCTAGACCCGGCGTAGAGCATCTAAGTGTGCTACACGCATTACCTTATTTCATCTGGACAATGTCCCAGGGAGATGGGTACTAACATTATCCCCACATGAGGGAGATTTACAGATGAGGAAAATGATACCGGGGCACCTGAGCAACTTGCCCAAGGACACAGATGTAGCAAGCGCTGGGGGCAGACTTGAACCCAGACAGTTGGACAGTAGAGACCAGCTCACAGATTGCATGCCTCGCGGCTCTCCAGTTCAACACGGTAATGGACGTGCAACACACACACGGCACAGCATCTCATCCAGCCATCCGTAACTTGGAGCATTTGACCTCAGTACCCAGCACACACCACAGGACTTTCACTACTTCGCATTTACTGAATGGATCCATGCCATTGATCATCAAGGACAGGTTGCGTTCCTGCAATGCCAAGGGTCCTGTTCTAGACACCGGGAATGGAGCACCCAAAAGCCTTGCAAGGCCTCTGTCCTGATGCTTCCATTGCAGTGGGAGGAAACCATAGCAAACCGAGAGTCAGATACAGAATCAGATGTAATCCAATGCCAAACGGTGGTGTGAAGAAAAACACCGCAGCCCAAAGGACGAGAGAAGAACAGGAGACAAAGGGAAATGACTTAGAGTTTGTTTGAAAATGTGGAATTTTTAGAAGGAGTGGGGCAGTGATAAAAGTTCCAAAGGGAACGTATTTGTGACTCTGTCACACTTTGGTGAAATTAAATGCCATCATACAGCAGGGAAAGTTATAGTAGGGGTTTTGGAATGCCAAGAGGGAGAGATGGTTGATGGGCTTGGCCTGGGGAGGTAGAAGCCTCATAGCACACCTGCTTGCTCGGGCTTTCAGAGCCTAAGGCACAGTGTGAAGACAGGGAGCCAGCCCCCAGCAGAGATTGCCCACCTGCACCTCACCAGCCTGCTTAGTCGACCTGGGAAGGGTGCCTCTCGAATCCTGTATTTTGTCTACCCTTGAGTGAGTGGTAGAAAGATCAGCACAACCCAAAATATGATGTCATCCATCTGTGACTAGCACAGAAGAAGCTAGACACCCAAGATGGAATGCGCAACCGGGTCAAAATGCAGATGTGGTCCCCCCACGCCCGGCTGCAGCAGCCGGACGCGATGAGAAGCTAAGCGAGACAGGAATTTACAAGCACATGACAAAATGGACAGCTTCCCTGGTTACAAATCATGCAGAAGAGGGTGGGTATCTTAGAGTTGCCGATAACCAGATAAGAAAAAAAGGAAAACAGATCTGTGTGCAATTATCTCCCGACACTGAGTCATGAGGCACACGAGCGGCGCCCTGCAGGACGCTGTCATCCGCGGGCCGTGGCTTTGGCTGATGGCCTCCCAGCCCCTCTGCCTTTGCCGAAGCCCCCAGGGAGCTCAGTGGTGACTGCATTAGTTTCTGGTTCTAGCGCTCCCGAGAGAATCGGCCATGCGGTGTCCACGATGAAGTTGGTCAAGGAAATCCCCTGAGAGCCAGGGATCGAAGTTCAAAGCCCACAGAAATAGGGTCTGATGCGGATTCCCATTCCCCACCCCCCAGTCTGTGGAATTCCCTTACGCAGGTGGTGTTCCGGGATCGAAGAAGAACACCAGGGGCCCCTCCGCAAAGCAGCACTCTGCTCTCCCTTCACGGGCTGATTTGGGGAAGGGACACCCTGTCCTGGGGACTGAGGTCTGCGAGCTGACACTGAGAGTCACCTCAGGAGAAGAGAGGAAATGACAGAGACGTGGGCGGGGAGCCCAAAGTTATCAACAATTACTAACACTCCCCCAGCGAAGTTGGATTTGGCATGCAAAGCCCAGGCCCCTCTTTGCACACCCAGCCCTGAGGATCGAAGGGCAAGTGTCAGCTGCCGTAGCCGAGTCCCGGATGACACATCATGTTTGTCCTCTGCCTCGAGCAGCTGAGTACGTGGCTGGCTTGGCCGTCCCCAAAAGAAATCCATCTTGACCAGAACATTCTAATTCTATTAGCAAGGCAGCCGAGCCAGGGGTTTTTGGCTCTTCCTGCGTCTCTGGGGAGTGCCTTGGGACCAAGCAGAGACAGGGAGGAGCAGTGACGTGCGCAGAGGCCCTGAGCTGGGACCTCCAGGAGCCCAGGGCAATGTCCCTCTGCAGGGTTCATTGATCCTGAGAAAGCGTTCCACTGGGGACGGGGAAACAGCAGGATTCCTGTCCCAGGAGAAGCTGTCTCCCACAGGGGAGACGCTCTGGAGTTTGGGAGATGGGCCCAGGTTCAAGTCCCAGCTCCACTACTTTCTTGCTGGGGACCCGGGGGTAAGTTCTTTAACCTCTCTGCACCTCCACTGCTTGATCTGTAGAAGGAAGGCTACCAGCACCACCTCAAAGGCCCTTTATGGGACTCAATGCAACAGCGCACACCGAGTATGGACCGGAGCCTTCCATGTATTATGTGCTCTGTGAGGGCGTCTCACCTACCTCGGGCTCTGTCACGGGGGTGACGTGGAAGGGCTTCTGTGTTCCAGCCACCTAGGGCTGATGTCGGTCAAACACTTGAGGACTAGGGACTGGGCTAAGTGCTTTACAAACACCGTTAGCTCACTTAATTCTCACAGCGGGTCTATGACCCAGGGCCTGCTGTTTCGTCGGTGAGAATACGTCTGACAGCAGGTCACAGGGCAGTCAATTAAAAGTGGATCAAACAATAAGGAAGCAGGGGCGCCTGGGTGGTTCAGTCGGTTGGGTGAGAACCCAGGGATTCTGGCCACAGAGCAAATGCTCTGAGCCACACAACCCAGAGTGAAGTGCGTCTGCAGCCGGGTAGCTGGGCTCCTCCCGGGGAGGTTTTCTTGTTTCCGGTCCTGACTGCCAAGCCTCGAATGAATCTTCCAAAAGAGATGCCAAATCAACTCCTCATCATGAACACGGCAGAGATGAAAGCCCTTGGTCACTGGAAGTCTCGTGACTGTGGGACCAGCACCTGAGAGGTTCTCCAACCGCAGATCTGGTGACGGCTCTCCTCTGCCTGCCTCCTTGCTATTTTCTTTCCAGAATCTACCTTGTCTGGACAGCATGCTAATGAGCTAACCGAGAAGGTCTGACTTACTGGCAGTGCTTCCTAATGAAACGCACTTGCTCAACAGAAAAGCTGGCCCTGGCGAGTAGACCTGAGTGGCAGGACCGTGCGTGGATGCCAAGTGGCATGGGGATAATTTAGTTCAAGGGGTTGTCCAGCTGCCAACACCACCTCCACACGCAGGACTAACTACGGTGCCAAAGCGTGTGGGTATGGCTTTCAAGGGAGTTAGAAGAAGCAGCAGGCGAGGTAGGGAGTACTGGAGAATATTTGTGTGTTCGCCATGTTCTTGCTTTTCCAAACCGTGAGGCAATGAATGTGTCGATTTTCACGGACGCTGAATGTTTTAGAACAGACCCTTGGTGCCCATAGATGTCTTAGAAACAAGGATGGCTCCTAAGGATTGAACACTTCACACCGTCGAGGCATGTTATCCTCACGACCCTCTCAGGTCGGTGTGATGGGCGCCCCCACTTTACAGATGGGCTAAGTGAGGCTCGCAGTCACGGGGTTAGTCAGTGGAGGGGCTGGGACGAAACCCAGGCGTCTGAAGGGGAAAGCCGTGCACGTGAGCAGAGCATCCACACTGGGGAGAGCGCAGGGTGCAGGGAGGGCTGGGGAGGGGGAGACGGAGCCCAAAGGGAGGTCGGGGACACACTCAGGCAGCAGTACAAGCATGTGTGGGAAGAAAACATTAAAAGCACCTGCTGGAAAAATCAAACTGTCCCTGCCAGGCAGTAAAGCGACATGCTGCGTGACATCTCCATCTCGGGCCTGAAAAGCCGGCTGAGGGCAGCTGGTCCGGCCGGCGTGCCAAGGGGCCTCCGCAGCAGTGAGGATGCCAGTCGGAGCATCGTGCTCCTACCCCGCCGGTGTGGGTCTGCGGGCCGCAGGATAGCCCTGTGGGTAGGTCTCCGGCCTCCACATCTGGGCGGCTGGGGCTGAAGTCCAGCTTCCCTCCCAGACTATAGTGCCCTGCAAAGACCTAGCCCTCCCTCAGTTTCCTCCTCTGCCCAGGGGGGATTCGTGAGCATGAACGAAGCTGTGCCTCCCTAAGCACAGTGTCCAGCAAGCAATGAATGATGAGGGCCATTGCCACTGTGACTGCCTTCTGCCCATGCTCCCAGACCCCATCCCCATGCACACTGGACCCTCAGCTGCCACACCTGGACGTCGGGCCCCTGCACCCTGGTCATACGGGGCCTCTCGGAGGTCAGGAGGCTCGTGCTGCCAACTAACTCACTGTGTGGCCTCCGCAAGTGTCCTGACCCCCTCTGAGCCTCAGGTTTCCATGTATGGAAAATGGGGGTCATGATAGACCTCCCTCTCCCGTGGGACTGAGATGTGGCTGAAATGAGTTCATGCGTGGACAGCACTCGTATACCAGGCAGTGTTCTAAGTGCTGCAGTTTAGCATCCAGCAAAACCAGACAAACCCCGGCCCCCCCAGGGCTTAGATTTTTGAGGGAGAGGGCAAATCATGTAGCAGAGGTCAGGTAGGGAGCAGCGCAGCACAGAGCAATGGTGTGGGGGCGGGGCACAGACACAGGGACCTTCGGGAAAGGGGTAACACCGAGCTGTGCGCTCATTGTCTTAGTTCTCCCTTCGGACCGTTGTGACTTGCTTTGGCCAATGAAACGTGACAGGTGCCAGTTCTGAGTGGAACCGCAGAGCCACTGTGTGACTTGCCATTGTCCCTTCCCACGGCCACTGTGACCATGAATATACAAGGAGAGGAGCCTGGGTCAGCCTGGGCCTCTGAGCGGCCATCAGAGCTCCCAGACCACGACACTGGATATGCAGTGTGTGTGAGAGATGAACCTTCATGGTGCCCAGACACGGAGGGTTTAGGGTTGGTAATTGCAGCATAACTAAGCCTGATCCAAAGTCCTATGTCTTAAGGGGGCAGAAGCTTAAGGAGAATGAGGGAGCAAGCCACAGGACAGTATGCGGGAAAAGTGTTGTTGGTGGGGGGAGCAGCAGCTGCAAGGGCCCGGAGGCAAAAGAGTGTGCTGGTGTATTCCAGGAACAGCAAGGAGGCCCCTGTGGCTGGAGTAGCTCCAGCAGCAGAACAGAATTAGAGCGGGGGGAGGGGGACTCATCACATCCTTGTGGGCCACTGTAAGGCCAAGCACAATGCTTACTGGTGTCTGGGGCGGGGAGGGTCTCCAAACCGACCAGCACACCTGTTCTCCCAGACCTGTTTCCAACACTGCATTTTAAAAGTAACAAGGAGAGGTTGCAGCCGTTGGTGCCCCCCCAACACACACACACATACACACACACACAGGGGATGGGCTGGGGTATCCTGCTGGACCACGCCCATCCCAGGGCTCTCCCTTCTGGCTGGGACCTTCCAGCTGGCCTCACACTTGGCTGCAGGTCCTCGTTTGTTTGGGGCTTGGACAGACTTTCCAAGCTGCTCCTCTCGGCATCTGTTTACGAAGATGACTCTGTTGCACGAGCCTCCCGGGGTTGCTCCATGGGTCCAAGCATCTGTTCTGCTGAATTTCTTTCTCTATTTATTTCTCCAGTAAACAACCAGGGCAAAGGCAGGGTTGTGTGGTGATTCCACAACTCCTGCTGCTGGTGCCAAGATCTAATAGGATGCAGAGATAACAAGGGGAGAAATGAGGGTCCCATGATCGGAGCGGAACACGGGGTAAGGCTCTGGGATCTCCATGCAGAAGCTGTATCACCCACAGCTCCCACGGCACCCAGAGACGTGGGCAGAGCTGGCCCCTAGTGGATCTGCTGGCTTTGCACCCCTCCCCGCATCGCTTCCCTCTTTTGTTGTTCACAGCCCCCCAGTGACACCCTTAAAGACCCCAAGGGACCAACCCTCTACTTTATCAGTCCAGGGGGGTTCAAGGGAGGCCTGAAGCCCCCTTACTTCCCATCCCCTGAGCCCCACATCCAGGAACAGGTCCATGGCTGAGGCCTCCCCACTATGTTTCTCCTTCCCTGACCCTTTGCGATTGGTTCTGCAGTGGTCACATGACCCAAGCTGGGCCATTCCAGGTCATCCCAGGATTTTTAGGGGAGCCATGTGGAAAGGTGGGGGTCTCTCTGATTGGGTTGTGAAGATGAGAGGATGTGACTCACAACTGCCGGTGACCGTCTCAACCATCACGGGGGTGGGGGGGTGGGGCTGGCGGGGGAGCCTGCCTGAGAATGAGGGCAAGGCAGAAGAAAGCAAAGTGGAGGAATGGAAAAACACAGATTTCTGAAAGTAACACTTGAGCTCCTGGATCCAGCTACTCCTGAAGCCCCTGGGTTTGAGGGGTAAGTAATTTATGTGGTTTCCTGTCACTCACAATCAACAGTGCCCCAACCAATTCATGAACACACATCAGTAGATAGACATAATGAAGTAGGGTGTGGGGATGGAACGAACACTGAGCAGGATGCTCAGAAAAGGCAGGAAGGCGAGGAGGTCTGAGAGTTACTCAACTGGGGTGGTTTCCTGTGTCCTCGGCACAATCACAAAGCCCAGCAGGATCTGGCCTGTTACTCTTGGGCTTCACCACCTCTGTCTCCCACTTGTGCCCTCTCTTTTAGCTACACCACCTCTACATCCATCTTCTATGCTGTGTCATGAATGACCCAAATTTAGCAGCTTAAAACAACACCTTTTTATTAGCTCACAGTTGTGTAGGTTGGAAGGACATCACAGCGTCACTGGTTCTCGGCTCGGGCTGAAATCAAGGTGTTAGCCAGCTGAAGGGTCTCTTCCAAGCTCATTCCTATAATTGGCAGGATTCTGTTCCTCGTGGTTGCAGGACTGTAGCCCTATTTCCTTGGTGGCTTTCAGCCCGGGACAGCTCTCAGCTCCCAGAGGCCATTATGTCATGGGGCTCCTGCCAGCAAATCCTCTCGGTTTCCAGTCCCTCTGACTTTTCCTCCTGCCCCCAGCCACACAGAACTCACTTTCTGCTCTCCAAGGGCTCCCCCGATGAGGTCCGATGCACCTGGCTTACCTCTGCATCTTAAGGTCAATGCCCTGGGGCTCTAATTCCAAATGCAAAGTCCTTGCACAGCAGCACCTAGATTCAAGTCTGGATGAATAAGCAGAGGATGGGAATCTTGGGGGGCCAGCTTGAGGATCCTGCAGCTTCCTTGTTCCTCAAACATCCCGTCTGTGCTCTCCCTCGAAGCCTGTATGTGCTGTCTGCTCCTCCAAAGAGCTCTTCTGGCAAGTGCCCACATGGGTCACCACTCACCTCCTCATGTTTCCATACTGATGGCACCTCCTTGAGGAGACGCCCTCGCCCTCCCCACAGAAACATCAGCCCTCTCGCTCCCCAGCCCCTTAACCCTGCTTTGTTGTTCTTCGCAGAGTTTATGTGATATTACAGATGTATTCGCTCTTCCTCCCCTCGCTGGACGGCAAGCCCTGGGACAGGGACTTTTATTGTGTTTGCAGAGCCTGGCACAGAGTAAATGCTCAATAAATATTTGTTGACTGGAAGAATGGACATGTTTCTTAGATTTTCTTAATCGTCTGAAATAGTCACCGTGAGGTCTTACTTGTGTGTAGCTGCCAGCCCCGGGCTCCATGGGAGGCACAATAAAGCCGAGGCAGAGAGCCCAGGGATCGGAGCCAGACTGCCTGAGTTCCAAACGTATGGGCCAGCCCTGCCCTCTCAAAGCTGGTTTCTTCATCTGCAACATAGGACAATACTAGCACCTACCTCAAAGGGTGTCCATAGGTATGAAATAGCTCAGGTGAAGTGGCAGGCACCCAAAGCCAAACCGTAAAGTGACACCATTTCCTACCCTCAGAAAGGCAGGGCTGTCATGGATCGACAAGGATGGGTATGATGGGCACCTGCGGGGGAGTGCATCTCGAGGCAGTCACTTCAGAGATTTATTTCGCAAACTCTAGCCGAGGTGAGGATGTGCACATCCTGTGTCCTGCCCAGAGACAAGCCCAGGAATCCTTTAGGGGTTTGCAATCACATCCACGCCATCTACCAAGATATACTGCTTATATCACTAAGATCTCACGAGATAAATTCAGAGACGCTACCAGCTTCTGTAGATGGACCGTCAGACACCCGAGCAAGCACTCTCCATAAATAACCTCCTTGCATCTTACTCCCACTTTACAGATGAGAAAATCGAGGCTCGGGGAGGTGCACAGTGCTTGCTCAAGATCACGCAGCGGGAAGTGGCAAAGTTCTGGCCTGCACCCTGGATGGTGGAGAGGGAAGGGGGCAGGGGGAGGAAGGAAAATGGCAGAGCAGAGTGGACCCAAAGACAGCATCAATGCGTCTCAGAGAGCACCCTCTTCTGCAAAATGCTGGACACACACCTACATGTCGACACAAAAACTTGTACAGGAATGTTCATAGCAGCATTATTCATAAAAATGGAAACAACCCAAGTGCCCATCAACTAATGAATGGGCAAACAAAACTCTGTTCTTTCCACCCAGTGGGAGATTGACTTGGCCATAAAAAGGAATGAAGCACAGATACACATGGATAAACCTCGAAAACATGCAGATTGAAAGAAGCAGTCACAAAAGGCCTCATATTGTATGACTGCATTATATGGATTTCCAGAATAGGCACATGTATAAAGACAGAAAGTGGACAGGGGCTGCAGGAAGGAAGAATGAGAAACGACTAATAGGTACTGGGTTTTGTTGTTGTTGTTGTTGGAGTGGGGGGACACAAAAATCTGAAAGTGGATTGCGATGGTGATCGGACAGTTCTGTGAATGCACCTGGAACTAGGAACTCTAAAAGGGTGAATTCTATGATCGGTGACTTCTGTCTCAGGATAGCTGTTTTTTTTTTTAAATTGTTTATTGTTATGTTAATCCCCATACATTACATCATTAGTTTTAGATGTAGTGTTCCATGATTCATTGTTTGTGCATAACACCCAGTGCTCCATGCAGAACATGCCCTCTTTAATACCCATCGCCAGGCTAACCCATCCTCCCACCCCCCTCCCCTCTAGAACCCTCAGTTTGTTTTTCAGAGTCCATCGTCTCTCATGGTTCGTCTACCCCTCCGATTTCCCCCCCTTCATTCTTCCCCTCCTGCTATCTTCTTTTTTTTTTTTCTTAACATACATTGCATTATTTCTTTCAGAGATACAGATCTGAGATTCAACAGTCTTGCACAATTCACAGCGCTTACCAGAGCACATACCCTCCCCAGTGTCTATCACCCAGTCACCTCATCCCTCCCACCGCACCCCCCACTCCAGCAACCCTCGGTTTGTTTCCTGAGATTAAGAATTCCTCATATCCGTGAGGTCATATGATACATGTCTTTCTCTGTTTGACTTATTTTGCTCAGCATAATACCCTCCAGTTCCATCCATGTCGTTGCAAATGGCAAGATCTCATTCCTTTTGATGGCTGCATAATATTCCATTGTGTATATATATATATACCACATCTTCTTTATCCATTCATCTGTCGATGGACATCTTGGCTCTTTCCATAGTTTGGCTATTGTGGACATTGCTGCTATAAACATCGGGGTGCACGTACCCTTTCGGATCCCTACTTTTGTATCTTTGGGGTAAATACCCAGTAGTGCAATTGCTGGATCGTATGGTAGCTCTATTTTCAACTTTTTGAGGAACCTCCATACTGTTTTCCAGAGTGGCTGCACCAGCTTGCATTCCCACCAACAGTGTAGGAGGGTTCCCCTTTCTCCGCATTCCCACCAACATCTGTCGTTTCCTGACTTGTTAATTTTAGCCATTCTGACTGGTGTGAGGTGGTATCTCATTGAGGTTTTGATTTGGATTTCCCTGATGCCGAGCGATGTTGAGCACTTTTTCATGTGTCTGTTGGCCATTTGGATGTCTTCTTTGGAAAAATGTCTGTTCATGTCTTCTGCCCATTTCTTGATTGGATTCTTTGTTCTTTGGGTGTTGAGTTTGATAAGTTCTTTATAGATTTTGGATACTAGCCCTTTATCTGATATGTCATTTGGAAATATCTTCTCCCATTCTGTCGGTTGTCTTTTGGTTTTGTTGACTGTTTCCTTTGCTTTGCAAAAGCTTTTTATCTTGATGAAGTCCCAATAGTTCATTTTTGCCCTTGCTTCCCTTGTCTTTGGCGATGTTTCTAGGAAGAAGTTGCTGCGGCTGAAGTCGAAGAGGTTGCTGCCTGTGTTCTCCTCTAGGATTTTGATGGACTCCTGTCTCACATTGAGGTCTTTCAACTATTTGGAGTCTATTTTTGTGTGTGGTGTAAGGAAATGGTCCATTTTCATTCTTCTGCATGTGGCTATCCAATTTTCCCAACACCATTTGTTGAAGAGACTGTCTTTTTTCCATTGGACATTCTTTCCTGCTTTGTCAAAGATGAGTTGACCATAGAGTTGAGGGTCCATTTCTGGGCTCTCTATTCTGTTCCATTGATCAATGTGTCTGTTTCTGTGCCAGTACCATGCTGTCTTGATGATGACAGCTTTGTAATAGAGCTGGAAGTCCAGAATTGTGATGTCGCCAGCTTTGCTTTTCTTTTTCAACATTCCTCTGGCTATTCGGGGTCTTTTCTGGTTCCATACAAATTTTAGGATTATTTGTTCCATTTCTTTGAAAAAAGTGGATGGTATTTTGATGGGGATTGCATTGAATGTGTAGATTGCTCTAGGTAGCATTGACACCTTCACAATATTTGCTCTTCCAATCCCTGAGCATGGAACGTTTTTCCATTTCTTTGTGTCTTCCTCAATTTCTTTCATGAATATTTTATAGTTTTCTGAGTACAGATCCTTTGCCTCTTTGGTTAGATTTATTCCTAGGTATCTTATGGTTTTGGATGCAATTGTAAATGGGATCTACTCCTTAATTTCTCTTTCTTCTGTCTTGTTGTTGGTGTATAGGAATGCCACTGACTTCTGTGCATTGATTTTATATCCTGCCATTTTACTGAATTCCTGTATGAGTTCTAGCAGTTTTGGGGTGGAGTCTTTGGGGTTTTCCACATAAAGTATCATATCATCTGCAAAGAGTGAGAGTTTGACTTCTTCTTTGCCGATTTGGATGCCTTTTATTTCTTTTTGTTGTCTGATTGCTGTGGCTAGGACTTCTAATACTATGTTGAACAGCAGTGGTGATAGTGGACATCCCTGCCACATTCCTGACCTTAGGGGGAAAGCTCTCAGTTTTTCCCCATTGAGAATGATATTCGCTGTAGGTTTTTCATAGATGGCTTTTATGATATTGAGGTATGTACCCTCTATGCCTATACTCTGAAGAGTTTTGATCAAGAAAGGATGCTGTACTTTGTCAAATGCTTTTTCTGCATCAATTGAGAGGATCATATGATTCTTGTTCTTTTTTTTGTTAATGTATTGTATCACGCTGATTGATTTGCAGATGTTGAACCAACCTTGCAGCCCAGGGATAAATCCCACTTGGTCGTGGTGAATAATCCTTTTAATGTACTGTTGGATCCTATTGGCTAGTATTTTGGTGAGAATTTTTGCATCCATGTTCATCAGGGATATTGGTCTGTAATTCTCCTTTTCGATGGGGTCTTTGTCTGGTTTTGGGATCAAGGTAATGGTGGCCTCATAAAATGAGTTTGGACGTTTTCCTTCCATTTCTATTTTTTGGAACAGTTTCAGAAGAATAGGTATTAATTCTTCTTTAAATGTTTGGTAGAATTCCCCTGGGAAGCCATCTGGCCCTGGGCTTTTGTTTGTTGGGAGATTTTTGACGACTGCTTCAATTTCCTTAGTGGTTATAGGTCTGTTCAGGTTCTTTTTCTTCCTGGTTCAGTTTTGGTAGTTGATACATCTCTAGGAAGGCATCCATTTCTTCCAGGTTATCTAATTTGCTGGCATAGAGTTGCTCATAGTATGTTCTTATAATTGTTTGTATTTCTTTGGTGTTGGTTGTGATCTCTCCTCTTTCATTCATGATTTTGTTGATTTGGGTCATTTCTCTTCTCTTTTTGATAAGTCTGGCCAGGGGTTTATCAATCTTGTTAATTCTTTCAAAGAACCAGCTCCTAGGTTCGTTGATCGGTTCCACTGTTCTTTTAGTTTCTATTTCATTGATTTCTGCTCTGATCTTTATTATTTCTCTTCTCCTGCTGGGTTTAGGCTTTATTTGCTGTTCTTTCTCCAGCTCCTTTAGGTGTAGGGTTAGGTTGTGTACTTGAGACCTTTCTTGTTTCTTGAGAAAGGCTTGTATTGCTATATACTTTCCTCTTAGGACTGCCTTTGCTGCATCCCAAAGATTTTGAATAGTTGTGTTTTCATTTTCATTGGTTTCCATGTATTTTTTTAATTCTTCTTTAATTTCCTGGTTGACCCATTCATTCTTTAGTAGGATGCTCTTTGTATTTGAGTTCTTTCTGACTTTCCTCTTGTGATTGAGTTCTAGTTTCAAAGCATTGTGGTCTGAAGATAGGCAGGGAATGATCCCAATCTTTTGGTACCGGTTGAGACCTGATTTTTGACCTAGGATGTGATCGATTCTGGAGAATGTTCCATGGGCACTAGAGAAGAATGTGTATTCCGTTGCTTTGGGATGGAATGTTCTGAATATGTCTGTGAAGTCCATTTGGTCCAGTGTGTCATTTAAAGTCTTTATTTCCTTGTTGATCTTTTGCTTAGACGATCTGTCCATTTCAGTGAGGGGGGTGTTAAAGTCCCCCACTATTATTGTATTGTTGTCGATGTGTTTCTTTGCTTTTGTCATTAATTGCCTTATATAATTGGCTGCTCCCATGTTAGGGGCATAGATATTTACAATTGTTAGATCTTCTTGTTGGATAGACTCTTTAAGTAGGATATAGTGTCCTTCCTCATCTCTTATTACAGTCTTTGGTTTAAAATCTAATTGTCTGATATAAGGATTGCCACCTCAGCTTTCTTTTGGTGTCCATTAGCATGGTAAATGGTTTTCCACCCCCTCACTTTCAATCTGGGGGTGTCTTTGGGTCTAAAATGAGTCTCTTGCAGACAGCATATCGATGGGTCTTGTTTTTTAATCCAATCTGATACCCTGTGTCTTTTGATTGGGGCATTTAGCCCATTTACATTCAGGGTAACTATTGAAAGATAGGAATTTAGTGCCATTGTATTGCCTGTAAGGTGACTGTTAACTGTATATTGTCTGTGTTCCTTTCTGGTCTATGTTGCTTTTAGGCTCTCTCTTTGCTTAGAGGACCCCTTTCAAGATTTCTTGTAGGGCTGGTTTTGTGTTTGCAAATTCCTTTAGTTTTTGTTTGTCCTGGAAGCTTTTTATCTCTCCTTCTATTTTCAATGACAGCCTAGCTGGATATAGTATTCTTGGCTGCATATTTTTCTCATTTAGTGCTCTGAATATATCCTGCCAGTCCTTTCTGGCCTGCCAGGTCTCTGTGGATAGGTCTCTTACCAATCTAATGTTTCTACCATTGTAGGTTACAGATCTCTTCTCCCGAGCTGCTTTCAGGATTTTCTCTTTGTCTCTGAGACTCATAAGTTTTACTATTAGATGTCGGGGTGTTGACCTATTTTTATTGATTTTGAGAGGGGTTCTCTGTGCTTCCTGGATTTTCATGCCTGTTTCCTTCCCCAAATTAGGGAAGTTCTCTGCTATAATTTGCTCCATTATACCTTCTGCCCCTCTCTCTCTTTCTTCTTCTTCTGGGATCCCAATTATTCTAATGTTGTTTCATCTTATGGTATCGCTTATCTCGCGAATTCTGCCCTCGTGATCCAGTAGTTGTTTATCTCTCTTTTTCTCAGCTTCTTTATTTTCCATCATTTGGTCTTCTATATCCCTGATTCTCTCTTCTGCCTCATTTATCCTAGCAGTTAGAGCCTCCAGATTTGATTGCACCTCATTAATAGCCTTTTTGATTTTGACTTGGTTAGATTTTAGTTCTTTTACTTCTCCAGAAAGGGTTTCTCTAATAACTTCCATGCTTTTTTCAAGCCCAGCTAGTATCTTTATTTTAATTTTTTTTAAGATTTTATTTATTTATTCATGAGAGACAGAGAGAGAGGCAGAGGGAGAAGCAGGTTCCCAAGGAGCAGGACCCTGGGATCATGACCTGAGCTGAAGGCAGACGCTTAACCATCTGAGTCACCCAGGTGCCCCCAGCTAGTATCTTTAAAGTGATGATTCTGAACTCTAGATCTGACATTGTACTAAAGTCCGTATTGAGTAGGTCCCTGGCAGTCGGTACTACCTCTTGTTCTTTTTGTTGAGGTGATTTTTTCCATCTTGTCATTTTGTCCAGAGGAGAATAGATTAATGAGAGAACAAAATGCTAACAGGGTAACAACGTCCCCAGAAAATATACTCTAAACAGATCAGAAAAGATCTGAAACTGGGAGAAAAGAAAGGGAAAGAAAGAAAAAAGAAAAGGAAAAGAAAAAGATAAAAACAAACAAAAACAGAACAAAACAAAAAAACCAGAACATGATCAAATATGATCAGGCTGGTGCGTAGATCAGTGCCACACACTAGATTTGGGGTGTATTTTGGTCTTTTAGAAGAAAGTGCCTCCCAAAATTTTAAAGAAAAGAAAACTTATATATGTACAAAAATAAGGGTTGATATGATGAAGGGATGGAATATGACTGTTAAGATGGAAATTATAAAAAAATTTATAAAAGGAATTGATAAGAAGTTGTTTGAAAAAAGAAAGAAGATGATTTAAAAAAAAAAAAGAAAGAAAAAGGGAGAGAATGTGATCAGGCAGAGGAGTAGAAAAAAACCATACACTAGAGATTTAGGGTATATTTTGATCTGTTAGAAGAAACTATCTCAAAATTTTAAAGAGAGAACAACTTATATATATATGCCAAAAATACGGGTAACTACTATGAAGGGATAGAATAAGACTCTAAAAATGAAAAATAAAAATGTTTTTTAAAAAAGGGATTGATAAGATGTTGGTTGAAAAAGGGAAAAAGAAAAATTAAAAAAAAAAGTTAAAAAAAATTAACTTTGAAAGACTAAAGAATCATGGTAAAAAAGCCACTAATTCTATGTGCAGTACTCCCGTAGCGCTGGAGTTCTGCCATTCTCACTTGATCGGTAAACTTGGTCTTGGCCGGCTGTTCTCGCTGATCTTCTGGGGGAGGGGCCTGTTGCCATGGTTCCCAAATGTCTTTGCTGGAGGTGGACTTGCCCCGCCCTTGCCCGGTCCCGGCTAAGTGATCTGCTCGGGTTTGCTCTCCGGGGCTTTTGTTCCCTGCGAGCTTTCCGTCCAGCTTTGGAGGCGGAGAGTGAGAATGGCGGCCTCCCAATCTCCACCCCAGGGGAGCCGAGAACTCAGGGCCCTGCTCCTCAGTGAGCCCCCAGAGAAAAGTCGCCAGTCACTCCCGTCTCCCCGGTCTCCGGCCGCACTCCGTGCTCAATCGGCCTGTGACCGCGCGTGTCTATCTCCGGCACCGACCCCGGGTGGAGTCTCCAAACCCAGCAGATCCCTGCGGTGCGCTCCGTGCGGCTCCTCCTGGGGAAGGAAGGTGAGTCTCCCCGGATCTGCCGCTTGTTGGGTCCCCGCTGGAGGAGCAGGGGCCCGACTGGGCCGCGGATCACGGTTTATGGCCCCCCGAGCTGAGAGCCCGCGCCTGGGCCCCGCCTCTGCAGCCGGCTTCCCCGCTCCGATACCTGGGAGCTCGGCCACACTCAGGCACCCCCGGTCTTTCTGCGACCCCGAGGGTCCTGAGACCCACTGTCCCGGAGGGTTCCAGCCCCCGCTTAGCCACTGGAGCGATGTTCCTCAATGGAGCCGACTTCTAAAAGTTCCGATTTTGTGCTCCGCGGCTCTATCACTTGCCAGAAGCGGCCGACGGAGGCCCCTCCCCCGCCGTCTATCCTCCCGAATATCGCCTCGGATTCACTTCTCCGCCCGTCCTACCTTCCAGAAAGTGGTCGCTTTTCTGATGAGAGAGTTGTTGCTCTTCTTTTCTTCGATCTCCTGTTGAGTTTGTAGGTGTTCAGAATGGTCTGATCCCTATCCAGCTGAATTCCTGGGACCTCATGGAATTTAGGTCTCCTACTCCTCCGCCATCTTGCTCCCAGGATAGCTGTTTTTAAAGTGTGTTCTAAGGGCCTCTGGTTTTCTGAGTGTCGATGAGGAAAAGTCAAGAAAAAGTAAGTTTGGCAAATGTGGGTTAAACGTAAGATTCAGTAAGATTTTTATGCAGAGCCTTCACTTTGTAGATGTGCGTGCTGACACCCCACGTCGGGCCTTCCTTTAATAAACGGCGGTATTTGCCAAGTCCCTGCCATGTGCCAGGCATATACGAACTCCTTTACAGGTATTAACAAATTAACTCTTCACGCTGACCCTGTGAGGTAGGTACTCTTATTCCTCTTATGTTAGAAACAAAGAAACTGAGGCACAGAGAGATTGAGACTCTTACGGAAGATCACACAGCGAGCAAGTGGCAAAGCCAAGGTTTGAACCCATCTAGTCTTGCTCTGGGATTCATGCTAGACTGCTGTCTTGATGGAGTATCCAGCATTTCCAAAACATGTGCGACCATGGCTTACTTTGGTACGACGCATCCCCAAACCTGTGCCTTCTCTCCTTCCTGGAGGACAGCACCCTGATCCAGGAGCACCACTTACCTGCATGGGGGCAGTTCCCCTCCCCAGGCTTGCTGCCTCCACCCACTCCCTGTGCTCCATTCTCCCTTCCTACTTCAGCTTGCATCATTCCCTTGCTCTGAACCCTCTGATGACCTCCCCCTGCCTTGGGACCAGGCTCTCTCAGTCTTGGCACTATTAACATTGGGGATTGGCTCATTCTCTGCTGTGGGGACTGCCCTGGCCACTGCGGAATGTTTAACAGCATCCCTGGCCTCTTCCTACTATATACCAGCAGCATCCACCCCCTACCCCAAACTCCCACAAGTTGTGATGGCCCAAAATATCTCCCAACATCGCCAAATGTCCTGTGGAGGCAAAACTGCCCCAGCTAGAATCATTGCCTTCTAGGAAAGCTCCAATTCCTCCCGCTGGCTGATAGGCCCCTGAAGGTCTGGCCCTTGCCCACGCCCCCTCCACCACCCTCCTGTCTTTCACACCCTCCACCAACATTGGCTGGCTCTCCCCTATCCCATCTCTCCTCAGGCCCTTTGCATGTGTTGTTCCCTCCAGCTGGTGGCTGGCCCTTCTTCATTATCATGTTTTCTCTGTTCACTTCTTTACTCTTTCCTGTCCTAACCAGGATGTGTGTTCTCGGCAACACAGCATTATTGAATTTATCTTGTAGATGTGTTTTTGTTTTCTCTTTATAATCTGTCTTCCCCACCAAAATACCAGCAACATGGGCATGGCACCTGGTGATCTTGCTTTTCATTGAATCTTGGTGCCAAGAAGAGCCCTGGGCAGCCAGGCAGGCACTTGTCTCTGCCAGATGATTCACGTTGTGATGTAAATCCGGGAGGCCTTCTGGTGTGGACCTGTGCACAGCAGAGAGGGAGAATTGAAGAGGGAAACACCTAGGAGAGTTTTATCACCTTGGCTTTGGCCACCAAAGATGCCTTCTGGTCTTTCGTAAAAGGTCTCTTTCTGTCAAAGCTGGTTGCCAAGAAGTTTTTAGAATGGAAGACAAACAATAAAAGAAGACAAAGAAGCAGCAGAGAGGGAGGATGAGAACTACTTTAAAAATTTTAAAGTCTCCTTAAATCAAAGCCAGTCGCTGTTTAGTGTCAACTGATTTTTCAAATAAAGAGGAGACTAGCTGTTGGAGCAGGGCTGGAAAACAGTGGTGGTAGGGTGTCTCTAGGCCAGGATCCCAACACACAGGGTGGGGGGAGGGGAGTGATTAGCAGCCCAGTTGGGGTGTGAGGAAGAAATAAAAAGCAGAGAGGATGAGTCAGGCTGGGCTGGGGCAGGAAGACTCTGCATGCTAGCCAGCCAAGAGGCAGCCAGGTGGAGAAACCTTCCTTGCAAATCCATAGGACGGTTGTATGCTGTAGAGGGAAATTGTGGCTCTGAGAGCTCTCCCTGGATTCCTCCTCTGGCTTGGTCTTCCGTGAAGGGATTCAGAACTCAGCAGGGATTTTGCTGAGCATGACTTCGCCTCCTGGGGTGAGCTTCTCCTTCTGTTAATGAGAGGCTCAGGTTGGCTCTGAGTTTCTCAACCTGGAAACCCCAGACACAGAGGTCCTGGAAGGTTACAGTAGAGATCCGACATAGTTCAAACTACCTAGGATATATTTTTTGCCAAAGGAAGGGGGAGGGGGGAGGAAGATCAAAGCAGGACCAGTCAAGCCCCTAAATCTAACCTACAATTTACAGGAAATACCAGGGACAGAAAAACAGGTTAAGTGACACCACAGCGGTGCAATCCACAAACTATTAATTGCACGAAACTCTCTGGGACAAATGACTCGGTATCTTCAACAAATAAATGGCAAGGAAGAAAAAGAGGGGAACCTATAGAATTAAGGGAATTTAAGAGACATATCAGCCCAAAGCCTTAAAAACAATTCATGGAATTGGGGACATTAAGCAGTGAGGGGAATATTGGGGGATATTAAAGGATGATTGTGAATAGAAGTTTTGCTATGAAAATGGGATTATGGGTTTTTTCCAAAGAGTCCTTGTTTTTTGGAGATACCTGTTTAAATACTTAAGATGAAATAATATGATGCCTGGAATTTGCTTCTGAATAATCTTGAAGGAGGGTTGGGAAGGGGGTAGATGTAGGTGAAAAAATTTGGCCGTGAGTTGACAGTCATGGAAGCTGTTGTTGGGTCCATGGTGGTGTGTGTGTGTGTGTGTGTGTGTGTGTGTGTGTGTGTGTGTTATAGCACTCTCTCTCTCTCTCTCAAAACAAACAACCACGGGGCGCCTGGGTGGCTCAGTTGGTTAAGCGTCTGCCTTCGGCTCAGATCATGATCCCAGGGTCCTGGGATCGAGTCCAGCATTGGGGGCTCCTCGCTCTGCTTCTCCCTCTCCCTCTGCCTGTCATTGCCCCTGCTTGTGCTCTCTCTCTGACAAATAAATAAATCTTAAAAAAAACCCAACCCACCATGCCCGCATCAGTAAGATGACCCACATGCTCCCAAATATTTTGCTGGCCTTCTTAAAATTTGATTTATCTTCCTCTCATTGATCTGCTTTACATCACACATCCTCTTATATCATCACTGGCTATGAGAAATGGGCACATGTATTCATCAGTACTAAATTACCTTGACTTTGAGGCAATCTCATATGGCAGCTGACAGCAGAGAGACCATTCCTGTCAGAGTTTTCTCATGCGCTGCTCTAAAAACCCGGAAGCTTATTTATACTTCTTCGAGCCTCGACTTTCTCCCTCACACAGTGGGAAGGAGTAAATGAGATTTTGTGTGTAGAGCATTTGGCTCAGTGTCTGACATCAGCAAACTGCGGTTATGATTGTGCCCAGTGGCAGCAATCCCAGAAGAATGTTTGAGTGGCGTCTTATTCATATAAAAAACGATGCTTATTTGGGCATGCACAGGAAGTTGTCTGAGGTGCAATACTACCAGTAGATAATAGACATAATCCCACAAGGGGTCATTCGTTCATTCAACAAACACGGCTGAGTGCTTTCTGAGTGCTTTCTGTGTGCCAGGCACAGTTCAACTGTGGGGTACCAGCTGAGCTCACCCCTGGGGCCGACAGGGTAGAGAAATGCAGGCATGTCGAGACAGGGGGAAGACAGGGGTGAGGACTTGGAGTGTGGTCCAGGGAGATGTCCAGACTGAGATCTGAGGGATACAGGAGAATTAGCAAAGCTGGATTTGGGGGAGGGAGGGGAGGGAGTAGGAGATAAAAAGGACAAAACATTCCAAACTGCTAAAGGATGAGGAAGTGCAAAGGCCTTGGGGCAAGAGGGAATAATTCCAGGGTCAGGAGGATGGCAGAGCCCAGGAGAGGACAAATGAAGGTGGAGCAGAGAGTGGGTGCAAGGGGCAGGGGTTTCTTTCCCTCTTACTCTGTACTTTCTGAATTATGTAAATATTTTATGTAAAGCATAGATCATTCTTACAGTTTTTAAAAAACCTAAAAAACCCCACACATAAAAAAGAAAAACACGGGCGCCTGGGTGGCTCAGTTGGTTAAGCGACTGCCTTCGGCTCAGGTCATGATCCTGGAGTCCCTGGATCGAGTCCCGCATCGGGCTCCCTGCTCGGCAGGGAGTCTGCTTCTCCCTCTGACCCTCCCCCCTCTCATGTGCTCTCTCTCATTCTCTCTCTCTCAAATAAATAAATAAAATCTTTAAAAAAAAAAGAAAAAGAAAAAGAAAAACACCTGCTAAAGCCCCAAGAAATAAAGAAATTATTGTAGTGTTTACTTTTTTTCTCAAGAATCCATAATACGTTAAAATCCATTTACATTTACTAAAGACACCACCTTGCTTAAAAGTAACAAGTGTGGCATCCTCTCCTTTCTGGTTCGCTGGGAGGCCCCCCCCCCCCATCCTTCCCTACAATAATCGTGCCTAATTTGAAAAATGCTCCTTGCCAACCCGCCTGGGGGCTCTGGTTCTCAGACAAGTTTCTGGATGTCAGGTTGGGTCCGGACGAAAGGCCCACTAGTGGGGCTTGGGGAAAAGCTTTCCATTTTCCCAAGAGCAGCTCGGGCACAGCTTGGTGACCCTTCTCTGTCCCTGTGCCGAGCGTAACTGGCCAGCAGGAAGAAAGGACCCACTAGGGAGACTACCCTGCAACGTGGCATTTGCCAGTTTCCTTTGCAAGCTGTTGCTAGGGGCAGAATCTGTTTTTCTGGTTTCCTCTCAGGGCCTGGGGCTGGGATGGCTGACTTTGATGTGGAGGTGGTGCACACAGAGCCTGCTCGTTACCTGAGTGCAGCCTGGATACCTGGGGGCAGAACCACAGCTGCCTGGAAGGACGGCTAAGGCCTCCTGCTTTGGTCTGTGCGGTGGGAGCACAGTGAGGCCTTTCAAGTTGGGCCCCTCGTGGTTTCTCCCTGCAGGAATGCCAGGTTTATTATGGGTTGTTCCCTTCTCTGTGCCGATCCCCTCCCTGTGCTCCTGCCCGGCTCAGGACTTTCCATTTCAGGTTAGATCCAGTGACTGGCTGAGTGTAGCACTACGTGCTACGGAACGGCCTGTGCTCACAGGAGGCAGAGACAACCAGACAGACGGTTTTAGTCCTAGGAGAGAGGCACCTCCCGGCAGACAAGCCCAGTTGGTGTCACTGACTTGCCCTCTCCCTTCAAAGGCCTGTTGTTTGTTTCTTGTTGAGGATGATAAATGAGAGCCCACCTGTGGCACCACCCTCATCTCACCGTGGGGAAAACGGAGACCAGAGGGGGTAATTCCACCCCCAGAGAAGCCTCTGCAATATGACTGCACCTTCCCAAGCCAGCCCCGCCGTGGTGCCTCCTAGCCCCGTGGTAGCAGCTTGAAGGTGGAGTCAAGATTTACCTCTCAGCTCTATCACATACGAGAGTGCAATCTTGCACATATTGCTCAACTTCTCCAAGCCTCGGTTTCTTCATCTGTGAAATGGGGATAATAATTTTTACCTCTTAAGGTTGCCAATTTAAATGCACTTCTCACCCTGCCAACTTCACAATTTAAGTGTTCACTTATTTATCCTCTTCTTAGATGGTGAGCTCCCAAAGGGCAAGGACTCTGCCTGCCTTGGTCACAGCAGTGTCCTCAGTAACCAACACTTCCTAGCTCAGAGTAGGCAGTGACGAAGTATTTGTGATAATAATAACCAAGGCCCTCAGCTCAGGGCCTGGCACAGGCAGCCATCATTACGAACAGAGAGGGTTCATTTTTATTTCTGACGGCAAAGCAGTTTTTGTTTCAAAACTATCAAATAACCAGGAAGTGAGGGAACAAAATAGTTCTCTGGAGGGGGCCTGCTGTCAGGTGGCTCTTCTGGGTCAAAGCCCTTGGCCTCCCATCCCTGTAGGACCAAGCCCCCACAGGCCTGGGACCTACTTTGCTTTATAGTCTCTCCCCATTTTCCTCTCTCTCAAGGACATCATTCCCCCAGAGGCAAGAGTCCTTCCCTGGGGCTTCAGGATTCCTAGCTTCTGCTCAAAGGCTCAGAGCCAGGGAGGCGAGGAGGAAGGGGGGACAGCTCACCAAATCTGCCAGGCAAGGATGTGGTCCAATGTCAGGATTGCTAGATGAAATACTGGATGTCCAGTTCAGTTCTAATTTCAGATAAACAACAAAACAATTTCCAGTACAGTATGTCTCAAGGATTGCATGGGACCTAGTCATCCTTTAAAATAAAAAGTATTAGTTGTTTATCTGAAATTGAAATTTAACTGAGTGCCCTTATTTTAATTTGCTAAATCTGGCGACCCTTCAGAGTGACCAAGCTGGGGTGTTACCCCAGTCTGACTCAGCTGTGGACCTCACTTTCCTCCGCTCCTGCAAAAGCACCATGACCACATCAGGAACCTCCTGGGATGGTTATGAGAATTAAGAGAGCGGCTACTATAAAAATATTAGAAGGGCAGGAATTTTGTTTGCCTTGATCACAGCTGAACCCAGGCCTAGCGCTGCGCCCGGCACACAGGTGGATCACCAAAACTACTTCTTTTTTTTTTTTTTTAAGATTTTATTTATTTATTTGAGAGAGAGACTGAGAGACAGAGAGCACGAGAGGGAGGAGGGTCAGAGGAAGAAGCAGACTCCCTGCCGAGCAGGGAGCCCGATGCGGGACTCGATGCCGGGACTCCAGGATCATGACCTGAGCCGAAGGCAGTCGCTTAACCAACTGAGCCACCCAGGCGCCCCCCAAAACTACTACTTTTCATGAAATATCGCTGGTACTAGTTTTCCCTAAATACCGCCCCTTATCCCCTCAAAAAAAACACACACACACACACACACACAAAAAAAACCCAAACACCATAAATCCATTTCAAGGAAAACTGGATCCAATATCCCAGACATGTCATGCTGGTCCCCACTGGGCCCATCACTTTGCCCCCCAGGTGGGACTGTACCTGATTGAACCCTGTGCGCCTGCGCACTCCGCTCAATGAGAGGCGTTATGCGCATGCCCTGGGGGCTAGGTGTGCGCATGCCCAGCCCGAAAGTGTGGTGAAAAGTGACCACCGTCGCCAGGGAGGCTGTGAGGCAGGGCGCACGGCAAGCGCCCGGCAGGGCCCTCGTGGGCGCTAGTGGGCTTCCTGCTCTTGGAGCTTTCCGTTGCTGTCGGCCCTCATGGCCTTTGCGCCCATGGGGCCTGAGGCCTCGTTCTTCGCGGTGTTGGACCAGCACAAGGCTTCCCTGCTGGCCACCCTGAGGAGAGGCGGTGGGGAGCCCGTGGGCGGGGGGACGCGCCAGGCCTCAAGGTAGAAGGGCCCGCTCTGGGGCGCGCATGCTCGGAAGTTAGAGAGGAGCCGGTCCCCCGCCAGGCTGGGGCGGGGTCCTGAGGCGCTCTGGAGGGACATGGCTGCGCTCCTTGCCTCTCCCTGGGCTCGGGATGAGGAGGCCCCAGGAGCGACCCCCTTCGCCGGCCACTCGTGAGCCCTGAGAAAGCTCCTTCCTCAGAGCCCTCTCTTTTCTGCTTTTAGCTCTTATTTTGAACTCAAAAAGCCCGGTGACAGACCTTGCCTCTGGTGACTTCTAGAATGTTCCCCTTCTAGAATGTTCCGGGAGCATGCCGGTTTCCTGAGATTCTCAGAGGTCAGGGAGTTTAGGGCACAGTTTGGCTTTGCGTTTGTTTAAAACACTTTTTTTTTTTTTTGGATACAATTTAAACGTAAAAAGCTTTCAGGATTTTGTGTGTGTGCGCGCGCGTGTGTGAAGAGAAAGAGGGAAGATGAATGTAGCGAGTTCTCACTCAATCCGGGTTTTGTCAAACTGAACAGGGAAGTGGCTGATCGTGAGACAACGATTCACTTGACTTGGAGAGAACGTACACACGTTTTAAGTGATTTATTTAAAATCAGTTAAAGCGGTTGGCGGCTGGCGAGGTTGGTCAGAGCCAGGTGCTGAAGAGATGGATTACTGAGACTCTCCAGCTCCCGGCTCGGAATTAGCTACAGAGACTATGTTTATGTTATTGACCGTTTTTATTTAAAAAGCTGGGTGGTTGTTTTTTTTGTTTTTGTTTTTGTTTTTCCTGGATCTGCTTTTCTGGTTTATCAGCAAAGTTTTTCAGCCTAAACAAATTACTTTCTTATTTTCAAGAAGACTAAGCCAACCACCAACAAAACAAAAACACCACAAAAAAAAAAAAAAGTGGAAAACCTACAAGCAAACAGATTTTTATAGTAGTATTGAGTTTGAGGGAGAACTTATGAGGGTGAGGAAGGGACAGAATGGAAGTCCCCTGTTTAAGTTTCAGATGCAGATTAATCTAATCGTATTTTCAAGTTTGTCACAGGGTTACCTTGCAACTTTTTTTTTTCAAACTGGAAAAATGAATGAGATCTTTCTTTGAGTCAGTTTTTATCGCTCCGTGTTAGAAAATACTGATTGTTTTAAGATTTGCTTTCTGATAACATGCATTTTAAAGCAAGCTCTGAAGTTTCTGGGGGAATTGGAACGTTCTACATTCTGCGCATTTTCTAGATTTAATTTGATTTCCCTTCTTGGGCAATATGCTGATGGTATTTATAACTGAACAGCATTTTTTGAAGCTGATGGCTTGTGAAATTAAAAGTCAGCTCACAGAAAACTGGGCTAGGTCTTAATATTTTTCTGTAAAGTGCTGTAATGGTTGCCAAGTCTTTCCATGGTAGTGATTAAACTTTTTTCTCTTTGTATCACTAAAATTCAAAAGGGCAGATTTAAGGCACGAGATCAATCAGGGTGATGTGCTACAATGGAAGTATTTCTTTTGGAATATTTTTGCATTGCATTTTTGGGAAAGAAATTAAATTCAAAGCCAATATTGCATCATTTTTAATTAAAACATTTATCAGTAGTATTTCAAGCCAACAAGTCTGAATTTAAGTAGGTTAATACGAAGAGATTAAAATACATTTATAAATCATATTGTCTAGTTAATAATATTGTCTAAAAGGAAGATATTACTTCAACTGGTAATTGTTTGAGAAGTAGAATTACAAGCAAATGAAATTTCTCTGCAAGTAACCAGTATAAATATGGTTGTTGTTTTAGTGCAATGCCCATGTCAAAATTTAGTGGGAGAGATCAGTATGGAGGCGAATTACCTAGTCTTAAAAAACAACCAATGAAACTAGAACCTACTTTCCTATTGATCTGGGGAAACGTTACGTAGTGTAAAGGTCTAATTTAGAATTAAGATGGAATCATAGTGTCTTTATTGTTTCAGTTCTGAGGTTCTTGCGTCTATAGAAAGTGTTATCCAAGACATCATCACAAGCGTGGCAAGGAATGAAGCACCTGCATTCACAATAGACAACAGATCAAGCTGGGAAAATATAAAGTGGGCATTTGGCATTTTTAATTTTTAAATACAGTATCTATGTCATTATTTGAAATTATTTGAGTTAGAGTTCTAGTCTGATTTCATTCTTTTTACTGCTTTTACCCTGCCGAGAAGGATTGAAGGAAGTTTACAAAATACATACCTCATAAGCAGGTCTTATAAACTAGAAGTGGGTGTGAAAGATAAGGCAAAGGGAAGACAATGCTAGGAAGAACAAATGAAGCACCAGAAGAGGTTAGAATCCAAAATGCATATGATAAAGTCTTACAGTTCTGCTAAAAACAGGCTCCAAACTGGGATCTAAGCTAGAATGTCTAGCACTCAAATGGGGGAAATATGACCAGTGGAATTCTGCAGAAATACTGCAAAAGCAAACCACTTGTTCAGGGGAGGTACAACCAATCCTGATACTGGAAGGAAAATAAATGTATCTGGAACACAGAGCATATCTCAAAGGCTCTTTCTCCTGGTAGATCTCCCCCCTGCTAAGTCATGTGTCCAAGAAGGTAAAATCGGCAAACAGTTTTGTCAAAGCCTCCAACCTGCTTGCATCTTTTGTGTTTTTCAGATGCTCAGCCTGTAGAATCTAAATAATGAAAAACACTACAATAGTTCTCAGTAAGAGTTACAGAAGCAGAATAAAAGTAATTTGGGGTCTCTTTAGTCACTAAGTATTCTTTTATGGTCAGTATAATTAATACAAACTGTAAACTTTTGAATCATATTTTACATCATTTTGGAGAATGGATTTCATCAAGCCCTCAGGCAGCTAACACCCAACCTATTTGCCTGATGCCTTCTGCCACCTTTAGGACAGGCTTGGCAGTTCAATTTAACAACCTAATATAAATTATTTCATTTAATGTAATTTTGGAGGTAAATCAGAAATACAATATTTCAAAACTTGTTAAATTGAGGAAAATTAACAAATGAGTAAATATTAAAATGAGCAAAATGCTAATAAAATTGTGAAATAGGTAAAATAGTTTACATACATGAAATGTCACACATTATACACTAAATACACATACATGATACTCAAAGGTATTTAATTCACTTATTTTAAACACTTTATTTTAGTGCCTCTGTATGTCACAAAGCTAATTACCTAATTACCACCTGGAATTATCTAAGATTATAAATGAAGTTGTCCTAAAGCTTCAGTGGCTCTGTTGAGAAGAAATATGGATTTAGGTGATGTGCAGAAGAGCACATTAAGTGTATATTGTTTGGTGTTCAGGCGTTAATTCTTTTTTATCTTATTGCCTTTCAACAAAATGACAGGTTTGAAGATTCTGTGGGTCTTCAGATGGTATCTCATTGTACCACGAGAAAAATCAAAAGTGATTCACCAAAATCAGTTAAAAATTTTGGTAAATTAATCTTTCTTAGCTTTTAGTAATAAAATAAGTAAGTTTGGTTACTTTCTGGGTTTAGTTATTCCTAGTTGAATAATTTTAGTTGTTCTTTAATAGACCACCCTTAGACCTGAAATAAAGTTACAGAATTTTTCATTGTCAATAACCACGGAAGCAGATTATAATTCCAAAATAAATTTTCAAGGTACATGATTCAGTAGAAAAATATTCTCTCAGTTTTGCTGTTCAGACAGCAATTTATTTGATCCTTCAGGAAATTATTATTCTGTACTCAGTACTTCTATTTGGGAAAGATAATTTTTTTAATGTTATGGAAAGTAACTGGGGGTAGTTGGAATCCTTGATAGGGGTGTGTTTTGAATTAATGAGAGAAGTGATGAGTAACTTGTTTATTGTATCTTATTTTCCAGCCCTAATTCTTAAAATATTGTCCATGATTTATAAATTAGTACAGAGCAACACTTATGCAACCAAAAGGTAAATACTTGTTTTGGTAAATTACTCCTTTAAGATGCAACCTGAGAGTTAGTTTAGGTTAACTCCCATTATGATTTGAAATGATACATTAGACTAGACTATGGGTAATAAATTACTTTCTTTATACGGTGTGTTTCATCCAATTAAAGCTTCCCACAAATAATACTCCAATACTTGTCATAGTCAAAGAGAATATGGCTAATTAAAAATATATATTTAACTTTCATAGAGACATATATTATACTGACAGCCAACTCTTTGGTAACCAGACTGTCGTGGACAATATTATCAATGACATTTCTTGTATGTTAAAAGTGCCGAGGATGAGTCTACACATAGTAAGTAGCATTTAATACAAAACATCTTATTTTAAGACAGAAGATTTGTGTAAAATCATAATAGAAAAATAAATGTAATCTGTGCTTTGTTTTGATCCTATTTGATACTACATTTTCCTCATGAATTTAAATGATCTACTCTCAATATATTCCCTTGGATGAATGGACTAAAACAGGTGAATTACTAAATATTTTTTATTCCTAAATATCCTTACATATTTTCTCCTTTACTTCTTAAATTCCAGTCTGAGCTGAAATACATGTAATCTGGCAGGTGAACGTGAGGATTGGTTCAGCCGTACAGAATATGTTAGTGAGGGGCACCCGGCTGGCTCAGTTGGTGGAGCATGCGACTCTTGATCTTGGGGTCATGAGTTCGAGCCCCGCACTGGGTGTAGAGATTGCTTAAATAAATAAACTTAAAAAAAAAATGTCAGTGAAAAAGTGTTCAGATATGGCCATTATTTTTTCAGTTATCTACATCGAAAGGTTTAATCGCTGGCAATTTAAGGTACATGGAGGAAGACGGCACCAGTGTGCATTGTGCCTGCGGTTCCACAGTAAGCATAGTAGTGTCACTTGCTTTAATTCCCTTTCAGATCCTTTGTTTTTTTTTTTTTTAAAGATTTTATTTATTTATTTGACAGAGAGAGACACCACGAGAGAGGGAACACAAGCAGGGGGAGGGGGAGAGGGAGAAGCAGGCTCCCCGCAGAGCAGGGAGCCCGATGTGGGACTCGATCCCGGGACTCCAGGATCATGACCTGAGCCGAAGGCAGTCGCTTAACTGACTGAGCCACCCAGGCGCCCTCAGATCCTTTGTTTTTGAAATGTATTTTATTTCCTGCTTTCTTGGGTAGTTTGGAGCTTGAGATGGTCAAATAAAACTGAAGGGTGAATAAGCGTATGCTTTAGGGGGTTGTCCATTACACAGTTTTAAAATACGCCAGTTGTCAAATGTCATATTACAATAAACAAAGATAATGCTTTCCTTTGAAAAATGTATTGTTGTCTTCAGGTAGAATGGAGCTTGGCTATTTTAGCATGGTTATTTATGTGATCTTGATACAGTTTCCTGGCTTGGAAATTGATCTATTTAATTCTGAACTATTTGCTGGGCTTTGGCACCTGGAGAGCCCACAGCACTAACCTGCACAGCAGTCTGGAAATGAGCAAGACGACGCCTGTGTGCTCTAGGATAGGAGGGCTTTGATTCACCACTTTCTGCCACTTAAGCCACGTATCCACAAAGTTTCTGAGAGATTCTCACCTGCCAGGAAGTAGTTTGGGTGGCACGTTTGTCTTCTTAGGGGTAAATCTGTTTCCTACTGTTTCCTTATTGAGGAATAAATCTCTGATGACTGATGTATTCAGAGAAAAATGAAAATATGGGATTTTTATGATACATTTTTAAATGTGGCTATACTTGCTTTTTATTTAAAATAAAAACTCTCTTGTTTTGTTAACTTAGGCTGTTGCTGTGCCATCTAATATTCAAGGAATTCGAAGTATCCTTTGAGTGGTAAAACTATTTAACCTTGTAGAATGTGCATTCGTTCATTATTTTGATAAGCCAAGGCTTCATAATGTGTAACCATCAAGCTAGACCCTATAGTGGTCAAGATGAACACACGTGGTTTCTGCTTTAGGGGCTCCCTGTCTAGTAGAAGAGACAGGTATCTAAATATGTGAATCGATGTCTATATATTTGAAGGCAAAAAGGCATATACTATATCTATTGCTGCTTTAGAATTGATTTATCACTATTTAGTTGGCGATTAAATGGAAATATTCTTGTCTTCGAATTATCAGCCTTAACGTCACAGATTTAATTACAGATGCGAAATTTCTATTAATTGTAGAAAAAGATGCGACATTTCAGCGACTCCTGGATGACAACTTTTGCAACAGAATGTCCCCTTGCATCATGGTTACGGTATTACATTATTTCCCTTTACTACAATGCCAAGACTAACATACTACTTTGGTGATTGGCAAGAGGGGTTTATAACATTATCTCTACAGCTCGCACCATGTTCTCTTATCAATATGGCACATCCTTTGGGGTGAGGGAGTAAGAATTTCCAAGGCATTTATTTAAACATCCTCAAATCTGACTAAAATCAAGGTGGTGGTCCCAATTCTTTTTTTTTTTTTTAATTTTATTAGAGAGAGAGAGAGAGAGAGAGCACTAGCTGGGTGGAGGGGCAGAGGGAGAGGGAGAGGCAGGCTCCCTGCTAGGTGGAGAGCCCAATGCGGGGCTCGATCCCAGGACCCTGGGATCATGACCTGAGCCGAAGGCAGACGCTTAACCGACTGAGCCACCCAGGCGCCCCTGGTGGTCCCAATTCTTAAATACCAGTGATTTTCTAATGCCACAGTGAGTTTGCACAGGCTCTCAGAATCACCTACATGCCATTCTCCCATGGCTGCTCGCCTCAACTATAATATGGTAACGCCGGAGCTGCTTTGTGTTCTGCCTCCCGCAGGTTCGTAGATCAGGTAATTGCATGAATTCCATCAAAGGGAGCCTGCTTTTCTATACATATATATACATACATATATATCTGCACCAAGAATGGCAAAGAAGACAGAAGCATACATTGAGATGCCACACGGGCAGCTACAGTCATCAGTGAGCAAAGGGTAGTAAGCTTCCTGCTACAGGGTCGTGTGGGCGGAGTTGATAACACTGGAGTAATCGGACACCTGCCGAATGACGAATGACATGTGCGATGCTGCCTCTCCATGTCCCTGTTGGTAGATATGTCCGATTTTTATTATTTCTGCTTCTGCTGAAGTGTTTCCTTAGGATTATTTCCCAGGACTGGGATAGCTGAGTCACAGTGACAAATGTAGGTGGGCTTTTTCACTCTGTTGTGTAGACTGTGCATTTTTCACAGTCCACACTAGTCTTCCACCTGAAATTTAAGGTGATCTAACTTGTCTAACTTTTAAGCTGTTGGTAAGATAAGGAAAAGGTTTTGTCAGTTTCATTCTGCTGGAATTAAAATGCATAATTTCACTCTTGCTTTTAGGGAAAGGGGGTACCTGATCTGAACACAAGACTTTTGGTCAAGAAGCTATGGGATACATTTCACGTTCCTGTTTTCGCTCTTGTCGATGCCGATCCACATGGTGATTTGTCGTTGGATTATTTGAGGCAGCGTCCGAACTGAATCCTGTTCATCCTACGTATAGCTGTGCTTTTCTGCTCTTAGAACACTTTCATGAATTATCTTAAAAGAAGATGATCATCAGATTAAAATTAATGATTATAGTCATTTGAGGCAATTTATTGCTATTTTTGCCCCATTGAACTGAACCACAAGTTTTTTATTGGTAGTGTCTATGAAAATAAAAGTGGCAGGTGTTAGATAAAACGTGAGAGCGCACACCTGTGATGTGCAAGGAGACTAACCATAAAGGTGACTCTTTTCACAGGCATAGAAATAATGTGCATCTACAAGTATGGATCTATGGTAAGTACAGAAAAGTATTTTTCCTTTTCCACTATTGAGATAGTTCATACTCATCAGAGTGATTGCTGCATTCTCTTACCAGCCCTTAGTTGGCTGAGGACCCCCACAGTGTACCGGGGAGCTACTCTCCTAGTCTAGAGCCAATCTGTGTTAGTGGCTGTGATCCTAGCTTCCAGCATGACCAGTGTGACCACAGATGACAGAGTGGGATTAGCTGTGGGCAAGAGACACTATTATCCTTCACTCTTCCAGTCTGCTGAAGTAACTGTGGGACCTCAGGGTAACAGCAAGGGCTGATTGCCAAATAAACTCTGAAAATTATATATAACCTTGAATTCTGACATTGCCAATTCCCTTTACACCCACCGTAAGGAAAAATGAAAACATCACCAAATTTCACCACTAGAGTCTGTACATCAGTTGTTCTGAGTATGGTCCCAGACAGTGTTGGTATCACTGGGGAACTTGCTAGAAATGCACAGCTCAGTCCCCATCCAGGCCTCCTGAATTGGAATCTCTGGGCTTGGACCCCAAGTGATTCCGAGGCATGATAAAGTTTGGGCACCACTGGCATACACCTTGAGTGTCCCCAACAGATGTTTATATGACATATATATTCAGACAAAAGGGATGGTGAAGCAAGATGTCAAAATACAGAATCGTAAACAACAATAAATGCAGGTCAGAGAGGTTCATTTGTAGTTTTAATTTATATGAAATCAAGACAGAAATCCTAGAGCAGTTTTAAAACCTTCACTGAAAGCCCAGGTTAGCAAAAGTCTTGGTGATTTTCTTGGTTCTGTGGCCTCAGGAAGTGTGCAGGCTTTTGTATTTATCCTCCTTAATAAGTAAAAAATGTGGCTGCGATAACAAGTCTGCTGGTTTTCTGCAATTTAGCCTCACCTAATGCACGTTTGCTCTTTATTTTAGGCAATGTCTTTTGAGGCCCATAATCTCACAGTTCCAGCTATTCGATGGCTTGGTCTCCTCCCTTCCGATATTAAACGGTTAGATTAATCTAAGTTTTAGTAAAACTAGGATATTTAAAATGATGCCTCATCATAATATTAACAATAAGCCGTAAAAGTGACTCTATGGGAAAGCTCTTAATGTGTTTTGTTTATATTGTCACTATGACTCAGGATTATAGAATTATGAATTAAATTCATCGATGTTTCTGTTTCAATTACCAAAATGCTTGAATGAATTTGGTTAACTGAACTTTCAGCTGGAAAATAGTTTTTGTTTTACCTTTATGGTTAAAAGATTTTGTAATATTTTTATTTTTTTTAAGATTTTGTAATATTTATATACTCTGAAAGTATAAGACATTGAATCTAGTTAAATGGTAATCATTGACAACATCGTTTGCCATATGAATCAATTTTACCATAGATTTAAAATTTTAATTTCATAAAAAAAATCTCATTTTAAGATTACTTAACATTTGGGAACCTAAATTTTGTCAAGTTTAACATATATGTTCGTTATAGAAAAAAATCATTATGTAACAAGATAAAAACCACCTACTGATGAACAGCTTTACCACTGTAGATTATTATTACACTCTGTGCATAGCCATAACTCTTTCACAAAAATGGGATCATACTTTGTTACTTTGTGATCTGCTTCTCTCACACAACAATGAAATCACTTTTCCGTACCCATGACCTCATTTTAGTGTCTTCTCTTACTGAGTTCCAATTCTGGATGTACCAGTGTTTATTCAGCCAGTGCCTCGTAGTCAGCCATTTGGGTGGTTTCCAAATCTCTGATAAATAGTGCTTTGATGGTCCCTCCTGTAACTAAATCTTCGGCCGCATCTTTAATTAGTCCCTTAGTCCCCAAGGCTGAATTCCCAGAATTGCTGGGTCAAAGGGTATGCACATTTTTAAGATTTTGACTGCCCTCCTGATAGGTTAATTATTTTGTTTTCCCTGGAGAATGAGAGCCCACCTGTCCCTCAGCATGGGACATGATCACTTTTATTCATCTCTGCTAATGGGATATTTAAAAATATTTTATTGTTTAATTGGCCAATATGAATGAACTTAAACATGTTTATTGGGTTTCTTTAAGCAGTGAGCAAACCCTGGTACCTGGTCCTTGTTTCCTAAATTTGGAACATGAACAGGTTTTGGGTGATTGCCACTTCTTACAAAATGTGGGCATAAGAGAAAACATTTAGTTTTTGATTTTTGAATATTTACACTCTAGTGGATCAAAGTTTTGTTCCATTTGGTGTATGTGTCATGGTCAAAATCTCTTGGGGGTGATCTGTTTATATGAAGAGCTTTCCTAACACAAATTCAGGATAAATGATCTGATAATTATTAAGGTGGAGGGCTTGGAGAAACGCCAGCTGCATCTCATAAATTCCATCAGTGCCCTCAAAGCCACTCCCAATAAATGGACAATGAAATTTTTAAAAAGTGTGATAGCCACACAAACACAGCTTCACGGGAAATCCTCTAGCTCCCCCCTCAACTTTTTTTTTTTTTTTTAAAGATTTTATTTATTTATTTGAGACAGAGAGAATGAGATACAGAGAGCACGAGAGGGAGGAGGGCCAGAGGGAGAAGCAGATCCCCCGCTGAGCAGGGAGCCCGATGCGGGACTCGATCCCGGGACTCCAGGATCATGACCTGAGCCGAAGGCAGTTGCTCAACCAACTGAGCCACCCAGGTGCCCCCCCCTCAACTTTTAATCAAACTGTCACCCTATCTGATAGCTGCCACTGGCAAATGGTCATAGTTGTGGGGACATTGAAAAAGACTATTTGAAACTAGAGCTCTCCTGGGAAATCCAGGATTTGTGACTTCAAAAAGTAGTCTATACCATAAATCCTGGACCTCTCCTGTCCTGTTTTTAAAACACACACCAAGAAAAAGTTACGATCCACTTTTTTTAAAACTTAAAACTAGGTAGGGGTGTGTGTATGTGTGCACACACGTGCGCTTGAGTGACAATAAGTTAGAGATAGACTAACGTCCTTGGCCCTGAATGTTCTCAATGAATTACAAAGAATGAAGTGCTCAGTGGAACCTGAGATCCCATAGTGACTTCTGCTGCTGGCCACGCATATTCCATAGTTCCCTGCTTCGAGGCTGTAATGCTCTGGGAGCCACGGTGGTGTCCATGCACTTGATGGAGTGCTGTTGGCATTGTGTGTAATACCAGTGTCTGTGTTCTTCTTGTCATTGTCCTGTGAGTGTGACGGGAAGGAAGACAATTTAGAATGGACATCCACTATGAACTTGAATCCTTGCTGATCTAGGACATCTCCCAAATTCTGGCTTTAAGAGAGGGATTTATCTTATCTGTTATTTCTGAGTTCCTTGACATAGTATAATAAATACAAATAAATATGTGACCTTTAAGTTATAGAAGCACTCTGTTTTTGCTGATTTTTTTTCATGTATTTTTTCTAGGTTAAATATACCTAGAGATACTTTAATTCCGCTGACAAAACGGGACCAGATGAAACTTGACAGTGTCCTGAAAAGACCTTATGTTACTTGCCAACCATTTTGGAGAAAAGAAGTATGTTTCTTTCTAAGATTCAAGTGTTGTATGTTTTATTGCCTTTAACTTTCATAGTGGCTATTCACATAATATTCTGTAAATATCGTCCTTGAAATTTTATATAACCAACAACTAATGTGAGTGGTGCTTGGCAGTAAATGGTTGTTGAAACACTGAATTACGAATGCTAATAGATAAGATCAGATGGATGGAGCTGACCTATTTTTATCCTCATCATAGTTCTCTACCCATCGTCTATGGCTGCATCATAGTTTTTGGGGGGGGGGGGAAGAAAGAAATTACATAAACACACCAGACCATTCCTAGTTATCAGAGATGTCCATGCTCTGGAATGTCTTGGCTGACCTAAAAGCTATTGCCTGTGGCTTCTGAGAATACAACAAGCCTAAATTTACTAGGTTTGAGTCAATAGAGGTGTAGCACAGGACTTGGTCACAGCTGTACTTTACTTTTATTGACAGATGGAAATAATGGCAGACTCTAAAATGAAGGCAGAAATTCAAGCTTTGACCTTCCTATCATCAGATTATCTTTCCAGAGTGTACCTACCTAACAAATTAAAATTTGGAGGATGGATATAAAAACATATCAGAATATATCTTGTGATTGCAAGAGGTTTTTCATTAGTTTTATTTTCAGTAGTAGATACTGTTGTGGAAAGAACATATATTCTTAATTCTGTAGAGGTAAAATAATTTTCCACTAATTATATTTTTTGTCAAAACAATTTTCTTTAGAAGACTTTATCCTTCTCTGTAGAGACTGAGTTCTATCCTATGTTCTAAAGTAACTTATAAAAGAGTATACATTATTTTGACTTCTAAATTTTATTTGAAAAAAATATTGTAAAAATGCCATCAAAGTCTGCAAAAATATTTAATTTCTACAATATAACTAATGTTAAGGCATGAAGCATCTTTTAGTATCAAAACTAATAATAACCTAAATTCGAGAAGTTGCAAATGAATTAGAGTGTCTAGTATTTCCTTTTTAGTTGCTTTCTTTTTTGCCTTCATGGTGTAGGGGTCACACCCCATTCATTCACTTGTGAAAGTAGTAAAATTTATTATGAATAAATATTTGGGTTGATGCAGTCTGAAGCACTTAATTTTGTTTCTGAGTATGCTTTTTATTATTAACAATTTATTTGAAAATTTCCCCAGGGTTTTATCCATTCTCACCACACATCAAGTCCCCTGACTTCCCCTCTAGTCCATGTTTATGAAACATGTTCAAGATTTACAGAAGCCTCAAATTTTAATAAGGTCTTTCTGTAATAGTAAAGATTCGATCGTCTCCCCTCATAACCCTCTCTGAATTTTTCCAGAGATGAGTTTTATGACTTTATTCTGTACTTTCAGCAAACGTTTAACTGCACTGAAGTTACTTGTAATTGTAAGTAAGAATATGTATTTAGAGGAGAACAGAATTGTTGGTGAGTTATTTTATCAAAATAGATGTTAGTAATAGTGGGTCCCATTTCTGAGAACTTACCTGTGCCAATCACTGCTTACACATTATCTTAACCCTCCCAAGGGCCCTGGCAGGTCTGTAATTACATCCGTAGTTTACAGGTGAAAACACGGGGAATGTGGCTTGTCCAAAGCCATGTAGCCAGAACGGGGCAGAGTGGGGACAGTAACACTGTCTACCTCAAGAGCAGGACCAGCTACTGAATATGTGGGGCCAGTGCAAAATGTAAGTGTAGGGTCCTTGTTCAAAAATTATTAAGAATTTCAAGACATTAGCAGAGAATTAAAGCGCGCACTGGGGGCTCTTCTTAGCATGGGGCCTGGCGTGACTGCACCCATGAAGCTGGCCTTACACAAGAGGTTCTGGTAAACATTAAATAAGGTCATATAATAAGTAAAGAAAATACTTGTATAGCACCTATTATGTGCCACATATTTTTCTGGGTGTCTTGAACATTAATTTCATCTTCACAGGAACTCTGTGAGCTAGGTACTTTTCTTATCATCCCCACTTTACAGATAAGACAACAAAGGTACAGAGCTGCTCAGGAGCTTTTCCCAAGGTCACATAGCTACTAAGCAGTGGAACTGGGACTTACCCCCAGAGCCTGGCTCCGCGGCTCCTGCTTTAACCACGAGACTGGCACACGTGAATGCGTTACGTGTAGCTGAGGGGGCACACTGTTCCAGAAACGTCTACAATTCTTACTGTTGGCTAGCGGTCAAATCAGGTCCTCCTGATGCCAAGCCTGCAATGTCAACAATTCTGTTATTTCCCCTTGGTCATGTCAGAACCAAGTATTTCATTTTGAGAATATTCTGTGAGACTATCAAATTGACTTGTGAGACTATCCCAAATTGTAAAGACATTTTTATAAATCACAGTGTTTCTTTGAATTTATACCTTTCTTCCTTCCTTAACATCTAATGTCACTAAACTTTGACAAGTTCTGTGAAGGAGAACATCACTGACCTAGAAATACTTGGTCAAGCTGCAAGATGTCTGGATTAGGACATACTGTCAAAATGGAAAGCAATGAGAAATCTACAGTAGTCATTAAAATTTGAAAATAAATAAAAATTTTTTGAAAAGAAATTTGAAAGGGGATTGCAGATACATTCAGTTTAGATAACTACACTCATTTCAAGTTTATGATGGAAACTTACTTAAAATAATTTTCATTTATTTGGGAAAAGGAAATGGGAGAGCAAAATGCACTGCGTTTTGGCTTTGCTACCTATCTTTGATGCAGATGAAAACCTAACAGTAGTAGCTATTGGAAACCCTCTAGAATTCTAATTCTCAAGAGTTATTTCTAAAAAGGATTACTGTAAAATAGGTGACTATTTAACATGGCAACTGACAACAGATATCCCCTCTACCATCATCTGTGTTTATTTTTATATTTTCATAATTTTAATTAAGAAAGAACAATGGTATTGGAATGTGTTTATAATGAAAGTGAATAAAACCTGGTGCAACAAAAAGATGTTCAGAGAATCTTATTTTTTTCCTTAAGAGCTCATAATCACCCTCATAAAATAAAAGCTCTTGTAATAAAGTAGGGATCCGAAGGGGTACGTGCACCCCGATGTTTATAGCAGCAATGTCCACAATAGCCAAACTGTGGAAAGAGCCAAGATGTCCATCGACAGATGAATGGATAAAGAAGATGTGGTATTTATATACAATGGAATATTATGCAGCCATCAAAAGGAATGAGATCTTGCCATTTGCAACGACGTGGATGGAACTGGAGGGTATTATGTTGAGTGAAATAAGTCAAACAGAGAAAGACATGTATCATATGATCTCACTGATATGAGGAATTCTTAATTGCAGGAAACAAACTGAGGGTTGCTGGAGTGGGGGGTGGGGTGGGAGGGATGGGGTGACTGGGTGATAGACACTGGGGAGGGTATGTGCTCTGATAAGCGCTGTGAATTGTGCAAGACTGTTGAATCTCAGATCTGTACCTCTGAAACAAATAATGCAATATATGTTAAGAAAAAAAAGAAGAAGAACGTAGTGGGAGGGGAAGAATGAAGCGGGGGAAATCGGAGGGGTAGATGAACCATGAGATGATGGACTCTGAAAAACAAACAGGGTTCTAGAGGGGAGGGGGGTGGGAGGATGGGTTAGCCTGGTGGTGGGTATTGAGGAGGGCACATTCTGCATGGAGCACTGGGTGTTATGCACAAACAATGAATCATGGAACACTTCATCTAAAACTAATGATGTAATGTATGGGGATTAACATAACAATAATAAATAAATAAATAAATAAATAAAAAGCTCTTGTAATATCCCCAGGTTTCTGGGAAATATAACTGTCATCATTGATGGTGCTAAGTGACTTGAGAAGTCATGATTTCATGGAGAAAAAAAACACATATTGCAGTTTCTACAAAATAGGCAAAAACATACCAGGATTTCATCTATGACTTCCTTTAACTGGAGCATCTTGGTTGAACTGTTTGACAGAGGTATCTGCTTATTGGTGCTGAAAAGAACGGATGCTAAGAACAGACGCTGTCAAAGCTAAACCACATACACATGTGCACTAAAAAATATTTGCAGTAGAGTGTTTTTGTAGCAAAGTACTGAGAAACATGACTTCTGTTTGGACTTGGGTTCACCTTTGAAAGTCTATATCCCAAGGAAACAATCCTGCAAACGCAAGCCAATGGCGCCCTCTGCTGGCAGAAACTCTATTGTTCTCTCAAATCCTCCTGCTATTTTGGGGGGTATTTCTTTTTCTTTCTTTCTTTTTTTTTTTTTTTAAGATTTATTTATTTAGAGAGAGAGACCAGAGGTAGGGGCAGAGGGAGAGAGGGAATCCTGAAGCAGGCTCCCTGCTGAGTGTGGAGCTCGACATGGGGCTTGATCCCAGGACCCCCAGGTCACGACCTGAGCAGAAATCAAGAGTCGGACACTTAACTGATTGAGCCATTGTTTTAAGGAATGGGGTAGAAGAGTCTGAGACACGGCAAAAGAAATTGGGTAGAACCACGAGAATTCCCGTGTGAGACAGTACTACTTGAAAAAATCCATTCTGTATCATCAGCTTCGGATGCCTCCAAGTCCTTGTAAAGCTGCACTTCGTGTATGCTTCTTGGCAACCAAGCTCTTTATACTTAACATATTAGAACTTTTTAATTAGGGCGCCTGGGTGGCTCCGTCAGTTAAGCGTCTGCCTTCGGCTCAGGTCATGATCCCGGGGTCCTGGGATCGAGTCCCACTTCGGGCTCCCTGCCCAGTGGGGAGCCTGCTTCTCCCTCTGCCCCTCCCCCAGCTCATGCTCTCTCTCTCCCTCTCCCCCTCTCAAATAAAGTCTTTTTTAAAAAAGAATTTTTTAATTAAAATTTCAAAATTAAAAATCACTTTAAGTGAAAAGGAATTGCTATAAGCTTACAAGCATATTTAGTTTCTATTCACCTAGAAATGGAATATAAATATTGCCTTGGGTAAAAATTGCAGAAGTGTTCGCCAATGCGAATGATAGCCATAACTGAAATTTAATTTTAATTATTTTTTCTTTTTGATAATTTTTTGCCTATACTTCATGGCTCAATAATTCTACCCATGCATACAGATCATTTTGATCCCCCTTCTTGTTTCTAGAGGGAAGAAGTGAGGTGACTTGCTGCAGTCTGCCGTCTGGGGAGGTGTGGAGTCAGATTGTGGGGCCAGGCGGCTTGCATCCCAGTTCCCCTTCTACTCACTGCCTCTGTGACTGGGACAGGTTACAAGCTGGCCTTGGTTGTGTCAACTGTAAGATGGAAATAACAACAACAATAAAAATGCCCCCATGGAGTCATTGTGAGGATTAAATGAGATAATTCATGTAAAGTGTTTGAGTCACTCTGTTCAGAAGAAGTCAAGGGGTGTTAGTTGTTGTTACATTTGGGTTCACCCACGCTGTTGCTCTTCTTCCCCTGATGGTATATGCAAAAGGAGATCACCAGTTGTATGTCCCTAGATGGCAGAAAGATTCTTTTAAAGTATGCTGAATAACCAGTACTATATGAGAATCTGTATCATAATAGAGGTTTCTGGAATATTCCTCAGGCATGGAAAATATAATTCAACAAATGCTGATTTAACAGCATATATGTGTAAGACAGTGTGCTCGGTGCTGCAAAATGGAAAGCAATGAGAAATCAACAGCAGTCATTAAAATTTGAAAATAAAATTTTTTTGAAAAGAAATTTGAAAGGGGATTGCAGATACATGCAGTTTAGATAATTACATTCATTTCAAGTTTATGATGGAAACTTAAAATAATTTTCATTTATTTGGGAAAAGGAAATGGGAGAGCAAAATGCACTGCGTTTTGGCTTTGCTACCTATCTTTGATGCAGATGAAAAGCTAACAGTAGTAGCTATTTGGGAACCCTCTAGAATTCTAATTCTCAAGAGTTATTTCTAGGGGTGCCTGGGTGGCTCAGTCGTTAAGCGTCTGCCTTCGGCTCAGGTCATGATCCCAGGGTCCTGGGATCGAGCCCCGCATCGGGCTCCCTGCTCCGCGGGGAAGCCTGCTTCTCCCTCTCCTGCTCCCCCTGCTTGTGTTCCCTCTCTCGCTGTCTCTCTCTCTCTGTCAAATAAATAAATAAAATCTTTAAAAAAAAAAAAGAGTTATTTCTAAAAAGGATTACTGTAAAATAGGTGACTATTTAACATGGGAACTGACAACAGATATCCCCTCTACCATCATGCACGGGAGTACGGCATAACGTTTAAAATCTAGGAAGCTAGACAAGGCAAATACTTGCACTGTTTTATGAGACAGAATATGATAAGCACTGAGGGGCTCCGAGAGGTTAAAGAAGAGATGGTATGAGATGATCCATCTAGGAAAGAATGAGGAAAGGTGTCGTTGAGGAGGGAGAACTTGTCAAGAGAGGATTCCAAGATGATGCTGGTGGAGGTAGGTACCCGACACACCTCTCTGGCTCTGCCGCTTAACAGCTGTGTGATGTCTGACAAGGATGTTCTCTCTCTCCGCCGCGCTTTCCTTGCTATAAAACGGAGATTACAGTACCTACCTTCTAGGGCTGCTCTGGAAATTACAGGAGTTGGACCATCTAGTGCTCAAGAGAGCTATTATTACTATCACGATCTAGAGGTTCTCAAGCTTGCCTGCATCTTAGAATCACTTGGGGGAGCTTATGAAAAAAGACTGGTTCCCTCTGTCCCACCGCAGACTGACTAAATCAGAAATCTCTGTGAGGCCCAGGCAGCAGGGCTTTACAAAAGTTCCCCAAATGATTCCAAATACCTCATCTAGGTTCTTGGTGCTCAGCGGCCGCCGTGCATGGCCCGGGCAAGCTCAGCTGGGAATCTGTTAGAAATGTGGGTTCTCAGTCCCCCTGGACCTTCTGAATCTGCATTTTAAATAACAAGGTCCTGCGGGTCTGAAAGCTCCCTGCAGGTATCAAGACTCCTGGTTCGCAGACCACACTGACTAGCAAAGGAGAAGATTCAGCGTCTGTCCCACAACCTCAGCAGATCCCTGCCTCTTTTTGTCCTTCAGAAGTTCAGCCACCAGCTGAAATATTTGGAGTTGGCGCGCGCGCGCCTTAACAGCCCCTTCGCATTCTTACGGAAACTTACACTTAGCAAAAAGTCTTTCACGTATGTGCCACTAAGAACTCCCCTCCAAGTCGGGCATCACTATGCCAATTTTACGGAGGGAAACCGAGGCCCAAAGAGCCCGGGGATGGCTTACGACGCCCCAATCGGCAAACACGAGGTCAAGGGCCGGGACCCAGGCTGGCCGACTTCGCCGCCGACCGAGGCATCGTTCCATCGGCTTCTCCGAGAATGGCTTTGGACTCGGGTTGGCGGGAATCAGAAATATGCTAGACTTCATTCTCAAGAGAAAATACTAACGACCATCCATCAGCTGGGCTGCGAATCTAGCAAAACGGTCGCTTGGCAACATGCAGGCGGCCGCACCAACTTTCGACCAATCCGCAAAGTGCTGGCGCGGGGACTCCTTCTCGGCGTCAATGTCGCTTCTGCGCATGTGCCTTCGCCTTCAACGCGGGGGAAGCCTTTTTCTTCCTTCCCTGCCTTCCGGGCGACACAGGAAGTGGCTCCGAGGCGCCTGCGCGGTGGGCCCACGGTAATTGGGGCCGTTTCCTTCACCGGCGTGAGGGTATTTCGGCCCTTGGGGTTTGTGGGCGCGGCGGCTCGCCTTCGCCCCCTCGGCGCCCGAGCGGGTTCGCAGGCTCCCGAGTCCTCCCGCTGCCCGCCACCGGCTCCCCGTCGCGGCGGGACTCTCAGGTAGGCCCCGTGCCGCCTCCCTCGCTCCCCGTCGCCATGACGCCTCCGATGCCCGGCCCCCCGGCGGAGTGCGCCGGGCAGCGAAGCCCCTGGGCGCGAGCCGGCCGGTTAGCGAGCTTCACTCCTGGCCCCTGGGAGGGGCTCTGGGGTCTCCCCGGGTCTCACCCCCTCGTCCTTCTCTTGGGGAAACTGAGGCACCGGGAAGGGCCACAGAGTTGATGGCAGCGTCTGTCGTCTCCGTCCTTCCCTGTTAACAGTTCTGGCTTATCAGACACGTGCTCCCGCCTCCTCGGAGAAGCCTTCCGTGACCCTTCTTCTGCAGAGGGGCCTGCGTCCCTTTCCGTCTCTCCCGCGTTAACCTTTCTTCGTTGCTCTTGTCTCTGAAACGTGCCCGTTCCTTTGTTTCTGTCCTCCCGTGCCAAGTATTTACTGTAAACACAGAGACACGTTGCCCCCGGCAAGTGTCTGTTACCCACCGGCCGCCTCGGCCCGGGCTCCCTGCCGAGCGCCGGGTGTTTCTGAGAGGAGTCCAGACCGCCCTCTGTTCTCGGAGCTGACGTTCCGCTGGGGAAGAGGTTGATGGCGCACAGTACTAGGTCGTGACAGGTGCTCCGAAGAAAACAGGGTGGTGTTACCTGAGGCTGGCTGTGTTAAATCAGGAAGGCAGTGGAGCCTCTGAGGGGGACGGGAGAGGTCTAACGGCTTTACTGAAGTGCAGCTCACCTGCTATCACGCATGTAAAGTGGGCCTTTTGATGAGTTTGGGAGGTTGAATACCGTTGTGTGCACATCACCCGCAGTGCAGTTGGAGAACATTCCCGTCACCCCCCCCCCCCCATTGTCAGGAGACAGACCAAGACAGCTGGAGGCTTGGGAGAGGGCGAATCATCCCAGGCGGAAGGAACAGATAGTAGAGATGCTGCAGGGCAGGGCTGAGCTTGCTGTGTCCACAGGTGGGAAGGATGCCCCCAGAGCGGAATGCGGCGCGGGCGCGGAGATTGTTTGGAGACGTACACGTGTCCTCCGAACTTCTTGAGGGGTCCCCACGCCCTGCATAACGTGTGCTCCCCATAGGCCGACTAATACTTGAATGACCCTGGCTCCTTCCCTGAGTTCGTCCCAAATGCCAGAAATGTTCTCTCCCAACTTGATAGCTGAAGAGAGGGAAGGAACAGAAGAAAGAATTTTCAGGCTCCGGGCTCGCGCCCTCACTTGGTTTTCATGATTCCGTGAACTGGATGTTAGTGAGTCTCTTTTTGTGGATGAGAAAACCAAGGCTAGATAACCTCCGTAAAGCCCCGTAGCTAGTGACTGCCGTAGCTTTGTTGTTCCTCTGTTCACTCACGCAGTTCACTGGGGTTTCAAGTGCACCTCTGACGTTTGAGGCACAGGTAGTTGGCACGCACCACGTCCTCTCACAGAGTTGCTTCTGAGATACTAACGTGCTCAGAGCTGTTGCTTTGACCAGGATATCCCACTCACTCTCTTCATGAAGTTGGGAATCCCAAATGCCTTTCCAAAATCCCTAGCAATTTCCCCATTCTCTGTTGTTCAGAACCTAATACTAGACCTTTTGATACTCAGTTAAACCAAGTGGATTACTTTTTAAAACTCATTCTACAGAGGAAGTGCTGAATCTTTGCCAGGACTAATTGCTTTTCTTAGTAACTTCATGCAGACATAGGACCTAAGCCAGAGTGTAGAAATTAGTAAGAGGAAAGTAAATTCTCACTGAGTGGTGACCTGGAAGAGTGGGGGCTTCTGCTGGTTTACTGTTGTATTGCTGGTGCAAAGCTCAGTGTCTCAAATTATGTAAGAAAGGGGTGAATTTATTTTCTAGCTGGTGACTGAAAGTACTTGCCAATGGTGACAAATGAAAGACGGAAATAAGGAAACTGGATATGGGGTGTATAGGAACTCTGTCTTTACAATTTTCTATAAATCAAAAACTGTTCTAAATATTTCATATTTAAAAAGCACTTACTTAACACACTTTTTTTTTTTTTTTAAGATTTTATGGGGTGCCTGGGTGGCCCAGATGGTTAAGTGTCTGCCTTCAGCTCAGGTCATGATCCCAGGGTCCTGGGATCAAGCCCCACATCAGACTCACTGCTGAGCGGGAAGCCTGCTTCTCCCTCTCCCTCTGCCTCTCTCCCTGCTCATGCTCTCTCTCTCTCTGTATCTCTGTGTCTCAAATGAATAAATAAAATCTTAAAAAAATTTTTTTTTAATTTACTTATTTGACAGAGATAGCGAGAGGGAGAGCACAAGTAGGCAGAGCTTTAGGCAGAGGGAGAAGCAGGCTCCCTGCTGAGCAGAGAGCCCGATTCCGGATTCGATCCCAGGACCCCGGGATCATGACCTGAGCTGAAGGCAGATGCTTAACCGACTGAGCCACCCAGGCGCCCCGATTATCCGTATTTAGATCTCTTTAAAAGAGAGAAACCTAGCATCAAGTCATTTTTCCCTTCTGTGGCTTAATTAGCTTTATATTAGCTCTCAGGAATATTGATTACTGAGGAAGGGACCTGTCCTTAACGTTTTCCATTATTTTTTAGGGCCAGAATGAGTCTGTTTGGAACCACCTCGGGTTTTGGAACTAGTGGGACCAGCATGTTTGGCAGCACAAACACAGATAACCACAACCCTATGAAGGTACCACATGAAGTTTCACGGGATGTTTAGGAAATTACAGCCCAGGGTTTCCCACAGTGAGATCCAGATAGCTTGGGAGCCTCCTTTGGGTCAAAAGCTCTGAAACTTTGTCTAGCCCACTTTCTCAAACTTGGAGCACAGAAATCGTGTCCCCTGTGCTCGTGTCCTGTGCCCCCTGACTTTCTTCACTTAAGTCACTGAGGTGCTTGTTAAAATTGTGGACTCCCAGGGCCCAGCCCACAACTGTTGAATCAGAATTTACATTGGGGTGGGGGCAGGCAATGGCTCTGATGGAGCAGTTTGGGGCCAGAGTGAACTGCTGGGCTATCACGTGGAAAACATCATCCTGGGCATGTCACTGAGAGTGCTGCTTCAGGTCCCAGCAGTGCTAGCCCTTCCACTAGCTCCTTTGTGACTGCTCCTTTGGATCAGAGCAAGAGAGGTCCGGTGCACTTAGTTCTTAGCCCAAGGAAAGTCCACCATGAGTGTTCAGTGAGAAAGAAAACAATTTTGAATGAAATTGGTGATTCCTATGTTGTAACATTGACTCCCCCCTCCCCCCCCCCAGGATATTGAAGTAACATCCTCTCCTGATGACAGCATTGGTTGTCTATCTTTTAGCCCACCAACCTTGCCCGGCAACTTTCTTATTGCAGGATCGTGGGCTAACGACGTAAGTGCTCCTTATGTGCATGTTCTAGAAGTCTTATCTCTTTGTATGGGCAAGGTTAGCTTTCCATTCGGCTTCATTCTTTCCCAAGTGAATGAAACAGAGATGACCTTTTTAAAGAAATCAGTGGGTGTGACCCTTCTGAGTAGGGCAGACATCACTTGTTACACTGATGTTTGTTAAAAAAAAGCATGATCATATCACTCAAAAATTCCTACTCTAGTTCAGTGACTTGACATGGATTCCCAAATCAAATGTAGTATCATTGAGAAGGACTGTTATCCACGGTGGTATACATAAACTTACAGGTATCCTAAAAATGTCTTAAGGCAAATGGTAAACTTTTTTCAATTTCGGATATAGCACACATCCCGCACAGACATTATACTTAACCTATTGTGCACAAAGAGAAAGACAAGAAATCATAGTGCACAAAAGGAAAGATAAAAACTCTGGTAGAAAAATAAGCAAAGGATGTGACGAGGCACTTTGCAAAAAGAGTGCAGGTGGCCCATTAGTGTGAACTTGAACCATTCAACCACACTCATAAGCAGATAAATTCAAACTTCTGTGATGGAGACCCTGTCAAGTTAACAAAATGAGAAGTTTAAAAGAATAACACTTGATCCCAGCAAAAAAAAAAAAAAGCTGAGACCTTACACGTACCGCTGGTGGGTATATAAATTGGTACAGCTCTTCTGAAGGCTAATTGGCAGTATCAGAAATCCTTAAGTTTATACCCCTGCATCTCAGTGGTTCCCCTCTGGGGCTTGAGGAATATCTCCAATAATGTACTTTACGTGCATAACTGAATTAATCCCTTAACAGCTAACGCAGTGATCCTACTGTCCTCCATCTTCTGACGCAGCTTATGAAAGTTAGAGATGTAGAATAACTGGCCCATGTCCCACACCTAAGGAAGCAGCAGCCGGGACGCTGCCCCAGCAGTGTGACCCCGGATCTGTACTCTTAGCCACTACCTGATACTGCCTCATCGTATTGTATTTTATTTTTATTTTATTTAAAAGATTTTATTTATTTGTCAGAAAGAGCGCACAAGCAGGGGGAGCGGCAGGCACGGGGAGAAGCAGGGTCCCTGGGATCATGACCTGAGCTGAAGGTAGATGCTTTACGAACTGAGCCACCTGGGTGTCCCAATCTCATTTTAAAAAGTCTTCATGCTAGTGGAAGTTCTGAAAATTGTAATAACAAATAATGTATTTTATGGTATGTTTGTGTGCTGGAAAACCATTTTAAAAGTTTTGGAAAAGGCTGCCTGGGTGGCTCAGATGGTTAAGCGTCTGCCTTCGGCTCAGGTCATGATCCCAGCGTCCTGGGATCGAGTCCCGCATCGGGCTCCCTGCTCCTTGGGAGCCTGCTTCTCCCTCTGCCTCTCTCTCTCTCTCTGTCTCTCATGAATAAATAAATAAAATCTTAAAAAAAAAAAAAGTTTTGGAAAAGATTTTTATGCAACAGTGGGGGTAGCGGGGGGTTGCGGAGAGAACAGGAGGAGGAGGAAGGCAGTCATGGTTGAGCAGGTTTGGTTTCTACATGTTTCTGGAAAGACTTCACGTGATTCACTGCTGAAAAATGTTAGAAGAATGTTTAATGGCAGTTAATAATGCAAGGGAGAAAAGCTTCAATTAAAAGAGTGAAGGTACTCTATAATCTAGTTTTTTGAAGAAAATATGTGTGCATAGAAACACTGAAAGCACAATGAACTATTAACTATAGTCTAGTGGGAGTAAGGGGATTTTTTATTTTCTTGTCATATTTACAAAATCTGTCAAGTAAAATGCATTACATTTATAATCAGGGGGAAAAATGATGTAAAAAACCAGAATATTCAGAGACGAAAGGTACGTTTCCCCTGTGGTCTTCGTTGTCTGGATGGTGATGGATAACATTGTACTTTAGAAGACAGATATATCTCACAGATGTGATGAGAAATTTATCCGCAGTTTTAGGTGTAAGCAAAAGAATTTGTATATTTTGATGGCTTGGAAAATAGGAATAGGGAAATAGCTACTTGAGTAGACTTTTCAATTGCTTTATTTTTTTTTTAAGATTTGTTTGTTTATTTTAGAGAGGGAGCACAAGCAGGAGGGGCAGAGGGAGAGATCTCAAGCAGACTCTGAGATGAGCACGGAGCCCAACGCAGGGCTCGATCCCACGACCCTGAGATCATGACCTGAGCCGAAACCATGAGTCGGACGCCTGACCGACTGCGCCACCCAGGCGGCCCTCAATTGCTTTATTCTTAAAGTTAGATAACTAGGTTTATATGAGAAGTTTGTGTATATTTAAGTTGCACCCCATTAGTTATTGGGTGTTAAATGCATGTAAAATGTCGTAAGTTGCTATGTTTGCATTAATTTGTCATATTACTGTAGGTTCGCTGCTGGGAAGTTCAAGATAGTGGACAGACTATTCCAAAAGCCCAGCAGATGCACACGGGGCCTGTGTTAGATGTCTGCTGGAGTGATGTAAGTTTCATTCCATTTTTCATGTTTTCTACAACATAAAATCATGTGTTACCTAGAGTATTTATATATTTCTACTTTCATATAACCTGAGCCACAAATAGCATGTATGTATACACATTATTGGAATTCTAAGTTTCTGAGTGTCAGTACAATAATTTATTGATATTCCTAATGTAGTCAGTTAATGTTAGCTTCAGTTTATTTGAGTTTTTCTTGCATAAAAAGTTCATTTTATGGACATGTTACCTTAAGCAAACAATTGAATTATTTCTGGAAGCTCTTCCTACCTTTATGCCATGAATTTTTATGTCATTTTAAAATTAGAAATTTAGTATCCCAGAAGGTAAATCCTAGAGAAAAAAAGAATCCTTTTCTATTAATAGGTATTTGAAGTCTTTGGGGTTTTTGGAATTCTTTTTCCTCCCAGATCCTGAGCATCAGTAATATAAGCAAATATGTTCAAGTTTATTTGGCTGTGAGTTTTTGATAGGGGAGGATGTATCAAAGGGACCCTTCCCAAAGGTGCACCTGAAGGGAAGGTAACTGGTGAGCCACAGCAAGAGCTGCAGCTGTAAAGGGGCCTGTCCCCTTCATAAAGGAGGAGCCAGTGCCAGTGGACAGCTCAGCCTTTCTCTCCCTTCTGCCACTGCTGCCCAGCAGCTGAGCCCAGCAGAGGCAAGAAAACGGGGGCCCGAGTGACGGGGGCAGACAGATGCACCTCCATGCTGAGGAAGCCAAGCCTCCAGGCCCCTCTCAGGCCTTATATGTAATTTTTAGTCAGATTCATTAGTTATGAATTGCAGACAGTAAAATTGAACCTTTTTAGTGTATAATTTTGTCAGCTTAGAGAAATGCGTAGAGTTGTGGTCAGGGTACAGAACAGTACAGCCCCAGATTCCCTCCTGCCCTTCAGTCACATGCTCCTCAGTTTCTCGCTGCTGGAAACCACCGATGTGTTTTCTGTCCCTGTGGTTCTGCCTGTCCCAGAATGTCACGTGAATAGTCCTGTACCGTGTCATCTTGGAGTCTGGCTGCTTTCACTCAGCAGAATGCACCTGAGACTCCTGCAGGTCGTTATGTCAGTCAGCAGTTGTCCTTCTCGCTGAGAAGTATCCCATTGTGTGGATGTGTCACCGTTTGTTCACTAGGAGGACATTTGGATTGTTTCCCATTGTGGTCATTACAAATAATGCCTCTGTAAACAATTGTGTACTGGATTTTCTGTGAACAAAAGTTTTCATTTCTCTGGGGTTAATATCTAGTAGTGGGATTGCTGTGTTGCATGTTACATATATGTTTAATTTTGTGAGAAATTGCCAAACTACTTTTATTCTATGTTGTCATTTTCAAATTACACCATTCATTTATGTGATCTTACTTGATTTTATAACTAAGAAATGATTCTATTTATAAATATTTTGAAATGGTTTAGGAGACAGAATTGCTCCCGTTTTCATCATTAGCTATGATAGGCTTCTCTGAGCATTTTTGTCATCTGAAAAATGTTTTCTTGACATATCTGATTTGGATTATTATGAGACAATGATAGACTTGTGAAAACAATTTGAAAAGTGATTGCAGATACAACTTATTTTTAGTTTCCATGTGGAAAAGCAGCAACTTGAGTAAGTTGAAAATCTTTCTAATTTATTTTGCCTGTCTTTTTTTTTTACGATTGGGTAACAGATCAGAATGTAAAGTTTCTTATAAAGTAGGATAAGAAGTAGAATTAACTGATAAAGGAATTCTGTTGCCCACATGTTACTGAGTGGCTGTTGGCATTTACAAAAAACAAAGACAGCTATTTCCTTTCTCCAAGTTGTGTGTCATCTAATGGAAGAATCAAACACGGTAATGAAGAGTTCTAACACAGTGAGCCGAGCTCTGAGAGGGTCAGGGTGTCCTGGTGCTGGCTTGTAGGGAACACAGAAAGCAGCTATAAATTTTGGGAGGGGTGCCGTGAAGGCCTCACTGAGGAGACAAGTTGAACTGAATCTTCAAAGAGAAATGAACCCTGTGCCTGTAGCTTTTTGAGCATTGTATCATCCAGCTCTAGTTCAAATTTGGGCTCTAACTCTTCAGCATTTTGATTTTGGCAGGTTTCTTAATCTGTCTGTGTTTGTTTCCTCATTTGTAACATGAAGGTAATAATAATTACAACAGATGATATTTCATTAAGCAAATAATTATCAGGCTCCTCTAGTATGCTAAAGCCCTGGGGATATAGTGGAAAGGGAAGTAGGCAAGATGGGCAAATACCATATTCAGGACAGACAGAATTGCAGATGGTAGAACTTTGTGGCAGCTAGACTGCATCTACATAAAGTGGCTAGCACGGGGTTAGTTGACAGACTTGTCTGAGGGAACGTAGTGAATGGCTAGGTCGAGGCCCAGACCCAGACCTTCCTGGCTCCAGAACCCATGTGCTTGACAGCCTCCCTCGGAGGCTTACAGGAAGGGGAACGGGCTAGTGTGGGAGGTGGGAAGAGCGTTTAGGAGAGGAAGGTACACATATAACACCACCACAGAAGCACAGAAGCGCCAGAGTTACCTTGGAAGCATAAAACCCAAACTTGGTGAAGATGATTCTTCAGTGCTGTAAGAACACATGGTTCGCTGTGTGGCCATAGCAGGGTGGGGAGCAGCTGGCTGGAGAGCACTTGCAAATACTGTTTCTCTGCCATGGCTTTTGCTAGATTAGCCTCCGTATAGGTATGCCCAGTGGGATCTGGCCTGCTGCTCCGTGGTGCTGATTACAGCCGTAGGATGGGCATTTTATAATGAGGTTGAGAGGCCAGTGTGTCGCTCAATCTCAGGGTAGCCCACGACATACATGGGTATCTTTCTAAGGATTTATGGAGTTACCCTTACAACTTCACTGATAGAGAAGCAGGTTTTATCTTTTCTTTCAGTTGGAGAACTGGTGACTTTATATGGGAAGAAATTGTTGCTAAGGAAGGATGGCAGTAAATCTTTGAGCTTTGGAACCAGGAATGAGATAATCTAGGTCACTGGTCAGCAGACTATGGCCCATGGGCCAGAAATGGCCCACTGCCTATTTTTGTAAATAAAGTTTTATTGGCACACAGCCACATTCATTTACATAACGTGTATGGCTGCTTTCAAGCTATTATGACTTTAAGTTAAGGAGTTATTCACTAAATAGCTCTTTAAGAAGAAATTTGCTAACCACTGGTCTAGACTTTCCATTTAGGTTTTCCTCTTTCTAAAAATTATCCTGTGTTTTTTCATATATGACTCATTTATGAGTTCTATATTTGAATATTTTTAAAACCACTACACAATGATTGCTAATTTGTTAAGCTGTTCTGTAGTTTTCATAGGACCAATGATTATTGAAAATTAGTGTAGTTTTATGGTGTGCACTTTAGAATGCTATCAGATACGTAGCCGAACAAACGTATAATGATAATAAATGCATGTGTGTGTATATAAAGAGAGAACGATGCACTAAATGTGGCAAAATGTTTACCATTGGTGATTCTAGGTGAAGGGTTTGTGGGTATTCATTGTTTTTATTCTTGCAACTTTTGTGAAGGCTTGCACAGTTGATCAAAAAAGACTTGAAATTAGGGCACCTTAGGTGGCTCAGTTGGTTAAGTATCTGCCTCTGGCTTGGGTCATGGTCCTGGGGTCCTGGGATCGAGCCTCGAGTTGGTCTCTCTTCTCTGCGGAGAGCCTGCTTCTCCCTCATCCTCTCCCTCTGCCTGCTGCTCTTCCTGCTTGTGTGCTCGCTCGTGCTCTGTCAAATAAAATAAATTAAAATCTTAAAAAAAAAAAAAAAAGGCTTGAAATTAACCAGAAGAAGAATATGTGTAAGTGGCCCCTACTACATATGGATGCAGGATTTGTAAAAACTACTCATGGAAGGTAGTCAGTGGCCCACGAGAAAGGAGAGGGTCAGGGGCGGGAGACTTCATTTTCCCTGTATAACTTCACATGTTGTTTGAATTTTTTTATCCTATTTATTTGGTATCTCTTAGGAAAATAAATCAGTAATGAAGAAACAGAGCGAAAAATGTGTTTCATATGTGACAGTGAGTTTATAATACACTGGCTCCCCAATAATTAGAAAAATAAAAATTGCAAAACAAAACCTGCCTCAATATGATCAACCTAACATAGAGATAGAAATTGTATATATATTTTTTTAGAGTGACAGATTTTCTTGATTTTCTTTTAGGATGGGAGCAAAGTATTTACAGCATCATGTGATAAAACTGCCAAAATGTGGGACCTCAACAGTAACCAGGCAATACAGATTGCACAGGTAATAAAAACACTGTGCCCAGAAAGGCTGGTGCCGGGGTTGTGATGACTTTTAAATTCTAATTCTCTAGTATAGAAAAAGTGCAGTTGACTCTACCAGATCAGTTAGACTTACGCATTCCAGAAACCTCTTTAGCATCAGAGTAACACCAGGGTAATAACCACTCTTAGGCCTACTGGTGTTTCACAGATGGTCTGTCATGGGTCTTCTGTATGTGTGTAGGTAAGGATGGTGTCCTAAGGAGTTAGTGATATTAAAGCCTGTAAAGACAGATGTCACAAGTGGGCCTCAGCATTCACGTGTTCGACGTTCTGACAGCCGTGTGTGGCTTGCCTTTTACCAACTGCGTTTGGACACTGGTTCATTTGACGAGTATTTACTGAAGGCCTGCTCTGTGCCCGGCACTGCTGGTCGGAGTAGAGACACAGCAGTGAGTAAGAGGAACGTTTGCACGCGCTCCTGGAGCTTTTACTAGGAATAGCAGGCGGGAAGGGCACAAGTAATGAAGCTCAAAGACGCGAGAACCGAAGGGTCTGACCTGGTTGGGAAGGGGGGCCTCTGGACCCAAAACCGTTTTCAGAAAGGCATTACCTACTCTGAGCTCGCAGTACGTGTGACTGTGTGCCAGAAGCACCTCTGATCTCTTCATTCACGTCACCTTAGTCAATAAAGGAAACTGTAGAGTTCCCAACTAGTTATTTCTGAATATCTCCCTAGGAGGGGCTTACTTTGACTCTCATTATGGGTAAAATAAAATTGATGTTTGTCAGGATGGAAAGTAGATCTATGTTCTTAGGTTAAATTAAATGTCACGGTCATTGGGAAGGGCTTGGAATCCTTTGGTGTTTGTTTGGTATGACCTCAGTATTTATTTATTTATTTATTTTTTGAGATTTTATTTATTTGACAGAGAGAGAGGGAACACAAGCAAGGGGAGTAGGGGAGGGAGAAGCAGGCCTCCTGCGGAGCGGGGAGTCCGATGCGGGGCTCGATCCCAGCACCCTGGGATCATGACCCGAGCCAGAGGCAGACACTTAACGACTGAGCCACCCAGGCGCCCCTGACCTCAGTATTTAAATTTGTGCCTTCTCTTTGAGTTTCCAGAACTGAAGCTGCTTACACATAGTTAACATTTATCTTGATCTGTTTTGATTTTGTCTTCTTGCAAGCACGATGCTCCTGTGAAAACCATACATTGGATCAAAGCACCAAACTACAGCTGTGTGATGACCGGGAGTTGGGATAAGACTTTGAAGGTATGATACACCAGTGAGGGGACTGCACGGCCTGACCAGGAGTGACATTAATTCGTACACTGTTTGGACAATAGCTCTGAATGGTCGCTTACTGGCTTTTTTTTTTTTTTTTTTGCTTATAGTTTTGGGATACACGATCATCAAATCCCATGATGGTTTTGCAGCTCCCTGAAAGATGTTACTGTGCCGATGTGGTGAGGGATTTCTAACTTAATATATATATCCTTTTAAGAGGAATACAAATTTCTTACCTTACGACAGTTTGCAATTAGAGGGTAATCTAAAAATCCCTCTAACTTGAATAATAAATACACAGAGGATATAGTTCAAATGGCCGCATGGTCAGTATATAACGTCTGTTGTGGCTGTAGGAAAGTGGGCAGTAATGTGTGGTGTGGTGTTGGATCTTTGGGGACTGAGTGGAAGAGAAACAAGAACTTTCTCTGTCCATTTGGTTATAAGTCTTCCAGTTTTGTGCTAACAGCCAGTAATTCCACTTTTAGGAATTTATCATGAGAAAAAAAAGACACAGATGGTCTTTGTTCTGTATAATGTAATGAAAGCTTGGATGTGGCCTGATAAGCCAACAAGACCAGTGAGGTTAAATGAACTCATTTGAGGGAATATTGGACAGCAACAGCTAGTATTCTTGGAATACATGCCTTGAGTGAAGGACATAAATTATGTAGGAACATACATACATATATACATAAGCATGCATGATGCCTGGAGAAGCCCTAGAGGAAAACATAGCATGATATTAACAGCAGTTAGCGTTTGAAAGGGTGGTGTAGGTGATTTTCTCTTCTTCTCTATTCCTCAGTATTTAAAAAAAAAATTCTATAGTTTATAGTTGTAAAAAATGAGTCTTTTAAAAATGGATGTTCTTTCAAATAATTATTTCCCTAGATTTTCATGAAGAATGTTGTGATATCATTGGATTTTTTAAACTTAAAAAAAATTCAGACTTGTTTTTCTGAGTCTAAAAACATGGATCTAATATCTTGGTATTTAAAAAAACACATTCCTTCATTTTAATCATGTCTCTGCTTCCCTCCGTTCCCTAGATCTACCCAATGGCCGTGGTGGCAACTGCAGAGAGAGGACTGATTGTCTACCAGTTAGAGAATCAACCTTCTGAGTTCAGGAGGATAGAATCTCCACTGAAACATCAGGTGAGTCACATGTAAGATGAGGAAGTGTGTACTTTGTGTCACGTGTGGACTGCAGTTGTACTTTCAGACACCTAGAAGTGTTTTTGAAGGGGTGAATTTAAGGATACAAGCACACGTATTTTGTGGGTAGATACTGCCCATCCCTGGAGGAGCCCCTGGGTGGCTGGACGCTGCTGTATACAGTTGTGTGCCTCCGTGGAGGGGCTCCGTCGGGTCCTAGCGCCCAGCCTCAGCTCTGCCTTCATTGGGCCCACACAACACTAGGCTTTTCCGTGCAGTCTCCCACCCGCCACAGACTCTTAGATTTTCTTCATCTCTTCCAACTCCTAGGCTCTCCCTCCTCAAGCCTTTGTCTCAGCAGATCAGCTTGGCTCCTGCTCGGAGAACATAGTGGTGGGGAGCTTCTTAACTTCTTCCTGGGGAATCTAGAAGTCTGCCTGCGCCTGCATCTTTCCCTGCCTTTCTCCTGCCAGTTAGGTGAAGTCTGTGCTCTGTGAATGCTGGTTTTGTGGTGGGGCTCCATGGTGACCCCACCTCCTCCAGGGATATCTGGACACTAATCCCCCCCCGCCATTGGCACCCCTAGCACGGATGCGTGCTCCGGTCTCGTTCATCCTAGGAAGCAAACTCTCTTGCCCCACATCCTCCGGTACCACCTGGACCCCTTTTCCTTTGCAGTTAAGCATCTCACATGAGTTTTCTTAGTTTCCTTACCTCCCACTCATTTCTCACGCGACTCCTTTGAGGCTTCTGCCCCCGTTACTCCACCGAAACTGTTTTTGGCTTGGCCACCGATGGCTTCCTCATCCATAATTCTGGGGACGCTCACCAGCCCTCATTTAGCTCACAGAGCAGCGTTCATGTTCTGACATGTTCTTAAACACCCTGCCCCTGGCCTCTCTAATGCCCACCTCTTACCCACTGCCTCTCTGGTGGCTACTTCATCTTCCTTGATGGTTGTTGCTGCATGTTGGAGCTCCCCAGGCCTCTGCCCTTGCCTGCCCCCTTCTCTACTGAAGCAGAACCTCATCTCCCGTCCTTGCTGTCAGTTAAGTATGCCTTGTGGTCTGGGGACTCAGATCCCTAACAGACGTCGGGACACCCACAGTCTGACAGCTCCTTTGCGTGTCTCCCAGCATTTCAGCCCAACAGTGTCTCACACCAAACCTGGGACCACTTTCTGCAGGTCTTTAGATGTTACCTCTCTTCAGGCTTCTCACTGGCTGTTTTCCCCAAAACTGTGTGTGTATGTATATACCTTAAAGATCTACACGCATACATGTTTTACGTATTCTGTTCCATGTTGTCCACTAGAATGTAAATTCAGGCGGAGCAGAGATTTCTCTTTGTTGCCACCTCGTCCTCAGCTCCTAGAACCAGGTCTAATGCATAGAAGGTTTCTGCAGATGTTTGCTGAGTGAACAAACAACCTTAACCTGCTCCTGCCTACCACCCTCAGCTGCCTCCTCCCCATGTGCTCTGCATCTCATGAGATGGGACCTCCACCTGCTCTTGCCTAAGCTGGAAATCTGGAAGTCACCCTTGATCTGCTCCCCCTCCTTTTCTCCTGTCTCACTGATCTCCAGGTTCCCTTCTGCCCTGCAGGTGTTTTGGAATCTGTTCATTTTGTTCCTTCCCTCCTGCCACATCTAATCCGAGTCTCCTTTTGTGACTGTAAGAGCTTAGATCTTGTCCCTCCTTTGATCCACTCTCCATGCATGGGTTAGGGGGCTCTTACAATGGCACATCTGACTTTGCCACACCTCTCCTTAAAAACTCAGCACTGACTCCTCATTTCCCTTTGAATAAATCCCAAATTCCTTGACAAAACCTGGTCTAACTGGCTTCATTTCCTGCTATCTGTGCCATACACCCTGGTCTTTGATTTGCTGAGGCAGGCCCTCAGTCTTTGCATAGGGCCACTGTGGTTGTGTTCTTATAAATGGTGCCCCCCAGAGGTGTGCAGTTGCTGGTCTCTGTGCCGGGCATGGGAGGCACAGTCATGGTTCCTGCTGACTTACAGGCTTTTGCCCCTTTTCATTAATTTTTTTTCCACTCTCAAAAGTAATGAGCTGCTTGTTCAAAAAAGGCAAATGATAAGGAAATGGAACTACCATGTATTTTTCCTTTTAGTTAGGAAATTTTTGTGCTCTAGCAAGTATCATAATAACAGAAACTGCTCTTTACCTTCATTTTCTGTGGCTTCATCCAGAAGCTCTGGTCCTGCCCCCATGCCTCCTGAACTCCTCACGGAAGATAGAACCTCAATTTGGGTAGGGTGGGTGGTCCTCTGGAGTAGGCCAGGTTGTCACGACAGGAAGGAGGGAGTCAGGACCCAGGCCCTGGCTTCTCCTCTGCCCAAGCGGCTGGGTCATGGGCTTTTCTGTGGGATCTTCTGTAGAGTCCAGGAGACCCTCCTTTGGGTCCCCAGAACCGGTGTTAGATCAAGTGCAGCGTGTTGCTTCTGCATCGTGTGGTCGCAGTTTAGAAAGTGCTGGTCACAAAAAAAAGAAAGTGCTGGTCATGTCCACTCTCCCACATGACCTTTGTTTCCCCTGTGATCGCTGGGCAGATGCTATTTCCCTTCTCCATTTGGGGAAGCAGAGGTGCAGAAACATTGGGTGAGTTGCTGCAGGGTGCCCACTTGGTTAGTGGTGGGCTTTGAATCGGGGGCCAGCGCCAGAATAGGAACGGGTGGGGTTCAAGGGGTGTGTGCACTGCTGGAAGGACAGCAGGCCCTTCCGGCAGTAAAGGAAGAGCAGCGCCAGACACAAGCATGTGGTCCGCAGTTTGTTCGTAAAGTCACGTGGCTGAATAGAGGTAGAAAATAACGCTTGGTGGAGGACTAGAAATAATTTACCGTGTTTGTATAATATGTTTCTGGTTTCTGTGAAACCCAAAAATGAGGTGAACATTACTTACCTTCGCTTAGTTATGAAATCTCGTATTTTACTTTGGGATAACATACTATTTTCTTTCAAACCTTAGCATCGATGTGTGGCTATTTTTAAAGACAAACAGAACAAGCCGACTGGTTTCGCCCTGGGAAGCATTGAGGGGAGGGTTGCTATTCACTACATCAACCCCCCAAATCCGTAAGTGGGCTCCATTTGCTTGCGAATTTTCACTTGAGACTTTTTCAGAAAGGAAAACTCAGCTGAGCCTTTGCTTTTCAGCGCCAAAGATAACTTTACCTTCAAATGTCACCGCTCGAACGGAACCAATACTTCAGCCCCTCAGGACATCTATGCGGTACGTTTTTAGAAACCTTAACCTTGAAAATGCATCTAGAAACTAAACTTGGAGGTGGGTGGCTGAGTCATTACGGGGCTCACTCTGTCGTTGTGCATGTTCATGGGCAGAGATCGATGGATTACGCTGTAGGTCCTGGTTGTCTGTTTTTGTGCCACATTGACCATCTTTGCTCTCCGCTGCTGCTGATTGCAAGCGGACGGCTCTTGGGGCCTTCCCCCTCCTTCTGAGTGCTGCCCGACCGCTCACACGCTTAGTTGAAACTGGGAAATTGCTGATTGCTGAAAAAGAAAAAGGCACTTCCCTGAGGTCCACTCCTTGGCGTCCCTGGCTACGTACTCGTGAACTTCTGCTGACTTGCGTTCATAACAAGAGATGCGATTTGGTTCTGGGCTGGCAGTTGATCACAGAAGCACGGCTAGTTTCTCCTGAGATCCACGGGCAGCCGGCACTCATGAAGCGGCAGTCCGAACTTTTTGTTTCCCAAGTGCAGCCAGAGGCATACCGGTACAAACCTGATTCCTCCTCCCTTTTCCACCGTTTCTCATCATGCGTGTTGGTCCTTGCAGGTAAATGGGATCGCATTCCATCCTGTCCATGGCACTCTTGCCACTGTGGGATCTGATGGTAGATTCAGCTTTTGGGACAAAGATGCCAGAACGAAACTAAAAACTTCAGAACAGTTAGATCAGCCGATCTCGGCTTGCTGCTTCAATCACAATGGGAACATATTTGCCTATGCTTCCAGCTACGACTGGTCAAAGGTGAGCATTCCCCGGCCTGCTGTGGAAACTCTAAGGCAGCGGTGCCAGGCTCTGGAGTCGGAAGGCCTGGGCCTGAGTTGTGACTCTTCTCGGGTCTTGCTGGTGACCTTGGCAGCTCACCATCCATCACTGCAAAGGGAAATAGCACAAGTCCCCTCAAAAGGTGTGGGGATTTGGCCAAAGTCATACCGTAGAGCCTTTCCCTGGGAACCTGCCCCTGGGAAGGGTCTGGTCATTGTGAGGTCAGAAGTAGAGTGAGCTGGAGGCCGTCACTCCAGGAGGCTCTAAGTCCTTCAGGGAGGCCCGGGGTGGTTGCCAGAATATGAGGGGGCACGGTGAGGGCTGCTGGGGGGCAGCAGGGCCAGAGCATGGGGCTTTCACTGGAGGCATTGCTGCTTTGTTTATTATCTGGGGAAGGGAGTTAGGGGCTGACAGGGTCGTGGCTGCAGTTTTGAGGCATCCCAGCATGGTGGTAAGGGGAGCAGACTGCGGGATTGGGGCTCCAGGCTGCTGGCTAACAGCTGATGTTTCTCGGCCAGCCCATGTGTTTGCTTCTCAGCTGCTGGTTGTCCTGGATCGTTTGTTCATTTTTCTCATGCCACCCCCCAGCCCCCTCTCCACAGCAGCCTTTCAGACTTTTCCCTGCTCTGCCCTTGCTGCCCAGGTTCCTGACTGGTGAGGTCGCTGGCCTCACCCAGAAAGGTTTTGCCCTCCTCAGTGTCTTTCCCTTTCATCTGCACGCGTGCCTGTCTGCCCTGGCCCATTTCCTTCCGCCTGCCTCCCACCCCAGACATGCCCCAGACTCCCTCACACCCCTCTGTTCTCGCTCCTTCTGCAAGCACCTTCTCTCCCTGCCCACTGGCTCCTGGTCATCCGTCTGTAAGCACACACCGAAGCCTTTGACCATGCCAAAGCTAGCTGGGAAACCTTGTTTTCCTCGACTGATGAACGCATCAGTGGGGTTAACACCCACTAGCTTCTGTTCCTTTGGCTGCTTCCCGAGTGCCGCCCTTCCCTGTCAGCTCTAGCCTGACTGGTTCTCCTTGGGGTTCTCCCAACGCAAACCAGTGACCGACCCTTCAGTCTCTGACTTGGTTCCTGAGCTCGCACTCCACTTCTCTCCCAGTATCCCCGTCCCAACAGCGTGAATGCACAGCGTGCCCAGAGTGCCTTCACTTAGGAGAGCAAGTCTTGTACCTCCCGCCCGTGCGTCCTTTATCCCCCAGGCTCACTGCCTCTCCTGGGTCCCTCCTCTGAGTCAGTCACTGTCCGTTCACTTGGGGCTCTCAGTGTCACCTTTGATTCTCTCTCTCTCAGAAAAGCTGGGCAGTCCCCAGTCTCTGGTGGCTTTACCTGCGGTCCCGGTGCCCACCCGGCCTCCACACGCGAGCCCGGTCTCGCTGGCTGTGTGCTGATGCGGGCTGGGCAGCTGCGCTGTGTTTCTTGAGGCCGCTTTGCTCAGGCATCCTGGGGGTGCAGTGGTCATGCATGGTGGTCACTTTCAGTATCTGTATGGACCCACGAAACCCATCACCACAGTCCAGATAACCTTGTTTTAAGATAACAGTTTTATCTCCCCCAGAAGTTTCCATACGTATTGCTGTCGTCCCCCCCCCCCCCCCCCCCCGAACCTCAGTCTGCTTTCTGTCATAGACGAGCTTGCGTTTTCTAGAATTTTATGTCTTTTTGGCCTGGCTTCTTTCCCCCGTTACAAGGATCGTGGCGTTCGCCCCCGGCGTTGAGTGGATCCCTCGCCCGTTCTGTTCGGCGGCCGAGCGGGCCGTGGTACCAGTGCACCACGTGTGTATCCGTCCGCCTGTGGCAGCCACACGCAGTTTCTCGCAAAGGGTGTCTTTTCCGGTTCTGCGGAGCCGGGGCTGGAGCAGGCTGTGGCCCAGGGCCTTGGTTTCTCCATGGGCTCTTCAAAGGGGCTCCCTGGTCCACGTGCTCCGCCCGCGGCTGCCTCAGGCTGCACCTCTGGCCCCCCTCCCCCGGGTCACGCTCAGGGAGCCGCGTGTTGCAGGCATTGAAAAATGGGAAGTGAATTGAAAGAAGTGAGAAAGCTCATTGCTGTGAATGCTGCTCAAGATGAATTCATCTGAACAATTAATGTCAACTTAGACTAGGAGTTAATTAAATTACACTCTTTTTAATTTAAAAAGAGTTGCTTTGGGAAGCTCACACTGTTCTTAGTTTAGGGACAGTTCTCTTCGGGATGAAATCGTGATCACATCGGATTAATATTCCGAGCTTGCTGCCCGAATGCAGCTGTCCAGAAAAGTGCAGCTTTTATGTATTATGATGGGAACTTCTGGTCACCATTGAGCTAAACTTCTAGAACCATCTGGGCGTGTCTGTCAAGGGATGAGAATAAAACACGTCGCTACGGTAGAGGAGGCAGAGTGCAGCCGGAGGCCCTCCCCATCTCCCTGTTCAGGTCTTCGGGTCACCCGAGGTGCCCACTTTGGCCTTGCCCACCACCCCCTCCGCTGTCCTGGCACTATGAACCACTTACAGCTTCTGGCTGCTGTGCCTTTTTCTGGGGGATAATGTTCAACGGCCTCAGTCTACCCTTCACTGTCCTTCATAGTCCAGCCTGGTCCTGATTGCCAGGCTTCCCTTCCACCTGCCCACGGGCAGACTCACTGACCACCACACATACTTGCACCTCTCTCTGGGTCTGTGTGGGCTGGCTCATCCTGGCCCTTGCCGCCAGCCCCAGGAAGTCATAGAGCAGATGTCTCCTCTTCTGTGAAACCTCAGGTCTGAGCCAGTTCTCCACTGCCCTCCCTGGAGGCCTTGCTCCTTGTGGGTGGTCACCTTGGCATTGAGGTGGTAGTGGGTTAAAGAGGCTTAGCACTGAAAAATATGTAGAAGATCATTCCTCTAAGTGGGACACCGAAGACGAATTTCCACCAAGTCCTTAACCTTTCCTTTGAAACCAAAGTTTAAATTTGTTTAACATTTGACTTTTCTTTCCCCCCATAAACCTGTTTTGTGCCCCCAGGTACATTGTTTCATGTATGTAGCACAGGACTAGGCATATACAAAGTGCCCACAAAATGCTAATTTTTGCTTTTTAATGATAAGATTGTTGTGTGTGTGTTTTTCCGCCCCTTTAGGGACATGAATTTTATAATCCCCAAAAGAAAAATTACATTTTCCTGCGTAATGCAGCCGAAGAGCTAAAACCCAGGAATAAGAAGTAGTGGCCGGAGACTTCTGGGTTGTCCAGAGCTGTTTCCTCTCTACTCTGCCTCGTCTTTGTATGGATTTGGGTCCCAGTGTTTGGTAGGTTGTCAGCCCTGGATGTGGATTTCAAGCCCCGGAGAAAACAGTGTCCTTGATCAGCAGTCAGGAGCCCTGCCGGCCACGGTGACTGTCCTTCTCTCCATTCCACTGCCTGTTACAGATTTCTTCTGTGACTCCACGGGGATTGAAATAGATTCTAGAAGTTAGGTTCCTGTGGGCGACTGCCAGGTATTTTGCAGTGCTTCATTCAGCCATGTATGTATTCGAGAACATTGGGAAACATTCTATGAACGCTGTACTGTATTTTGTAATAAAATATTTTGAAGATTCCCTACTAAGCTCCCTTTGTGTGTCTCTCTCCCTTGCCTGCCCCTAAGCTCTGAAGCGGCCGTCCTGTCGCGCAGCACCCAGGGTTTTGATTTGTGATTGGAGTCGCCCTTGGGGACATGCAGCTGTCTTGCCCCTTAGAAGAAAGGGGACCCTGAGCTGTGACTGCCGTGTGGTGTGTGGCGGCAGCTTCGAGTGCAGGCCGGCAGAGGCTGGATGTGTGTTTCTCTTGTTCCTTCGTCCCGTCTTTAACCTCCCCAGCGGTGTTCGGCTCCGCCGGGCAGAGGTCCCGGTGGCCGGGACGGGGCCTATTCCGCGCGCTGAGGGGCAGGCCTTTGTGCGCAAGCCCAAGTGGGTGATGTTTGTGTGGCCTTCAGGTTAGGGCCCGAGCCCCCCGCGCCGCAGGTGCTCTTCAGTTGTGCCCCAGTGCTGGTAGGTCATTTTTTTTTATTTCCCATCATTTAAAATTCTTGATTGGTAAGTATCCAAAGTGAGATTCAGCTTAACATTTGACTTTTGAGTCTGTTGTGTTTTTACTCTGTGATCCCAAATGCTGCTTATGCTTTACTGTTTAGGACTGGTATGTAAACTAACTTGCTGAGTTTGGAAATCTGGCTTTGACAGTATTGTAAGTTGTGTTTGCCTACTCATGAAAAGCAATGAAAATAAAATTTTCTACTGGAAGAGATTGCCTGCACTCAATGGTTTAAAAAATTCTTTGGTAGTCAGAGCACAAGTAAGATCAGACCTTTTAACTCTTCGGCTCTATCTTTTTGCATGAAAAATGTTATTTTTTGAGAGAGAAAGGCAGGTGTACTGGTTAAAAAAAAGCCTGAATTTTCAAGTTAATTATTTACACCTCACTTTTCATGAATCAGCCCTGTGTGTGTGGGAAGAGAGGGTAAGTAGGACCGCTCTGCTGAGAGTCAAGCTCAGTTATCCCAGTAGCTGGCTTTGCTGACAGGTAGGCAACATGAGCGTTGCTTTAGCCGTAATTTCATAATTCTCTTTATACGCTTGTGACTGGCCGTGGTTGAAAAGGACCTGGAAATCATGAGTCTAAACCAGGAGCTTTGTAGAGTGTTCTTTTCCAAGCCTGGGCCTCGCCACGTTACCAAAGGGATAGGTAAGAGCTCCAGTGGCGCAATCAGTTAGCACGCGGTACTTATACCAAGGGGATAGGTAGTTTGTGCCGTTGGCTAACTTAAAACATCCGCCGAAGTCCCATGTTGGGGTGCCAGAAACCAGGAGTGAGGGAGCTCCTTGGTGCCCGTGGGGATGTGAACCCTGGTAGATGGGGCCGGGGCTCATTTCTCCACCTGCCCAGAACCTAGAGCATAAAGGCCTGCTATGGGTTTCCTAGTGATGAACCAGGAAATACTTGTTGAAATCACTGAACTTCTTAAGATATTTGTTTTCATGTTTCCTAAAAGGATATGGAGTCTTTGAGGAGCTCCCCATCTTAAATGTCACCCCTGCAGGTACCCATACTATACGCTGCTCATGCATTTGCTGGGATCTTCTAGTTGAGAAAGATACAAGCGTAATCTTGATGGCTTTAATGACAAGTCGCTGTACCATTAAGGATGGGCACCCATGGGCGCCTGGGTGGCGCAGTCGGTTAAGGGTCTGCCTTCGGCTCAGGTCACGATCTCAGGGTCCTGGGATCCAGTCCCGCATTGGCCTCTGCTCACGAGAAGTCTGCTGCTCCCTTTCACTCTCACTCAGTGCCCGTGCTCGCTCACTCGCTCGCTGTCTCAGATAAAAGCTTAAAGATTTACACCCGGGTGCCTGGGTGGCTCAGTCGGTTGAGCGACTGCCTTCGGCTCAGGTCATGATCCTGGAGTCCCGGGATCGAGTCCCGCATTGGGCTCCCTGCTCGGCGGGGAGTCTGCTTCTCCCTCTGACCCTCCCCTGTCTCATGCTCTCTCTCTCTATCTCATTCTCTCTCTCAAATAAATAAAATTAAAAAAAAAAAAAAAAAGATTTACACCCGGAGGTCCTGCTTTCATGGGAAGAGGGGTGTGTAAGCCTAATGGAGAAGACAGGTTGTCTTGTTCACTTACGTTCTCCAACATTTTCTCATGAAGATTCCCAAACGTGTTGAGTGGGAACAGCTTCGCAGCGAACACATATCTACCAACCAGATCCTAAAGTTAAGAGGTTGCTTTCGTGTGATGTCTCCATTTGGTTTTCCTAGGCCTCGGCTCTGCTCGTGACACCACACTTGGCAGTAACTGTGGACACAGCCTGGCGGCGAGAACTCGCAAGAAAGGAGACGGGTCAGAGCAGGTGGGAGTCGTGTGCAGGAAGGCTCACCTCTGTTGCTGCCACGTTTGGTCTCACCCCGTGTTCTTCGAGGCAGACACCGAAATGGCCTGGAAACGCGGTGCTTTGTGTGCGTGTCTGCGAGCTTCTCCAGAGTCCTCTGCCATCAAGGGGGCCTCCTGAACCCTGCCCGCCTGACCCGTGTGAGGGGCGGCTTCGTCTGTCCTGGGCCTGGACTCGAGGATGCTTGGGTGGGATTTGGTAGAACAGGGTGAGCAGCCACCTTACGACCATGGGTCCTCGCCCTTCCTGAGAAGCGGGATTCTGCCAAGTGAGAAGCTGCTCAGATGCCTGGTGTGTTTCCGGGCTGGTTCCCATGCAGCTTCCTAAGCACATTCATCATTCATCTGGTCATCAGTTTCACCATGATTTCCTTATTTTTCTTTAAGTCGATCCACTTCTAAAAAACACCGTTGCCCCCACAAAATTAGTCACTGCCATAAATTTAAAGAAAAAATTACATATGTGGAAAACTTATCTTTTGCCCAAAGTTAGAAAGTAACCATAAAAATTTACACAATGAAAATAAGACAATAAAAAGCCATGAAATAATACAATGGAAGTTAAAACATACCACCTAACGTCCTCTTCGAGGGACAAAATACCTCACTAGAAAATTCTGTTAACAGGACGTTATTCTGTATGTTCTAGGCTGCTTGGTAGAACCTCTCTGCCATTTTTGGAGTGACTTGGGAAATTTTTTTTTTTCATTCAACCAAAATGTGATTTTTCCTTTGAAGGAGGGGCTCTGTGAGAAATGGCCAAACACATTAGGAGCACGGAAGTCGGCATCTTCCAGATTAAATCGTGATCTCCTCGTAGGTTGTGAAATGACTATAGTTGTTGAGACTAGCATGTTTTTAATGGAGCTGCAAGACTACATTAAAATATATTTTATATGTTCACTAGCTCACACACAGTGATGATAAGTATTGTTTTGCTCAACGTTGCTACCGTTACGTGTGTGTGTATGTGTCTACGTGTATATGTGTTACAGATGTTAATCGTGTCCTGGACTGGGATTTTTCTCCCTGTTACACCTTACGTGGTTGGGGACCCATAGTTCTGCCGTGAGTACCAGTCATGACCGTTTCCTTGCACTTTCCCCCAAATGAGAGAAGGACTGTCTATTGACTATAAGAGGATGTTTGAAATACCCGTATGACACTGTACATAGTTAGGAACATGGACTGCCTGCCTCCAAATCCCTGCTGTGGGACCTTGAGCATGTGATTTCTACTTCTCTGAGCCCCGGGGACCCCATCTGTCCAATGGGAGACATGGAAAGCAGCATTTGCAAAAGATTGGTGGGAGTATTCAGAGTTAAAGCCCGCAGGGTGCTGCTGTGGCTGGCCCATAATGAGTGCTCAAATTCTAGCTGCTACTGCTCTAACTTCCAGGTGGGATGACATCCGTGGGAAGTTCCTCTCCCATGGGGCCAAAATGTCCACAGACCCGGCTGTCCTGGGACCTCCATTGTCTGGAGGCGGCTTCTCGCAGCCCCGGGCTGTGTTTCCAGGCCGCCAGGAGGTGGCGCCCACGACCCCAGTGCCAGGCTCAGGGTTGTATGTTGTGTATTCTATTCCTTGGACTTGTGCTTGTTCAAAGAAATGAGTGCTGGCTCTCCACGTGGTGTTGTTACTAAGCTTGTAAGATAGTTGGGAAGTGGGGTTGAGGGATTATTTATCTTGTTAGAAAAATATCCTGTAAAATTACACACTTTTACCTTTACAAGGATTGATGGCCTCCTTAGAATACTAAAGTCGAGAATTTTTTAGAGGTCAGATTCCTGATTTTTCTACTTAAAATACAATGCCCCCCTCCCCGGTTTCCTTATGGGACACTGAAGTTTTGTTGCCTGTGGTGTGGGCGACTCTGTCTCCACTCACCCTTCGGCATTATCTCTGCCTTGCTTTGGGAAGGAAAGAGAAGGAAATGCAAACCTCCATCCCAGATGGGTGCTAGGGGCCAACAGGGCCATTTTGAGACTAATTTCAGTAACTTTGAACGCTCTAGACGCACATGTGCTGGTCGGTGGGAAATCCCTCCAGGCTGCAGGTGGAGGAAGCAGTTTCAACACGAGCATCCTATTCCCGTGAGGGGTTGGGCTGACGCCCAGAGACTGTCTACATTTCACAGCTCAGTGGCGGGATTTCCTGCGAAGTGAGGGCACCCTGATTCCATAGAGCCCCAGCAGCAAAAGGGGGGAGGAGGCAGGAGAACCATGTGGCTGTCGTGCTGAGAGGTTTGGTTGTTTTTTTTTTTTTTTGAGTATTTTTTATCACAACAAGTGTTATGTCACCACAAGGCCTATAGAAGCAGAGTAAGTCATTTTATAGCCTGCTGTAAGTCTGTTGTGAATTTTGCATCAATATACTGAGAAATACTAAGGTGAGGGCTGTTTCCAAAGCAAATAAAAGCCTGTTGCATACTTGCTTAAAACGTGAGTCAGCCCCTCAAGAGAACTGGCAGGCGACCTTATCCCTGGAGTTTCCCCCTGGGGGAGGGGCGGGGCGGCAGGGAGGGGTGGTCAAAAGTGCTAAGAAGCAGCTCAACCACCAGCACCTCGAGGTCCCAAACCCACCCTGGCCTTCGGGTCGTCCAGGCACCAGCGTGCTTCCCCCTGCCTCCAGGTCTTCTCCACGAGGGGGATGGCTCAGAAGCATGAGGCCCCTCCTCTGCTTTGCAGCCTCCACACTCAGCCACTCAGCCACTCAGCCGCCACTGGTAGCCTGAAGGGCAGTGTCACCATCACTCCAGGGCCTGGAGGGGCTGCCTTTGACTCCCTGTGCCCCCAGGGCCTTCCTCAGCAGGGCTGAGCGCCCCCCTCCTGACCCCGGGCCTCCTCCTCCGGCACCAGGTAGACCTGCATTTCCAGTTTGCATCTTTCTGACTCTGGACTTGACCTTTATTTTTTTATGTTTTTATTTTTTAAGATTTTATTTATTTATTTGAGAGAGCAGGGGGAGGGGCACAGGGAGAGGGAAAAGCAGACTCCCTGCTCGTGGGGAGCCCGACGTGGGACTGGATCCCAGGACTCCGTGATACAACCCAAGCCTAAGGCAGACGCTTAACCGCCTGAGCCGCCCAGGCGCCCTGGGCTTGACCTTTAAAGCAGAAGTGCAGTGGAGGCTGAGTTTTACTGAGGGAATTCTTTGAGGCATGGGGTTTCCCACTGTCTTTAGGTTCGTGGCATGTCCCCTGGTGCCAGGGGCCACTTCATCTCTTGGAACCTCCTATAACACGACCCCAGTCCTTGGCCGCCTCAGTGGGACTTTGCAGGAGGGGCCCCTTGACCCACATGGGAGGCCCCAAGCACAATTCTACGAGTTGCCTGCAAAAGCAAAGTAGGTATAGGTTATGGACTGAATTGTGCTCCCCCCCCCCCCAATTCCTGTGGTTAGTCCCAACCCCCAGTGCACCAGAATGTGACTGCATTGGGAGACACGGTCTTTACAGAGGTGATGAATTAAATGAGGTCCTCAGAGTGGGCCCTAATCCAGTGTGGCTGGTGTCCTAAGAAGAGATTAGGACACCGACACCCAGGAGAGACCGAGTGAGGACGCGGGGAGGAGACGGTCGACGCAAGCCAAGGACGGCAGCTTCACAAAAAGCCAGCCCTGCCAACACCTGGATCCTGGACTTCTGGCCTCCAGAACTGTGAGGAAATACGCTTCTGTCTTTTGAGCCCCCCAGTCTGTGGTCCTCTGCCACAGCAGCCCAAGCTGACTAGGACAGTGTTCCCAGGTAGCCGTTCCCCTTTCAACTGTGTGACACGGGGCCCCTGCCCCCACCATGGAGCCAGAACAGACGCCGTGTCCACACGGTACCTGCAGCCACCTTCACCAACACGCTCCTGGGCTCCTGGGGCAAGCGGCTCAGGCACCTGCCACGCTGCACCTGCTGGGGCGGGGCCCCCCACCAGCGCTCCCCAGGGAAGCCCCACTCCCACTGCAGGGACGGGCTCCGCCTCTCCCTAGCCTTGGCTCTCGCGGAGTTCTGGAAGCTCAGGGGTTAGCCGCACACCACACCGGGGCAAGGGCTTCCCCGCACAGCCACTAACCTGTAGAGTGCCAAAAAGGTGTGCGGCCTTCCGAGGGGCAACGGCCGTGTTTATAATCCATGTTTTTTCAAATCCGCGCTGGCCACTTTTCTAAGGTTGACCGAGGCAGTGGCCCAGGCTGTCCACGGATGAAACACGACCATTAGCCCCGAAGGTGGCCTCACGAGCCGCTTGCCCCACTGAGCACCAGCTCCTGAGGAGGGGGGCGGGGGCCGCGAGCCAAGGAACCCACCCCTGAGAAAGGGCAAGGGGACCGATTGCCCCCCCAGAGCCTCCAACCCTGCCAACACCGTGACTTTTGAGTCCGGGGAGGCCCCTGCTGGGCTCTGACCTCCGGAATAAGGAGAACGAGAGGGTCGATCTGTGTTGCTTTAAGCCGTAAGGGTGGGTAACGTGGGACGGCGGCCAGAGGAGCTCACGCGAAGGCGCTGCAGCCCGGGGACGGAAGGCAGGGTCTGTGAGCCTGATGGGGAAGAAGTCTTCTCCACGGAGGCGGGCCAACACGGGCCAGCCGGGCGCCCTCGGCCGCAGCCGTGACCCTGAAGCCCGCACGGCACGCTGCTCGCGGGCACTTTGCTCATCGCCGCTTCACAACCAGAGCACCGTGAAGGCACCGCTCGCTCTGGTGACCTAACCCCTCAGCGTGAGGGCACACAGCCCTGAATCACACGCTTGCTTCTAAAAAATATTTTAATAGCTGTATTTTAATGTGATACTTTTCCTTTGCATTTCTAGCCATTTTACTGTTTGGAACCGCTGTCTGAGGAGGGGCTTTAGGTCTCAGCAGACTGCCCGGGGTCCCAGGCCCGCTCGGAGCCGAGGGCCCCTGAGAGCGCACACGGCTGGGGCAGGCTGGGCCTCTCCACATTGGCTGGGGGTCGGGAGGGCATCTCCAACAGAGGGGTTTGGGACTCTGTCCCCCAGGCAATGGGAACCCCTGAAGGAGCCTGGGTGGGAGGGCTGCCAAGGTCCCCACCTCCCCACCCGGCCTCAGGCCGCTGTGTAGGATGGAGATTGAGGCGTGTTGGTAAAAAACAAAACAAAACAAAACAAAAACCCCGAAAATTGCAGGAGTTTGCATTTACCGAGCTCCCACTCAGCGTGAGGACGACCTCAGCACTTTGTGTCCTGCAGCCCCACCAGAGCCACTATGAGGAAGCTGCTAGCGTGATGCCCATCTTGGAGCTGAAGAAACTGAGGCCCAGGGGGGCCTGTCGCTGACAGACGTGTGATGTGTGCAGGACACGAATGCGGGGCTGTCTGGGCTGCCCTCTGCCCCCCACCCCCAGACCGATGCCTGTGAAGAAGGCACCACGTGCCTCGGAGGGTGAGCCCAAAGGAGCCCTGCCAAGCCGAGAGCGCAGGCCAGTCGGGGTCAGCCGACGTGACAAGGTCTGCAGGCCCCAAGTCCCCCGCGCTTCCTCTTTTGTTTGTTGCGTCGATGTTTTCTTTCAAGGTTCCCCAAGCCTCCAGTTTGGGTGGAGGTGGGAGGGGGGGCGCTGCACACTCCCCCCCGCCCCCGCAGCCTGCCTTTGAGGTGAAGGGCAACCCCCAGCTTGAGTTCACAGACACCCTGAGTTCCTTGGGTCTCCACGAAGATCCCTCCACACCCCCAATCCCGGGCTTCTGGAATGGGCTCATTCGTGTGTTTGTTCCCTCACTCAGCACACATGGACTGAGTGTCCTCCCTGTGCCAGGCGCTGGGGACACGGCGGGGAACAACGCAGACAGCGGCCTAACCTCTTGGAGCAGGCCTCGGGCCGGGAGATGGCCAGTCCCTAGAGAAGCAAACGGAGGTGGAGAGCAGGACTGGGCAGGGACACTAGCTATTGAGGGATGTTAGAGACCAGATGGTGCCTCTGAGATGCAGCTGGGGATGGTGGGGTCCTAGCCTGGCTGCTCGCTGAGGGAAAGAGCCCAGGCTCTGGAGATGGCCAGGAGAGGCCGGGAAGGCGGGTGCTGGTTCTGTTCCCAGTTGGGTGGGGAGGAGGAGGATGCTGTAAGTGGAAGAACCCTCTCTCGGCTGAGCAGCTGAAGCCCAGAGCGGGTACAGGGCTGCCTCCCACGCCTGGGTCCGGGAATGACACCCAGGAGTCCCAGGACCCTCGGCTGGCTCTGAAGGTGGTTCCCGGACCCAAGAGTGACAGGCTGTGGGATTTCATGTGCTCAGGGCTCTGTCCTGCTCAGTACCTCCACCTGCATGAGTCTCCAAGGGCTGCCGCAGCCAATGACCACAGACTGGGTGGCTTAAGACAACAGAAATGTATTCTCTCATGGTTCTGGAGGCGAGAAGTCCAAAGTCAAGGTGTCAGGAGGGCTCTGAATGCACAAAGAAGGGAGAATCTGTTTCACACGTGCCTTTCTCTTAGCTTCTCGTGCCACCAGCAATCATGGTGCACGTTGGCCTGCAGATGCATGTCTTCAGCCTCTGCTCTGTTGTCACGTGTGTGTACATCTTCGAGTGGGCTTCTTGTAAGGACAACGGTTATTGTATTAGGCCCCATACTAATCCAATATGACTTTCTCTTAAATTGATTATATCATAAAAAACCCTACCTCCAAATAAGGTCAGGTTCATGGGTCCCAGGGGTTAGGACTTGAACATATTTGGGGGGAGACACAATTCAACCACAAGTGTTCACCCAGGCATGGTCTCAGACAAGGATCCGTGTTTCCAGACTAGAGGTGTGAGTCTGGGCTTTCCCCCTAAGACTTCAGCTTCATTCTCACTTCACCTAACCTTCTCTGCGGTCCCAGCCACCCAGCCCTCAAAGTGGGGAGACACTTCCTTAAAGACTGTGGGGAGAATAAATGAGATCATGGATTGGTCATCATTTATGGCCCTCCGTGGCCTTGGGGAAGCAACCCTGAGCCTCAGTGCCCTCCCTCTTAAAAGTGGGCTAATAGTACCGACAAATGACAAAGACTTTTGAGGTTAAATCATCTAATATATGTAAGGTCACCTAGTCAAGGACCTGGCCTCAAACAAATGAACGTCATCCTTATTAGCGGTGTGTGAGGATCCACCACATAAAAGTGCCCAGCACTCAAAAACTGTTGGATAAATGGTGGCTCTGAGCCTTTTTTTAAGATTTTATTTATTTATTTGAGAGAGAATGAGAGAGAGAGAGAGAGCATGAGAGGGGGGAGGGGCAGAGGGAGAAGCAGACCCCCCGCCGAGCAGGGAGCCCGATGCGGGACTCGATCCCAGGACTCCAGGATCATGACCTGGGCCGAAGGCAGTCGCCCAACCAACTGAGCCACCCAGGTGCCCGGCTCTGAGCCTTTGCATCCTGTTCTTTCTGCTGTTCCCCGTCCTCCAATGGCTCTGGCTCTCACCAGTTCCCACAGGCCTTCCCTGACTGAAGAACACCCATCACCGTCTGCTCCTCTTTGCTTCCTTCTCACCGCCCTAGAAAAATCACCTAAATATAAACATAATATTCACCATTCACTCATTCATTCCTGTCTCTCCGCTCCTGAAGTGTAAGCCCCTGGGTGGTGGTGGTGGGGGGGGGGTGTATGCTTGTTTCCTACCTGCAGTATCCTGGGGCCTGGAACCTGGCCTGACACCTGACGGACCGTTCAAAAGGATCTGTTGGGTGAATAGCTGATTCCCAAGCAGAAATGGGGGCACGTGGGCAAGTGGCGCCACCCGCCGGGAGAGGTCGGGGATGCAGAAGCCTACGGGGCCACAGGATGAACGAGTGAAGGAACCCCTGCGCAGGCATCCGCGCGTTAAGGCGCACACGGCCCCCGCCGGAGGCGGCCCCCGCTTCCGGGCCGGGCAGGAGCGCGAGGTGCACGCAGCCAGCCCGCCCAGCCGGGGTGGACAGACGCCCCTCCCGAGCCCCGCGCCTTCCGCGCCTGCGTCCCCGCCCTGTGGGCCGCCCCCGGCTGGGGAAGCCCGGGCCCCCGCGGCGCCAGCACGTGCTCCGCAGACGCCCGCCGCCCGGCGTGCAGCCGCGCTCCAGGCCGGCGCTCCAGGCCGGCGCTCCTGCCGCGCCGGGGCTTCGCCGGGTGGGGCTCGGGGCGCGGGGTGGGCGCGGCCGGGCGCGGGCGGCTCTGGGACTTGTAGGCGGAGAGCCTCGGCGGCCGGCGCCCCGGGCAAAGGCACCGCCCACCCCGCCCAAGTTCGTGCTGGCCCGGGTTGGGGCAGCCTCCGAGAGGCCCCGTCTGCCACGGAGGGGGAAATTGAGGCCCAGCTTGTCCAAGATCACGCGGCCGGCTGATGGCCGCCTTCCCTGGCCTCCAGGAAACAAGTCTAGGACACTTTAATCACATTTTAATCCAAGTTTCCAAAGGGCTCTCTGAGGGCCCCTTGTCTGGCGGAGAGCTCTCCTCACCTCCGTTTCATCGTGCATTCACTCAACAAACATTTCCCGAGGGCCCTCTGCTGGCCAGGTCTTACAGCCTGAGCAAAACATCCAAGGTCTCACCTAGCAGAAGAGGGGGGCCGTACACGCACACGTGAACTGAACGGGGCTTCTGGGGGGAGAAGTACTTTGGGAAGGAAATAAATAAGCAGGATAAAGGGCAAGCAATGAGGCAAAGGCCTGGAAGGAGGCAGGAGTGTGGCTGCGCTGTTGGAGGAACATGAGGAATAGGACTGAGGTGGGACAGGGAACTGTGTCCCTAGGAGGCCTGCTGAAGACTGGGGGCTCCCCTCCTAGCGTCGGGGGGTGGGGGCGCTAGGGCACAGATTTGAGGGAAGGGAGGAGAGCAGGGTCAGGGGTCCAGGGACTTGAGACAGTCCGTCTGGGCCTGGAGTCAAACGCAGCCGAGACAGAGAAGGTGCTGGATAAACCCCTGAAAGACTAGGGAACATGGCTGGCCGTGCCCCTCCCAGTCCCGCAGACCCCGGCCTGTGTCCCGCTGTCCCCGACGAGGCGATAGGCTCGGCCCGAAGTGGCCCCACTTAGAGCGGCAGTTCTCAAGTGTGTGCACAGCTGTGCCCGGACGCGCCAAGGGTTCGAGGCCCCACAGCGGCGTTCTGCACTGCACGGAGGTGCGACCCACCGGTGGGGAATGCTGGTGCCGGGGCCAGCTTCACGGGCCCCGAGCTCAGAAACACCCCGCGCTCGGTTTAATGCTCTCCTGTTTGATGTGAAATTCCTAGCAACTTTGAACAAGTTCCGTAGCCAGTCCTGCCTGGTGTGGAGCTCACGGGGGCCCTGACATGGCCTGTTTCTGTGGCTGGGGACAGGGACAGAGGGACCGGACCGCCCTCAGCTTGCGTTTCCCCCCGGGTCGCCCACACAGAGGGAGGAATCCCTGATATGGGGATGGGGGTGGGGATGGACTTTTGACGAGGCCAGAACAACCCCCCTGCCTCGCCACCTCCTCCGGGAAGCCTCTGGGACCACTCTGGACCCTCCTGGATCGCAGATCCCGGGTTTATATCCCTGCCGGTTGTACACCGTATTTTTAACGTTGACCCGCCTTATTCATAGAACTCCGTGTATGTTCTGTGCATCCATGCAGCCCCCATCCTGGAGTGCCTGTCGCATGAGGGGCCCTGAAAAGGATTCGTCGAATGAATCATATTTATATATAAAACAAAAATCATTTCACCTTTTAATACATGTGGCTGTATCTTACCTCGCCCTGAGATAAATGCTGGCTCAATAAACGTGATGCTCACCCTCGGGCTTCCCCCTAATTCACTAGACCGTGCGCTCCACGAGGGCAGGGGGCTGGAATCCGGCGGGCACGCAGAGGGCCCCCGGGACCGCGGTACCCGCCTGCCGCGCGCGCGTCCCTGTTGTCTCCAGGGTGAGAGCCCCGCCCCGCCCCGCCCCGCCCCAGGGCTTCCCCGGCCCACGGGGCGCGGCGGGGCGGGGCCAGGACTACGCTTCCCGGCGGCCCCTGCGCGCCCGTGGCGGGGCGGGGCCGCGGCTGAGGGCGGGGCCGCGGCGGGCTGGGGGCGGGGCCGCTTACAAAGCCCGGGGGCGGGCGCCGGGGCGCAGAGTGCCCGCAGCGCCGGCCCGAGCGCAGCGCAGCGCAGCGAGGCGCGCAGAGCGCGAGCAGCCCGCGAGTGGACGGGCCCGGCGGCTGGACCGGCGCCGCTGCTGCCCTGCTCGCTCCCCGCCGCCGCCCATGAGCGCTGCGCGGCGCGGCCCGGGTCTGTAGGCGGCGGGGCGCCCCCCCCATGCTGCTGCAGCCCGCGCCGTGCGCCCCGAGCGCGGGCTTCCCGCGGCCCCCGGCCGCCCCCGGCGCCATGCACGGCTCGCAGAAGGACACCACGTTCACCAAGATCTTCGTGGGCGGCCTGCCCTACCACACCACCGACGCCTCGCTCAGGAAGTACTTCGAGGGCTTCGGGGACATCGAGGAGGCCGTGGTCATCACCGACCGCCAGACGGGCAAGTCCCGCGGCTACGGCTTCGTAAGTGGCCCCGCGGCCGGGCGCACACCCCGCCCCGCACTTATCGCGCCGGGGGCGCTGAGTCAACCGGCGGGCGCACGCCCAGCCGCCCCGGCACCTGCCGCCCCCTCCTGGGCTCGGGGGCGGGGGTTCACGCTCCAGCCGGTCGGGCCGCCGCTACCCGGCCCCGGCTCCCTGCCCCCACCCCCACCCCGCTCCCGGTTTAAAAGGGAGAACCGCTGAGTTCAATTAGCACTTCTGAGTTTGCAGAGAGGTTTTGGGGACAGTCGGCTGCGGCCAGGACTTCCTGGAGCAACAAGCAAGCAGGAGCGGAGGCTTCACCTCAGGGCGCTTTGGAGGCCTTTGGCACCCCGTCTCCTCCAGTATCTTACAAGAGCTCCCTTAACCACCCCAAATAAACATCAGTTTAAGTGAAAAGCGGCTTGAAGAATTGTCTCCTACTTCCTTTCTAACTAGCGTTCCCCAGCCCCTCCCATGAGGAAATTCGCACCCCCCACTGGCTGGCAGGCAGGACCGGCTGGGGCCCCTGCCTTGCTTGAGGCGGGGGAGGGTGCCTTGTCTCCCCTGGGGATCTTTTCTGTCCTTGAAGGCTAGGTTTCCCAGCACAGGAACTTGGAAGGAGGAGCTGAAATCCAGGGGCACCTCTGTGGGAGGGCCCCGGGGTGGGAGGTCGGTGGGGACTGGGCCAGAGGCTCTGGGTCACTGGCCCCGGTGGAGGGGGACGTGAGGGCCCCTGGCCAGAGCAGAGCCCTCTGCTTCTCCCACCCAGTAAGGGAAGCCCCTGATGCGTCTGTGCTCCTCCAGGTTACTATGGCCGACCGGGCGGCAGCTGAGAGAGCTTGCAAAGACCCTAATCCCAACATCGACGGCCGCAAGGCCAACGTGAACCTGGCATATCTGGGCGCCAAGCCGAGGAGCCTCCAGACGGGTGAGAGAGCCCGTGTTTTCCTTCCCCGGCTCGTCTTGATTGCTATATTCAGTGTTGGTATCCGTGGGGTGGAAACGGCCCCCCCCGCCCCGGCCCTGCCCCAGGAGTGGCCGTCAGCTATCATGTGCCTGCAGAGCCGTCACAGGGCCGTCCTTCCCTAGCTTGGGAGCTGGACCCCTTGGTCTAGGCACATGTACCCGTGGGGCAGGGTGAGGAGGGCGCATCACCCAGTCGTCAGCTGTCTTGGCGGCAAGGGGCAGTCAGCTCCCGGGCTGGAGATTGGGAGGGCGGGCACCCAGGGGCTGCTGCAGCCCCGCTCCCTTGGCTTTGCTTCGGCAAGGCGCGTTCGGGTTGGAGGGACGGCGGCCTGGGAGTGCAGAGGAAGCCCGTTATCTGTGTCTTTTGGTGGGGGTCGGGGTGGGTGGGTCCTCCTTGGGATGAGGCCGAGCCCCTAACTGCTGTCGCATTTTAGGCTTTGCCATCGGCGTGCAGCAGCTGCACCCCACCTTGATCCAGCGGACTTATGGGTGAGTGGATGTAGCTGCTGGGGGCAGGGTTCGGGGCTGGGTCGGGGGGGCGGCAAACCAGCCGGAGCAGGCCCCTTGGTCCAAAGGAGTCTTTCACCCCAGGGCCCCACAGCATTGGTTATGCTGTTCACATCCACCTTTCCTTGTCTGACGACCATCACTTTCTCTGGTCTTCCAGAAACGTGATGGCGTCCCGAGGGTGGGGAGGGCGGAGTAAGCCGGGAGAACTGAGAGAAGGCAGAGAACACTTCTGCACCCCCGACAGAGGCCATGGCGCGTGGGCATGGGAGCCTGCCAGTCTGGTCTCAAATCCTGGCTTCCCCCTTACTAGGTGTGTGAGCTCTGGTGGTCTACACGGCCATCTGTGCCTCAGTTTCCTCCCCTGGGACACGGGGATGGTCCTGTGGGTGGAGAGCTCCGGATGGGCCTGCTGGGGGCACGTGAGCGCTCCCACAAGCTGTGGGACTGGCGGCTGGGCTCTTCTCAGGGGGCCTGGTGACCCGCCCTGGTGCCTGACAGATGGTGGCAGCAGGTCCCTGCCACCCAGGGTCTGGTGTGTAGGAGAGCTGCGGCAGGGGAGACCGGACCGGGGCCAGCTGTCCAGCCCGAGTGGGCCCGGCCTGTGGGCCTTTTGTGCGACGTGCTTTGGTGCGGCCCATTCCACCCTCCCCTCCCCTCCCCACTTTTTTTTTTAACTTCTAATAAGTCTTGGCAGCTGCTTGCGGAAGGACGCACGCTTTAGGGGCACAAAGGATCCCGCCATGCGGTGTGACTTCCCAGCCCCATGGTCGATGTCGGCTGTGCGCCCCAGTGCCGGGAGCAGGTTGACGGGGCTGGCGAGGGCCCTTACCAGACAGGCGGCCCCTTGTGGGACGTTAGCACTGCGTAAGCTGTCAGAGACCAGATCCCGGGCTTGGGTTTTGTGCTTCGAGTTGTGTGAGCATGTGTGCGCCTCTGCCCTAGAAAGAGGCCCAGCTCCCTAGTAGGGGTGGGAGCGAGGCTCGGGTGGACTGCGAGGGTCAAACAGATGGCCGAGGAGTTGCTTCACGCCTCCGATTTGGGGGTGATTTGGGGGTGCTTGCCCAGACAGGCAGCGTCTGTGTCTGTCTGGTGGCCTTGGCGTGGATCGGCGTGTGTGGGAGCTCAGCTCTTGGTCTGTTCTCCGGGGAGGGAGCCCGGGGGCGGCTGGGAGCAGGTGGTTCTGGGTTTCCTTCTCGCCCTGGGATCTGCTTCGTCAGTGTCTGGAGCCGTCTTGGAAGGTATCTGGGGACAGCTGCCATCACCCTAGGTCCTTCCTTTTTGGGGTTCGGGTCACACAGGGCGTTTCTCATTTTCCGTAGCCTTGGCTCTGTTCCCCACGTCCATCCCAGGCGGCTGGGACCGGGGCCGGAGCGGGGGCCAGCTGCACAAAGCTCAGGGCACGAGCCTGGGGCACCTGCAGCTCTGTCCTCCTTCAAATGCAGCAGTGCCTTCCCCTCCCAAGTTCAAGCTCTTTTCTGATCCAGTGTAGCTGCCTCTAAGGCTCCAGTAACTGTCAGGACTCAGCCTCTGGAGCCTGCAGACCTGGGTGCGAATCCCGGCTCTGGCACGGTCCAGCTGGGCCCATTTGGCAGGTAACCTCTTCTTCCTGAGCATCCAGGTGTCTCGTCTGTTGTTTCCCGATGGAAATGCTAACCGCTTCCCACAGTGCCAGCCCCCTAGGACTGGGGCCTCCGCGCCCCTGTGTGTGCCCCCCCACCGGTTCCCTCCTGTCCTCACAACAGCTCTCTGAGGTCAGAACCGATGTTATCCTCACTTCCTAGATGAGGAAACTGAGGCAAACAGAGGTTCACAGTCTGCCAGGGTGACCTGACTGATGCAATCTGAAACCAGGGTGGCTGGCTCCGAACCCACACTCCACCGCCACTCTCTGGGGTGGGCAGGTGGGCAGGGTGCCCCAGCCTTTCCCCTCAGGGCCCCTTGGGTGCCACCCACACGAGGGTAGTGGGGGGTCAACACAGACTTTACTGCTGTGCGTTCCTGACTTCAGGTGACAGTGTTTTGTAACTGAATCTCTGGCTGGCATCTAATACCCGTGACGATGAAGAGGCCGCCAGGTCTATTTGTTGGTTGCCAAGGGGCGGAGACCCAAACAGGGACAAGGGGTCAGAGGGACCGTCCAGCTCGTTTCCAGCGGCCAGTGGACCGAAGCCTCTCAGGGTCATGCCGCCTCCCACCAGGCCTTGCTGGGCTCCAGGGTGGCGGGAGGGGCCCCTGGAGGTGCTGCCCCCCAGAGAGGCGGGGCGGGGCTGCCCGGGGTCAGCTGCCCCCCCCCCCCCCCCCCCCCCCCCCGCCACCGCCCAGTGCTCCTCAGTTGGGAGAGTTGGGCCGTCAGCGTCCCTTTTGTCTTTTGTCTTTGCGAATGAGAACAATCGGGCAGGAGCGCGGCTGGTCTGACTCAGCAGTCGGCGCTGTGAGCTGCGGGCTGGCAGCGAGGCCTGGCCTGCCCCTGGCCAGGGCACGGTGGGAGCCGGGCAGCTCGGGCTTTTGAAACCAGTTAACCCCTCTCCTGCCAGGCTGAACTTCCCGCAGGCTTCCTGGCTCCGATCCTGTGCCTTGGACGGTTGCAGAGATTCCACAGCCCGGCTTCTGGGCAAGGCCACGGCAGAAGCCTCGCCTGCTGGGCCGTAAACTTATGAGCGCGGAAGATTCTCTTGAGAACTTTTTACATGTTAGGCTTTTGGCTCGGATTCCCCTGCCCTCCGTTTTTCAAAGTGGAATGGGGTCTTTCAGGACCTAACTGGTGCTCTGTGTCCTGTAACTGTACGTGGGGCCAAGGCCTGAGGTTTGGAGGGTCCTTCTTTGACAGGTGACAAGTGATTTAATCACAGGAGGAAGCGACTAGGCCACAGGCCATCCAGCTGAGCGTCTTTTGGCTGCCTGGGAGGGATAGTCCACAGCCTGCAGGCAGGAGAGTTCACAGCCGTTGGGGAGGGCACATGTCGGGGCAGAGCTTTGGGTCTGCCCTGGAAGGGACCTCCTCGTGTTAAAGGGTGTGTGTCCGGGCCTGGGCCCAGGGCCTGCCAGGATTGGAGGTTTGTCCTGGGCCTGCCTGTACTTAGAGCCTCTCCTTGGGTTATTTTTGAAGGGCCAGCTGCTTCTCTGGGCACAGCCCCCGCCCCCATTCTCCCGTTCTTAAGGGGGCCTTGCTGTGGCCTGCATGCCAGTCCACCACGAGCCCCGCTCTGTGCCGGGGGGCGGGGGGGGGGCAGGCCCCAGGTCCCAGACAGCGGGGTTGCCATGTGCTGGAGCAAGGATCCCAGGGTCTGCCCCGGCTCATCTCCCCGTCCGTGTGGCGGGGCCCAGGACGCTACTGCCACACAGGAAGACTTGGGACTCGTCAGGGACCCATCTCGCGGCAGCGCCCTGACAAGGCCTGTGGGCCCAGCTGCTTATGGGGGAGATGGGTGAGGAGAGACTTGCCTGAGCTCACGCTGCGTGGGGCTGGGTGGTTCCAATGCCTGCCTTCCTCCCACGAAGCCCCTGTACCTCCCTCTGACCGGCTCTTAGACAAATCAGAACCAGACACCCCAGGACTGACGGCCTGATGCCACAGAATCCTCTTCAGGCGGTTTGTGCCCTGTACTTTCAGGGGCTCCATCCCCCCCGTGAGGCCCCCACTGCCCTCGCCATCACTAGGCCACAGGCGTGTGCACGCTGAGGGGTCTGAGCCCAGTCCCTGGGTCACCAGGGTGGGAGGGGACCTGGGGAGGGACAGGAAGATGTCCATGTCCCCAGAAGTGTGGAACACACAGGGCTCAGAGTCCTTCATTCATTCGTCAAGGCTTTGATGTGCTGGATGCCAGGCCCTGGGCCCAGGATACTTTACAGAAGAAAGACACGGTCGGTTCCCCACCTCAGGGTGCTCGCTTTCCCGCAGGGAAGCCAGACCATTAAAAACTCTTTCTGTGCATGTGAAGGTCCCGAGGTGGTGTTGGGCGGGGTGACGGGGCGGCCGGCCAGGGGGACTTCCTCGTGGGGAACGGTTCTGTGTGGTGCTTGTCATGGTGGGCGGGCCATCTGTGCTGTGATGGAGTGCCCTAGAAGGACACACCAAGAAATGCCAACATCTGACCAGGGCCTCCAGCCTGGCTAAGAGCCGCGAGCCGGCATCAGGCTCCTGCTTTTGGTAACGCGCTGGGTGGTGTAGACGTCACCACCCGGGGGGGTGGGGCACTGGAGGAGGGCACACAGGATTTCCCTGCAACTTCTTGGGGTTCTACCATTATTTCATAATCCAAAGTAAATAAAGGCCCGGGGCGCGGAGGTGAATGGCAGAGCCCTGGGGGGGGGGGGTTGGAGGGGAGGGTCCGCATCTTGGGGGGCGTGGCAGGAAGTGAGGTCAGAGCCTGAGGCCGTGGGGGCTGGGAGGAAGCTGGTGCCCGCTGTGGTGTCACCTGGCTTGTTTTTACTTTCAGGGTGCCTGGGATGGCCCTGCTCCCCACACCGTGGCTTCCTGTTTGGCACCCACCGAAGCGAGGCGTGGGCCGGCGCGTGGCCCTCCCCCGTGGGCCGCCCGTGCACACCTGTTGTTTGTCCGCGGCGGCTGTAACAGAAACCAGCCCCCGGGCGGCTCTGGGGTTCCTCTGGAGGATGAGCTCCTCGCTCCGGCCCACTGCCCTGGCAGGAAGGGCCTTCTGCTGAGGCCTGGGGAGCCCCGTCCAGAAGCCTCGGGCCAAGGCATGGCGGCCCGAGCACAGACAGGCTGCCTGGTGTCCGAAGCACCGTGTGGGTGCCTTGGGGCGGGGGTGGGGGGGCAGGGGAGGGGTTCCCGGGCTTCCTGCTGCAGGGACAGCTGAGGAGGCTGGAGGCCCTTTACACGATTCCTGTGTGCGATGCCTCGTGGCCGTGGCTTTTCCTCTTGGAGTCTCAGCTTCCCCGCCTTCTGTGTGGACAGGATGGGGTCTCCGCAGGGTCGTGGGGGGACATCTGCCTTCATGCTCCCGACCCCTCCCATGTGGGTGGGAGGAGGAGGCCGGGCATTCACTCAGCCAGTTTGGTCAGCAGATGCTTTTGCTTGCTTTGCAGCAGGCCGAGGGTGCCATGGGGACGAGGGGGGAGCTATCCCCGGTTAGGGATGCAGAGGAGCCTGGAGCAGAGGGGTGCGTGCAGGGAGCCCAGGTGGCAGGAGGCGCTGAGGCGGGGGAGAGCAGCTGGGCTGGGGCGCCAGCACGAGCAGTGGGAGGGGGGTTGGGGGCCCAGGGGCGCATTTAGATTTTATTCAGAGTGATGCGGGACGGAGGTGGGCCCTGAGCGGATGAGGGCTGGGCCGCTTGTGTCTTGAGAGCATCCCTCGGGCTGCCGGGCAGGCCTGCACTGCCGAGGCCACGAGGGAGGCCCTGGGGCCCCCGCGGCAGTCCACGTGCAAGGCCACGGTGGCTGCTGTCTCCGCCGCCAGGGTGAGCAGCTGTGGGATTCTGGATGCATTTTAAAGAATGTGTGAAAGAGGATCCCAGGAAGATTCCAGAGCTTTGGGCTGAGCAAATGGAGGGTTGGATCGGCGTTGGGGAAGGGGGGCAGGTGTGGGGGAACAGTAGGCATTCAGGTTTGGACACGTTGGGGTGGAGATGCCGTGCCGGGGCCTGGCGCTCTCCCACGTCTTACCTGCCTAGTGCCCGCTGCCCCCACACTGGCCTGCTGGCTGGTGGCCCCCGGGAGCCTTCACATCCCCCCGCCCCGCGGGGATTCCTGGGCACGGGGCCTCTTTCCTGCAGGTGCGGGCACCCTGCTCGAGGCCCCTCCCTGCGCCCGGCGCTGGCGCCCCCAGCGGCTGCGTGCGGGTCCGGCACGGCGGGCAAAAACCTCCAGGGGGCAGAAAAAGTGAAACGGGCTCATTTGCCTTTTTTATTTTTGGGGGTGGCTTTGCATTCGGAAATGGAATCGTTCAGGGCTGCGGCGATTTCTTCTCGCTGAGTTTTGCTCTGAGTGTGTGGAGAGAGCGGTCGTCTGGCCCTGGGGCGCCGGCTGCCCTCGGCTCTTGTTGGCACCCCGTCTGCCCGGGAGCTCGCAGGCCCTGCTGCTCGGAGCCCCAAGACCTCTGCCTTCTTAAGGGGCCTCTGGGGACCCGGGGGCATTCTGTCGGGTTCAGTGGCACCCTTAGCGTACAGAGGGGGCAACAGGCCAGAGGCCGGGATCCAAACTCAGGGTTCTCGCCTCTGGACCCCTGGGCTTCCGTGGGGCCGAGTCAGCGGGGGTGATGTTGGTGCTGCGTTGTTGTCTCGGGTCCTGGCCGACGTCTCGGCTCCCCAGTGGACCGTATTGAGGCTGCGAGACCCCAGTCCCACAGGTCATGGTGGTGCCTGGCAGGAGCAACCCTGATGGGCATTGGGGTCACCCGACCTTTAGGTTCTGACCCTGAGCCTGACTGTCCTGCTGGCTGGTACGGTTCTCCCCCCTGGGGCTGGGCCTGGGCGGCTAGGAGACAGAGGGGACCTCCCGTGCGCCTTGGCTGGCCTGGGGCTATTCCTTGCCCTCCCTCAAGCCCAGGGGGGTCTCTGGTGCTGCCAAGCCCTCCAGGGCGCACAGAGCATTAAATCCTCACGGCGGGTCTGGGGGGTGGTCCCACCCCCACAGAGGCAGTGCTGAGGCTGCGAGGCGCCTAGCAAGCACCGAAGCCAGCCTTGAATTGAGCCGGGACGTTCTGCCTCCCCAGGGTCCCCCCAGCTGTGAATTGCTGAGCAGAGCTGTTCCAGGCTGGGCTGCTTCTAGTGCCTTCGAAGGGGCTTCAGCTTCTGGCCCAGGAAACCGTTGGCAACCCTGGGGGAGGCTGCTTTGCCACCTGGGTGCCAGCAATCCTGGGGCCTGCCATGATGTGCTAGGTGCTTGGGACCCAGCACTCAGCGCCAAGTGCTTTCCCTTGTAGGGCTTAGGTTTTGTTTTCATGGAGGAAACAGCAGAAGAGAAAGTAAATGACCGGGAGGTTTCAGGTCGTGAGAAGGAAATAAAGCTGGTGGTGGGTGGGGTGTGCTGGTGTTGGTCAGGGAAGGCCTCGGAGGAGGTGAGGTTTGAGCTGTGGGAAGAAGCCTGCAAGCAGAAGGAATAGCAAGTACAGAGGTCCTGTGGTGTAGAGGAGCCTATTGAGTCTGGTAGGAGTGGAGACAGGGACTGGAGATGAGTTGGGGGAAGTTGAGGCCTGGTTGTGTGGGAAGCCATAGGGGGAGCAGTTTGGTTCTGCGTAGTGCGGAGGCCACGGGAGGGGTCTGGTCCTGGGGGTGACCTGGTCTCTTGGATGTTTTTAAGATAAGCCTCTGGCCACCAGATTGGAGCAGAGTTGGGGACTGCGGTCCTGCTGCGATGTTGTGTTATGGTGGATAGAGGCTTGACCTGGAGAGATGGGGGGCGGGTAGCATGAAGAACACACAGAATTCGGGGATCGGGGTGGGAATGAGGAGTGCCAGGTGGGTGGGGCGGACATGGGCTGCGGGGGGGGAGAGTGCACAGGGCCGGCAGGCCAGCCTTTGTCAGCACAGAGTGTTGTGAGGCCCGTGCCCTTTGCAGAGGCCTGAAGATCAGGCCTGTGGAGGCTGGTGGCGCCCTGACCTTTCTGGGGAGTAGGTGGGGCAGTGAGGAGCGTGCTGGGCACACCCACCATGTCCCCAGTGCCAGGCGGCCAGGACCTCCCCCTGCTGCCATGTGCAGGCCCGGGGAGGGCGCGGGGCTGCCCTCAGGTGGTTTGGCTGGGCGTTCTGTCTCACCCGAGAGCCCAGCGGGTTCCCTGTGTGTGTGTATGCCGCTCACACGCGCGTGGGCTCACCGCTCCGCTCTGCCCCGCCATCCCCGCCTGGCCGCCTTCCCAGCCCTGGGCGAGGGCATCTGGTCACGAAAGCGCTGAAGAGCCTTGTATCTGCCCTTGGCTTTGTAGTTCACTCTGGCAGGCTCTCTCCACGTGGGGGGAGCCGTGATCACGCTAGAGGATTCTCTGTGTTGGGCTGTCCTGTGCCTGGTGGGCTGTAAGCGGCATCCCTGGACTCCACCCACCAGGGTGGCAGCAGAAATGTTCCAGGCGTGGCCTGGTGTCCCTCGAGGGGCAGAGTTGCCTGGGCTGAGATCCGCTATTCTGGTGGAGGGTCCTGGGTCTCACAGCGGGCCCTGAGGCCAGCCTCTGTAAGTCCAGAGGCAGAGCTGAGGGGCTGACGTAGGGGAGGGAGGCTACCTGGGGCCAATCCCCTGTGGGGGCGGGGGGGGGGCTTTGCGGCTCCTTCCCCTCGATTCACCCAGCACTGTCCTCTCTCCCGGCCTCACTGTGCGGCATGACCTGCCGTTCCTTCTTTTCCTTTGGATGCGAGGCTGGGGTGCACACACCTGTTGAGGGTCCAGTCTCTCGATATGCTGAGCTCCTCGGCAGGAACAGAATCACCGGGGGCTGCCGGGTCATGGATGGGGGCTGCTCTGCCATCCGGGTGGCCTCCTGGAGACCCGGGCTGGCCCCCGAGGTGAGCCCAGGGTCGCAGGCTCCAGCCAGCAGCCCGTCCTTGTGGGCACAGGTCCCAGGCAGCGTATGGACGAGGAGGCCGACTTCGCTTTGCCATTCCCTGGCTGTGTGAGGATGCGGGTCATCCAGGCCTCTCTGAGCCTCAATGTCCCTCTCTGGGAAATGGGGTAACACAGCCCCTCTTGTGGCTTTGAAATGCTTTGTGAGTTATCTCAGGCTTGTTGCAGAGTGCGGAGCACTCCAGGGAAGCAGGTGAATAGATGCAGATATGTGGTATCCTGGCATGTCAGGAAACGGGGGCTCCCTTCCTCCCCAGCCTGAGAAATACTCACACCAGGTCGGAGTGTCCCCGTGGTGGCTGGGACAGAGTTCTGGTCCTGGCAATACAGAGTGTAGAACCTGGTAAATGTGACCACTGCCTCAGCTGGCCGGACCTGTCATTTTTAAAGCCCTGGGTCCTGCTGCGTGGACGGCATGAGGCCCGGGTCTAGGCAGCGCGTCCGGCGTGTGGGTGTGTGTCAGAATCTCTGGGGGCCTGTCAAATGCAGATTCCCAGACCCTATCTGACTTCTCAGTCTGCAGGGGATCCACATTTTTAGCAAATGCTTGGGGGGGTGTCTCAGGCAGGGGCATCCCTGCCCATGTTTGGAGAAGTTCTGGGCTTCACGCTTCCACAGCCTCCAACTCAGGAATGTTCCTGAGGCTCCCGGAGCCGGGTGGGGATGCTCATGGGGCCAGGGACAGCCCGGTGGGGGCTGCACCAACACACGCTTCCTCGTGTCTCCAATTTGCTCCTTTCCTGAGCGGCGTCCCTATTCTGGAGCCCCTCGTCTTTCTCAGTGGGGAGACTGTTTTCGGTGGGCTGTCCCAGCAGCACTGTGTGCCCGGCATGTTCCAGGGCCAGGTCTTGGGGCAGAGCCCTCTGCGCAGCTCAGCTGAGATGCAGGGCAGGTGAGGGAATGGGGCCAACCTCAGGTGGGGTCAGGAGGCCGCCCCCTGGGATGAGGGCTCCAGGGGACACAGTGGCGGGTACGGGCCCAGGTAGGGATGGCCTTGAGACCCGGGCTGGCCCCTGAGGTGAGCCCAGGGTCGCAGGCTCCAGCCAGCAGCCCGTCCTTGTGGGCACAGGTCCCAGGCAGTGTATGGACAAGGAGGCTGACTTCGCTTTGCCATTCCCTGGCTGTGTGAGGATGCGGGTCATCCAGGCCTCTCTGAGCCTGGTGTGTGCAGCTGGGGCAGGACGGGGGCATGGAGGGCGAGGGGTCTGGGATCTGGTCTCAGAGTGGACAGCCTGGTGCCCTTGTCCTGCTGTTCCAGCACACATACTTGCCTTTTTGTTGCTGTTCCCTTGCCTGGAATGCTGTTCCCCACGGCCGGCTCTGTTTTGTTTTCCGTGCTCAGTGCAGTTGCTCCCTCCTCCAGGAGGTCTTCCCTGACCACTCCCCGCAGTCCCGCCTCCAGTTCATGGGTTGGATTGTTTGTGTGTCTGTCCCCATCCTGGAATCCAAGCTCGGGGGGCCAGGGCTGTGCAGTCTGCTCACCTCCGTATCCCGGTCCTGAGCAGACATGGGAGAAAGCTGCTGGATGCCGAGCAGGATTCGAACCCAGGCCTGGCTCTGGTCAACGCTCTTGTTTACGTGGGGGAGGAAGGAGGTGACCGGCAGAGGCTCCTGGGGCGGGGACGATGGGCGCTGTGGGCCCGAGCCCGAGCGCGGGGATCCTGCGGGAGCTGCCCAGGCCGCCTGGCGAGCACTGTAGGTGGGGCGTGGGGGGGCACAGCCTGTCGCCAGCAGGGGTGCTGCTGCCTCGGAGGGCAAACGGCAGCCGTGAGGGAGCCGTGGTTGGAGCCGGTGACCCCTCAGGCAGGGGCAGGTGTGTCCCGGACTCCCACTCCCTCCCAGATCCCCGGCGCGCTACCCCCCCCCCCCCCCCCCCCCCCCCCCCGCCGGTCCTTGTCCCAGCCCTGCCCACACCAGGCCCAGCCAGCTCGCTGCCCTCGCCGGTGGCTCCCCCTCCTGCAGGATTCGTCCCTCTCGTATCCGCGCGGTGCTGGTAGGAACAGGCCCCCAAACAGCCACCGTCTTGAGGCGTGAAGGGCCCTCACAGACGTGTGTGGACACTAGCGCCGTCTAGCTCCGGAGCCCCGTCGGCCCTCGCTCCCCGTCCCGGCCCCCTTGCGAAGCCCCTGGCGGTTTAACCACTTTCCGCCGGGGGTTGCCCGTGTGTGCCTTGCCCGTCGGTGGGACCCTGCCGTGTGTGTCTGGCTGCTCAGGGTTCGTGCACGTGTGTCAGACGCCGTTGGTCGTCGCGGCGTGGACGGACCGCGTTGGTCGCTCTGTGCTTGGGGGGCTTCTGCTTCGAGGCCCTTGTGAGCGCTGCCCCTCCTGGTCACGCACCTGGAGCCACCGGCCCTGCAAGGGCCACAGCACCTCGGTGGCCTCGGCCCCCTCCTGCGCACTCCGCTGCACCCAGCTCGCCCTGCCGCCTCTCGGGCCCTTCGCACGAGGCAGCCTCAGCCGTCCTTAGCGTGGCTGCAGGTACACGTTTGGTGGTCGCGTCGGCCCTGTCCCCCTGAGCACGAACGTCACGGTTGTGCGTCATCGGCCCCTCCGTTCTGCTGCTTGCATCTCGCTTCCTGACGGCAGGGAGGGCAGAGGCGGGGGCCTGAGCCTGGGCCCCTGGTGTCGCGGCCGCCGCGTGTGGCGCGCTCTGGAGGGACATTGGCTACTGCCCCGTCCCCTGCAGGTGACGCTCGGGCTCCTCTGGTTTGTCAGCGGTCCTGTAGATGCTGCTGCCAGGGTCCGCTCAGCGCGTCTGTCCTTGTGCCGGGGTGCGGGGGGCTCCTCGTGCATGCTGAGGGGGCCCGGCTGGGGAGGAAGTGTGCGTCCTGCCCACGTGCCCCCAAGACGGCACTGTTTCTGCCCCTGCTGAGTGTAGGGGGGCGGCGGGGGGGATTTTCTTTCAAAACAGTTTCTCTTTGGGGCAGGGGCCCTGGGCTCAACTGACAGGGGCCCGGAGAAGTTGGGGTTCCTCGTTGCCCCCAGGTGTGGCCCTGTCCTGGGTTCCTCGTGCTGGTGTGAGGAGAGGCCAAGGGCCACGCCGTCTGCCCCAGTGAGGCGGCCGTGCTCCTGACACAGCAGATAGGCCGGAGGCCCAGAGAGGCCTGGCCACTTGCCCAGGGCCGCCCAGCGGCCGGTTGGCAGAGCAGGCCCACACCGATCCTGCCTTCTTGAGCCTCCGTCTCCCCATCTGCGACATGGGGGACCCCGTCCCTGCCTGGCAGGCTGGCGTGCACGTTAGCCTGCAGCGTGGGACAGACGCGTGCGTTCAGAGGGTCCCCTCACCGCGTCGCCGCGGGGCCTTGGGAGCCACTGGCCCCCTGAGCTCCGTTTTCTGTTGTAAAACAAGGTGATGACGTGCAGGGCAGCCTGAGGGCAGGCCCGACCAGTCACTGCGTGAGGGCGTTTCGGACCCAGCGCCATGGGCACTGGGGGTGGCTGGTGGCCTTGCTCCCAGGGCCTCTGCTTGTCCTCTTTGTCTTCATCGATATTCTTAGTGCATCGCTCACGTAGTCCTCACTCAGCACGTGTTCGCTGAGCTGCTCTGGGCCGGGCTCTGGGCCGTCAGTGACAGAGCCGGGGAGAAAGGCGGGGAGAGCCGTAGATCGTGCAGGATGTCGCTTGGCAGGTGGCAGATGTGGGGAAGATGGACGGGCAAGTGGAGGGATGGGGTGTGACTTGGGCAGTCACACGGGGACCTGTGCTCAGAAGGCCCGTGTTGGATTTGATGCTCTGCTGTCACCGTCTGAAAATTGTAAATCATTTTTAAACCTGCCCCGCCCCCCAATCATAGCTGGCCCTATGGGGGACGGCAGGAGTGTGGAGTGTAGGGTTGGGCTGGGGGTGCCCGGGAAGCGCTCGCTGAGAAGGGGGAGCTCTGTGGATAGCGGGGGGACGGTGCGTTGCAGGCCGTGGGAAGAGCCCATGCCAAGGCCCTGGGGTCGGAGCACATCTGGTGTGCTCAAGGAAGGTGGGTCGTGGCCGCACCCGCAGCCTTCCCCAGCTCTGCCGCCTCGCCCTGACCCTCTGTGTTTGGCCCCACAGGCTGACCCCCCACTACATCTATCCGCAAGCCATCGTCCAGCCCAGTGTGGTGATCCCGGCTGCCCCAGTCCCGTCGCTGTCCTCGCCCTACATCGAGTACACGCCAGCCAGCCCGGCCTATGCGCAGTACCCGCCAGCCACCTTTGACCAGTATCCCTACGCCGCCTCGCCCGCCACGGCCGCCAGCTTCGTGGGCTACGGCTACCCGGCCGCCATGCCTCAGGCGCTGTCGGCCACAGCCCCCGCGGGCGCCGCCTTCGTGCAGTACCAGCCTCCGCAGCTGCAGCCCGACCGGATGCAGTGAGGGCGCCCCCTCCTGGGCCCTGGGCCCGCGGCCCCGGCACCCCCGCGCCGGGCGAGCGGCTGGCCGCGCTTCGGCGTGCACACCCGCGCGTGGGCCTCGGGAGAGCCCGCAGGAACCCCCGCCTGACCCCGATGGGCTGGAGACCACTCCTCTCTAAATCCAGGCCCCGCCGCGCCTCGAGGGAGGACTCTGGGGAAAAAGACTGACCGAACGCCTTTGAAGAAGCAAGCCAGGCCTCGCGCACCCGCCACCCTTCCTCCCGCGCCTGCCGCCCCTCGCCGCACCCCAGGCGCCGCCGGCCCGCCCCCGCAGCGCCCGGCCGGGCCCTCGCCGCCGGCACAGACTGGCTGCCCGTCGGGCCCTGCAGACGCTTCGTCCTGCCCGAGAAGCCTCAGTCCAGCGCCGCCCGAGAGCGCGGCGGGGGCGGGCTGTGTCCGCAGGTGTGTCCGCAGGTGCACCCGCGGGGCCGGGCGTGCGGGGGCGGGGGCCCTGCCCCGGAATTCGCGTCTTCTAGACCACAGCCCACCGCGCCCCCGCCCCCACCCCGGGCTCCCGGCGCAGCAGGGCCCCTGGCGACGTCCCTTTCTGTCAAAGCTGCAGCTCTTTTCTTACTGTCATTGTTTTGCTACTAAGATGATTTCAGAATGTCAGTCTATTTTTTCAACCGGCACTCCCACCACCAAGAATCCAGAACCTATTTTTGACTTTGAGAGACTCGCTTTGGTCGACGGCTCCGCCCGAGGACACAGTGACAGTATTTCCGTGTGATAAAGCGCCCCTCAGAGGGCAGGCGTCTCCAGGCCCGTCTCGCTAGGCGACAGCAAGTTGTCCCAGAGCTTGTCCCCCGGCCTTGTCCGCAGGGGGCGGCAGGGAGTGCGGCCCAAGGTGATACGCTGGCCAAGGGGCCGCAGCGCAGCGTCCCGGCCAGTGGCGGGGGGCCTCCGAGTGCGGAACCACACAGCCGCGCCCGCCCGCCCTCCCTCGCGGTGTTACCCGCTGTATACCAGCCTGGGCGGTGGGATCGAGCTGAGACACATCCCACCTGCCTTGGGGTCCCGCTCAGTCCAGGGTGGAGGCGAGATGTTCCAACAGGGCGGGGCACCTGGGCTGTGCGGTGGCCCCCGGCTCCGAGGAGGAGGGGAGTGAGCTGAGGGGCAGCCTGGCAGAGGAGACGGGCAGAGGGATTTGGGGAGGGCGGGCCGCAGAGTTGGGGGGCACTGGGGGTATTCCTTCGGACCTACCTCAGGGAAGTGGGAGGCCTCAGGGGGCTGACCGACGTGGGCAAGCACTTCGCGGCACGCCTGGTACAGAGCCAAGGCCCAGAAAATAAAGGTAGCTAATATTATAATAATATTTTTATTAGAACGTTCTGATTATAAGAATAAAACTTGTTTTCTTTAAAGAAAAAGTTGGTCTGTGATTTTTCTCTCGAAGTGGGGGCCTTCGACACCGCCCCCACCCCCACCACGATCATCATGGGCCGGTGGCTCAGGTCATGATCACACCTGGTGTCACAGCTTGGGAGCCAGGGGTTTTAATCGACTGTTCCTTGAGCCCCTACCCTGCACCGGTCTGTGGGCATCCAGAGTGAGGGGACAGACGCAGTCCCCGCATCACCACCCACCTTCCCACTGATGTAGGGAAGGAAAGGGCACTCCCCACCCCCCCGGGTGCCTGCTCCCCTGCAGCCCGCTTCAAGTCCAGGGGAGGGCTGACAGGCTCAGCGTGGGTGACATGCTCCGAGCAGCGTCCTGAGAACGGGGGCAGGGGTGGGCATGGTGGTGTGATTGGTGGCTCCCCAGAATCCCATGGAATGGGGGGCAATTCCCCAAGAGAAGGGAGGGTGCCTCTAGAAGAACCTGAGTGACGGCTGCTGAGGGGACAACGCCGGTGTCTGAGCCAGCTACACTCCGGGTGCTGGTAGGGCAGGGTGCAAGGCCACAGGAAGGGAAGTCTCGGTCTGGGGCTGAGGGGGCCCAGCCCAGGGGTAGTCCTGGCATTTCACACAACTCTGCTGGAGCCACAGCTCCATGCTGGAGAAATCACGGGGGACTCACAGAGGAGGTGTTAAGGCTGGAGAGGAGATTAATTCAGTCATTCCTTCATTCCAAGACAACGTGCCTGGTATAGAAGCAAAACACTGGGGAGAGTCATAAAACAGACATGATGCTACCCATTGGGGTTTATAATCTAGTTGGGGATACCTAACAACATGCATATGGGATCATTTCGGATGCTGACTGGCGCTATGAAGCAGGTATCACAGGGTGATGGAGAATGACAGTTCTAGGCAGATGGCAGCGAGTGCAAAGGCCCTGGGGTAGGTGCATGGAGCAAGGAGGCCAGTGTGGCTGGAGAAGGGGTAGTGAGGAGAAAGTGGCAGGAGATGAGTTTAGGGAAGTGAGGGAACTGGAGCTGAGGAAGCTACGGGACCCTGGGGCGGTCCTGCCGTGGCCTGCAGTCTGGGGAGGGATAGTGGTGCACAGACGACCCAGCAAGCTTAGCATAGTGTGGTCTGATCGATGCTGTCAGCAGGGAGGACCCTGAACCTGGTGGGGGCGGGGGGGAGTGGTGGACACCCCAGCTTGGCTGCACAGAATGGAGGGGTTCCTGAGGATCTAGGGGGAATGGAATGGGTGCCCCTGGTGAGCAAAGGCTTGGAGGTCGTGGGTTTGCCCTACTTAGGGCCAGGTGCGCTCCAGGCACCAGGCTTATCATCTCCTGACCCCGCAGAGCAGAGCTGGGCCCCATAACATGCAATCTGTCCCCATCTCCTTCCATCACCTCCCCCAGGCATCACCTCCTTCTCTGGCTGAGCCAGAGATTCCAGTTGGTCTCAACTCCTCTCTCCCCCTCACCTTCACATCTAACTTGTTGCCAGGTCCAGAAGTTTCTGCCAGCTAAGCCAGTCTGGAACCTGCCCCCCAACCCAGGCACCACCCCCTCTTTTCTGGACCTTCACCATGGCTCCTTCGCTGCTTCTGTCCTTGTCTTCCTACAGTCCATGCTCCACGTGCAGCCAGAGGGGTCCTGTTCAGCCTAAGTGAGACCACGTCTCCCAGCTCAGAGCCCTCTGTGGCTCCCTGTGGCCCTGGAAGGAAAAGCCAATGCTATCACTGGGGACTATGCGGCCCAGACTAGCCTCCTCCCTGTTGGCTGGACACACCAGTCACAGCCCGCCCCAGGCCCTTTGCATGTGCTGTGGAGTCTGCTAGCTTCTACCAGCTGAGTCCCTCCTTCAGCTCTCAGCCCAAAAGTTTGAGTTCAGGGAACCTGAAACCTGCAAGCATTCTGAACCTGATGCAGGCGATGATGAGTGGGCATCAGAGATTTCTGGCAGGAGTTTTAGGACCATCCATTCAGGGAGGAGTATGCAGGACAGACCTGAGCCAGGAAAGGCTGGGCCAGGGGAATGGAGGGACAGAGGGACAGAGACCAGTGACTGCAGTGTCCACATGGAATAGGGCAGAAGGAAACGTGGTGAGCGGAGCACCTGGGCAGAGCCAGATCTGACACCGGAACCCACCGACTACTCCATGTGGTTGGCCCTGGGCTTTGAAGTGAGATGGGGTCACCCTGATGTGGGGAGGGGGCTTGTCTTCTCTGCACCTTCCCTGGGGGTCCCCAAGGGACTTCCTTGGGCTTTTTCCAGTGACTTTGACTTTGAGATTTACAAACCCCCTTTTTCTGGGGCCCAGGACCCCAGGCTTCTGCCCAGGGAAGAGTCGGGGTTCCCAGGGTCAAGTCAGGTGAGATCCTACCAGGCATGTTGGCTTTTCTTACCAGGGACCCGAGCCTGTCCCTCCCCCTGCCTGCTGGGTCTTAGTTTGCAAACACTGGCAAGGGGTCAAGGAGGTCAGTATGGGGCTCCCAGCTTCGGGGGGAGACATTGGCTGCAGCTGATAAGGGCTTGGGGGCCGGGCAGGGGCTTGCGGGTGCTGCCAGGGTTATCTGGAGGGCCACTCGCTGCCAGCCCATTTCCTGTCGCTATCGACTTATGGCAGCCTCTGGGACAGGCCTCAGGGACTTGAAAACACCCTCCTGGGTCCCAGGCCTGAGGGCTCTGGATGGTGGCAAACCGAGGAGAGAGTTTCCAAAGTCACCAGCTCCAAGCGGAAGGCAGGACGAGCTACGGCGGGGCCGGGGCGGCCAGGACCACGGCCACCAGTCTCAGCCACAGTGATCGTAAATAATGACCGTGGGCCCAGCCGCTGACCTCCGCGGGGCTGCCCCGGGTCAGGCACAGCGCCGAGTGCTTTTCACCGATGGTCTCAGTCACCCTCAAGGTGAATATTCTAAGTGTCCCCATTGCCCCACCCAGGCCAGCAGGGAGAGCCTCCACCTCCCTCTGCCTCTTTGACAAAGGGGCTGTGACCGTCCTCGGAGGGTAGGACTCCCTGTCCCCTCTTAGCCTATGTCCCTAAGCAGCCAGCCTAGGGGGCGTGGGCTCAAGGAGGGGCCTGGGGTCTCCAGCTCCTTCCTCGTCTGCATCTGTCCCATCATCCCTGGTCCCACACACCCAGAGGGCCAGACACACACACGCACACGCACACACACACATCTATACGCTACACATGGACACACACCCGTATATACAGGAACACACACACACATACATGTACACAGACTCACACGTATACACACATCCAGACTCACACAGTTCACGTATATGCGCCTAGAGTCACATCATACATGTTACATATACGACACACGTGGGTATACATGCAGAGACAGACACACAACCACGCATATGTACACACCCAGAGGCACACAAATCCATTCACTCCCAGACACGCACACACTCATTCACTCACACGCGCGAACTGACAAGCCCAGAGCCACCACCATGGTCTGGGGTCCACGTTAGAGAGTGTCAGCAACATCCAGGGCTTTGAGGGGCTCACGGGTTTGACCCACCGGGGAAAAGCGCCGAGGGCCGTGAGCCAGGCCCCGTGGCTCCGAGGGTGCGGGTGGGAAGGGGATGGCGGAGTCCCCCCTGGGGCAGGCCCCGGCCAGCCTGGCGGAGAGAAGAAGGGAGGGAAGGTTGGCCCTGGGGGTGGCAAGGAATGGCGGGAAGTGCCCAGGGCTGTGGCTGCAGACACGGGACATCACGGCACCGGCATCCTCCTGGCGCACCCGGAGGCTGTTAAATGCTGCCCCCCCCCCCTCTTGTGCTCTGGCCTCGGGGATGAGCCCCTGGGAGTGGCCCCAAGCAGAGCTGGGTGGGGGTTGGGCGAGTACCCCCTCCCTCAGCCCTAGGGTGCGTGTTCCCCAGTGGGATGGAGCTCCAGTGGCACACTGCGGTGATTGGCTCCGTGACACACCCCTCCTGTCCCCTCCCACCTCGTCCCCACTCTGTGCTGAGCTTCCTGGGGTCGTGTCCCCAGCAAACTGCGGCTCCCAGGGCACTTGCCAGCCAGCCAAGCGTGATCACAAGCCCCGCAGTGGGGAGCAGTGCACCCCGTGCCCAGGCCTGGGCAGTGCTGAAAATCCCTTGGCTCCCTGCTCCCCACGGGCCCTTCGGGCAGGTCCTGTTCTTCCCCTTTCCACAGGTAGAGACAGGTGCAGAGAGGTTGCCCCAGCCAGTTCGTGTGCAGGTCTCTGAGCTGGCAGGGGCATGGGGCCAGGGGATGATGCCCCGGGCGGGACTCTAGGGAATGTGGCTGCCACATGGGTCGTGTGGGGTTCCAGCTACGGGGTGGGGGGGTACTTCCTTCACTGGTTGCAGCCTCATTATCCCACTTTCCAGATGAGCAAACTGAGGGCCAAAAAGAAGAAAAGGGCTTCTCTGAGACCACCGGGTTGTTGCTCCCACTCTGGGGGTATAATCACGAAGGGACGGGCTGGGTATGGGGCCACACGATGTCACCTCCATGCTACTTTGCCCTCTACACCTGCGGTGGGGGTGGGGCTCACCTAGCCCCTGGCTTCTCTGATCCGCAGTTTCTTGCACAGATGAGATGATCCCTAGGTGGCACCTGCAGGTCCTGCCTGCCCAGTACCCACCCCCTTCCTCAGTGAACATTCCCTGGTTTTTCCTTTGAGGAGCTGGCCTATCTCACCCTTGAGCAAACCCCAGCTCAGCTCCACAGCTCAGACCATCAGCATATTCTACTCCCCTGGACCCAGTGATTGGCTCCTAGGGATAGGCATATGCCCCAGTTTAGGTCAATGAGAGTCAGTCCCGGACTTCTACTAGAACTCTTGGGGAAGGAAGCTCTTTCTTTTCTTTTCTTTTCTTGTTTTTTTAAAAGATCTTATTTATTTATTTGAACAGAGAGAGACACAGGGAGAGAGGGAACACAAGCAGGGGGAGTGGGAGAGGGAGAAGCAGGCTTCCCGCGGAGCAGGGAGCCAAATGCGGGGCTTGATCCCAGGACCCTGGGATCATGACCTGAGCCGAAGGCAGATGCTTAACGACTGAGCCACCCAGGCGCCCCCGGAAGCTCTTTCTGATGGGAAGCCAGGCTGGGAGCAGATAAGCCTGGAGCTGCTGGGAGGGGAGGATGGGGAGGGATGATTTGAGCTTATGGAGACCCTGCCTGACAAGGAAGTCAGCACAAGAGCAAGTAGAGCTGAGGAGTGGAGAAGAGATAGGGTCTTGGTGACACCTTTGGGGGCCCCTTGATCCAGCTATGCCTGAAGCTAGTGGGCTTTTCTAAGAGCTAATACTTCCCCCCCTTTCCATAAGTCTATTTAATTTTGTTCTTCTGTCCCTTGCAGCCAAGACTCTGGACATATACAGTCTCAACGGACCTGCATTACTTAGAATTAGATTGAGTGACATACTTGGAAAAACAGAAAATAACAGTGATTCTTAGGTAGTTACAAGTTAATTGTTTTCCCCATGTTAAAAAAAAAAATCTGAAGCAGGCAGTCCAGAGTTTCAACGACAGCTCCACAGTCATCAGGAACTCATGCTCCTTCTAACGTCCCATTACACTATTTCAGTGCATGGCTTCCTTTCTCAAGACCATCTCATGGTACAGAGTGGCTGCAGTAGCTCCAGCCATCATGTCCAAGTTCCAAGCAGCAAAAGGAAGAAGAGGAAGGTGAAAGGTGTACCTCAAGCTGAGACTTCACTAGGAGACTTCCCAGAAGTTGCACAGCATGCTCCACTCCCATCTCACTGTTCAGAACTTAGTCACTTGGCCATGCCTCCCTAACGGCGAGGGAAGCTAGGTGTTTAGCTGGGCGTATAGCTACCTGGATACAGGAAGCCTTCTGTTATGAAGGAAGAAGGCAGAATGTCCCTTATGCAGTAGACAACTTGCAGTTTCTGTCTCGGGCTCTTCCAGCAATAATGCTGTGCCTCCAGGAGAATAATGGTCATGTGGGGATTTGTGAAGACTGTCACTGACTCAGCCTGTGTTCTCTCTCTTCACCTTTACACCAGCCAGCGGAGCTGGGTCTACCATCATTCTGTGCCCATTTCACACATGGGAAAACCGAGGCTCCGAGTGCTCACGGAACTTGCCTGAGGTCACCTGGCTCCCTGGGGGCCGTTCAGGGATGACAGCCCAACTTCTTCCTCATTGATGTGTTCAAGTTTGGTGAATAGTCCTCCCAGGGCATGTCACGCTCGAGGATCTGATATTCTCCTGTGTGCTGGCTCGTTTCCTCATTGCCAGAACCCTCCCACACGGAGTGGGTTACTCGTCCTTTTTTACAGAAGGGAAGATTGAGGCTCAGAGGGGCAAGGCGGCATGGTTGGAAATGGCTGCTCCAGGCTCAGGTGGGTGTGCCTGGCCCCAAGGCTGTGTTGCTGGCCTCTGCCATGCGGCCTCTAGGAGCTTGCGATGGAACATCTTGGCCAGGGCTCCCGCCGTACCCCTCTGCCCTGCACCCCTCCTCCCAGCGGGCTGTCATGGCATGGCGCAAAGGGCCGGATGCTCGGGCACCTCCAGCTCTGTCACTGCCTGTCCTTGGGTGATGGCTGGGTCATGGTTGCATCACCTGCACATGGGGTAATCACCGTGGCCACCGTCCCCGGGCCACGACAGGGATGGAAGGAGGCCACGCATGCAGGCCTGGCGTGGGGTAGGCACAGCGTGTGGGTGGCACTCACGGAGCCCCCAGCCCCCGTGCCCACAGGGAAGCTGGGCAAGCGTGGAGTCTGGAGGTGAGAAAACCACCCTAATTCCTATGAAACCTGCCCCTGCTTCTCAGCATCCTGCCTGTGGACGAAGGACCCCTGTTTCTGGTCCAACGAGACAGCCCCCCGCCCAGCGTGTTTTCATCGCTCAGAGCCCCAGGACTGATGAGAACTGACATTTATTGAACACTTCCTGTGGCTTTGTGTCTCTTCTTTCCCTGAACCCTCCCAGCCTCCTGGGGGAGGTTGACTGTGCCCCATTCACAGATGGGAAAACCAAGGCTGGGAAGGCGGGGTGGACGCAGCCACTTGCCCAGGGCCGGAGAGCTGGTGCATGGCAGAGCCAGGATTCGGACCCAAGAATCCCACCTCGGGAGGCCACAAGCCGCCCTGCCCCGAGGCCTGAGCCCGGGTCTTCCACGTCCTCACCCCACAGCCAGCTTGGGTATGTGGCCCTGCACGCTCCCTGCCCTGGTTGCTGAGTCACACGTGTGTTTGTGCCCCAGAGATGTAAACACCAAACTGGGAGCCCCTGGGTTGGGGACCATCCAAACACAGCCGGAATGACAGGGGCAGATGCCCAGAGCGCCCTGGGGCTGGGTGTCTGCACAGGGCACGGCGTGGAGTGGGCACCTGGCCCTCCAGATACCTCCCAGGCCTCCTGCTGGGACCGATAAGTGCCCGGCGCTGCTTATCAGCCCTGCTCCCCTCCTGCTCTACCCGCAGCCTGGAGTATGCATCAGGGGGCGCAGCGGGCTGGCCGTCGGTGATGGGGTGAACCTCCCCAAGCCCGGCCCACCGGACCCCTGAGCTCGTTGCGTCAGAGACAACTGAGTTGTTGTTTCTTTTTGCTTCCGGGTGCCGCCTGCTGGCTTCCCTGCTCCCATGATGGGGGCATTTTTAGAGAAATTAAAAACAAAGGTATTTTCTTTTTCTAAATTATAAAATGAACACGGTTGGGGGGAGAATTCTGAAATAAACGTATTACGATAATCTGCATACATGTGTAAACATAGGAGGAAGGAAACAGAGCTGATGTTAATGCAGGACTCCGGGAGAGTCTTACTTTGTTCTTCACGGGGTTCTGTATTACTTACAGATGAGTCCTAAAAACCAGAAAACGAAGTTTGTGTGTAATTACTCCAAATCCTAATGGGGCGGGGTTCTTTCTACAGCTGTCAGCTTGCTCATATTGATCTGGGTGCCCCTGATGAGCCCAAGCTAGTTGGGGGGATGCAGTGGCTGTTCTTACCCCCTCCTGTCTCTTGTCTATGGCAATGCACTCGATTTCCTAAGAAGGTAACTCACAGAATGTGCTGTTCCCTGGCATAGAACCCTCTGTGGCTCCCTACTGCCCTGGAATGAAATCCCAGTTCCTTGTCTCAGCCTCCCTGGCTGGTGTGAGCCAGCCCTGCCAGCTCTCAGGTACCTCTCTCAAGAGCCACGCTCCCACCAGATGTCTGCTCTGGCTCCTTCTTGTCCCTCAGCCCTAGCTCCAAAGTCACCGGGGCTCAGTTCAGATGTCACCCCTGCTCCCCCGCCACCAGATACCTTCCTGGGTCTCCTTGTCTAAGCTGCTTCCCCTTCACCCCCATCCCCGTTCTCTCTCATTTTTCTTTTCTTTCTTTCTTTCTTTCTTTCTTTCTTTCTTTCTTTCTTTCTTT
>NW_023270490.1:7370105-7372876 GCF_011800145.1 Mirounga leonina
TCTTTCTTTCTTTCTTTCTTTCTTTCTTTCTTTCTTTCTTCTTTCTTCTTTTTTTTTCCTGGACAGCTATCTCTTTTTCTGTTGCTGGCATCTGGGACAAGGGCCTGGGCCCGGCCTCAGAGCATCCTAGGAGTAAATCTGTTCCTCTAGTTCCTCCTTGGAGCTGACCAGGGTCTCTGGGTTGCATTCCCCCCAACAACCCCATTCCTGGAGGGTAGGCCTTGCCCCTGCCCGACCCTAGGCCTCCCACTACCCAGGAGGCCCACCCCTGTGCTGGTGTGACCTGGTGGCTGACCAGTGGGCATCCTGAACTCTCCTGGGCCAAAGCAGAGGTGAACATTGCAGGAGGCCGCTTGGCTCCCACGGGCCCAGGCTGAGGGAATGGCTTGTGCAAAAGGCCACCATCCTGAATCTCAAGCCGAGGTTTAATAGAAGCCTCCAAGGTGACAAGGGTGGGGGACAGCTGTGCTCCCAGGGCGGGCAGGTCGGAGAATCCTGCACTGACTGAGCACCTAGCTTGTGCCAGGCCCCGTGCCTACCACTCAGTGGTGTCAGCTCATTGAATCCTCACAACTCTGTGCAAGATGCATGTACACCGTCCCCATTTTGCAGACGCAGAAACTGAGGCTCCAAGTAGCTAGGGAGCTTGCCGGAGGCCACATAGCCAGTAGCTGACAGACCCCAAAGCCAGCTCCTTAACCTGCTGCTGGGCTCTCAACTGGAGGGAGCAGCGACGTGAAGTACGGTGCAGCCACGAAGAGCCAGCAAGTGGGGGTGTATTTCTTGCCATGGAAAGATGCTCACGGAGCACTGTGGGAAGGAAAGGGTAGCCGCCGATGGAAGCTTCTCTGGCATCCCTGGGCCCACCTTCTTCTACAGCAACGATTAAACATGCTCCCCAGTTTGCCATAGTCCCCGGCTGGCCTTACTGTGCCTCTCACCAAGCTCTGGGGCATTTTAGTTTGTTGGTAGGAGCCACGGGAGAGAGTCAAGCGGGGGACAAAGGCAGGGGCCACATCAGGCACACATACGTTTTATTGGCCCGATGTCTAACTAGAGGACATTCAGGCAGTTAAGCCCTAAATGGATGGAGGGAGGGACAGATGGGTGGATGGAAGAAAGGACAGAGAGAGACAGGGAAGGCGGGATGAATACAGGGATAGAGGGATGGAGAGACAGACGGATAGAGGGATGGATGGAGGGATAGATAGACTGCCAACCCCCATCCCCACCCCTGCAATGTCGGCTTTGCCGCAGGAGATGGTTTAGTGCAAGTGTTAATGATTCAAGGGTTTGGAATCAGACAGACTCAAACTTGAATTTGAGTCCCTTTCCTTACAAGCTGTGTGACCTTGGGCAAGTCACTCACCCCCTCTGATCCTCAGTTTTCCTATCAATAAAAAAATGCAGAGTAATAGCTCGTAGCACCTCACAGGACACACATGGGAAGAGCATTTAGGGCCAGGTTTGAGGGAGGAGCCCTGAGGTGGGGGGGGGCAGTCCTTTGTTTCTATCCGTGCTGTTCCTGCCGCCCTCCCTGCCTGTCCCGGGAAATCAGGTCCGTCCCTGGGGAGACTCGGTGCTCCCCACCCCTCCAGTTCTGAGGAGCTCAGGATCTCATGGGTCCAACACCAGTAGCATTGCTTGTTTGTGGGTTCCAGATGTGGGACAGGTGTCAGCCGCCAGACACACGGTCTGCACTCAGCGGTAGAAGCAGAAGGGCCTCGAAGCCCCGCCCAGAGCAATCCTTGTTATCGGGGCTCCAGCCCTGGCTGTGCCTCGGAACCTGCCTCTGGGGGCTTCTCCCTGCACGGGCCCCACCCGGGATCCCCGTCTCCAGGAGAAGGGCCTGGGCATGGCTATGTTTTCAAGAGCTTCTAGATGATTCTAGGGTGAAGTTTGGCCTAAGAACCACCATGTTTAGTTCTTTTCAGTATTTTTGTTTCCACCTGGCCATTTTTTCTGCTTTTCTCTTTAGTTTCTTCAGAGATTGGAAAAGATTCTGCTCTCTATAGTTAGAGGAAGAATTCAAATTTGTTTCCTTTTTAGGGTCTTGATGGTTCAGTTTAAAAAATATTTTTTTGTGAATCCTCTTGGAGTACAGCTGGTTAGAGCAGGGAGATGGGGGCCCCCTTCTTTTTCCTTTATATGGCTCTAAAATCCTCCCTGAGTGTATGTAGCATGGGGCTGGCTTTCAGTACAACTTAAACTGGATTCAAAGAACAACACTTAGTGCAGGGGCGCCTGGGGGGCTCAGTTGGTTTAGCTTCGACTCAGGTCATGATCTCAGGGTCGTGAGATTGAACCCTGTGTCAACACAGAGTCTCCTTGAGATTCTCTCTCTCCCTCTCTCTCTGCCCCTCCCCCAACTTGTGTGCTCTCTCTCTCTCTAAAATAAATAAACAAAATTTAAAAAAAAAGAATAGCACTAAGTGCAAATCAAAGCAAAAAAGTAAGATTCTACTTCACACCCTTAGAATAGCTGGAATGAAAATCCAGATAATACCACATGCTGGTGGGTGTTGGTGGGTGTTGGTGGATAGTGATAGGTTTGTGGGTGTTGTTGGGTGTTGGTAAGTTGGTAGGTGTTAGTGAGTGTTGTTGGATGTTGGTAAGTTGGTAGATGTTGGTAGGTGTTGGTTAGGTGTTGGTAGGTGTTGGTCAGTTGGTAGGTGTTGGTGGGTGTTGGTAGGTTGGTGGGTATTATTGGATGTTGGTAAGTTGGTATGTGTTGGTAAGTATTGGTAGGTGTTGGTAAGTTGGTGGGTGTT
>NW_023270490.1:7372976-7457099 GCF_011800145.1 Mirounga leonina
TTGGTGGATGTTGATGGGTGTTGGTAGGTGTTGGTAAGTTGGTAGATGTTGTTGGGTGTTGGTAAGTTGCTGGGTGTTGGTGGATGTTGTTGGATGTTGGTGGGTGTTGGTGGGTGTTGGTAGGTGTTGGTAAGTTGGTGGGTGTTGGTGGGTGTTGGTAGATGTTGGTAAGTTGGTGGGTGTTGGTGGGTGAGAATGTGGAGGAGTTGGAAGTCTCCTGGTGGGAATGTCAGGTGGAAAACAGCCTGGCGGGGCTTCAGATGATTAAACATAGGGCTGCCATATGACCCAGAAATTCCACCCCAGGTGTCTAACTGAGACAGTAAAAGCAAACATCCTCACACAGTCTCATCCATGAGTGCTCACTGTAGCACTATTCGTAGTAGCCAAAAATGGATGAACAAATATGGTCTATCCACACAACAACTATATTATTTGGCCATAAAAAGGAATGAAGTTCTGATAGATGCTACAACACAGATGAACCTTGAGGACGAAGCGCTAAATAAAAGAAGCCTGTCGCGGGGGCTCATCTTGTGCGCTCCCACTCTCATGACATGTCCAGGAAAAGCGAGTCCATACAGACGGTGAGTGGTGTGGTGGTTGCCAGGGGCTAGGGGCAGAGGGGGCAGGGGGGCACTGGGGCTGGGGGTGTGGGGGGGGCAGGAGGATGCCGAGGGTTGGGGATGCTGGGGGCTGGGTGTGCAGGAAGCTGGGAACATGGGGGCAGGGGGCAGGGGGGCCTGTAGGCTGGGGGTGCAAGGGGGTGCCTGCCACTCACCAGGCACATCTCATCAAGCAACTCTTCGGAAACCATCAAGGCAGTGGCTCTGGAAAAATGAGGAAAGACTGAAAGAATATTCCAGAAAAGAGCAACAGAAATCACCACAGGAAAACCCAGAACTCTGGGGGCCCTCCCTGCACTGATTTATATTTGCATGTCACTTCTGTTTTGGATAACATGTTGGATAGTCACCTTATCCTTCTCGTTGTTTGTACCCAAAATCTCTGCTTGGCTGGCATCACAGGGTAGAGGTGGTGACCAGGGGCAGGATCAGCCCTCAACAGGGAGTGGGTTACTGTGTTGGGCTTTGTCCCCAGGTCATATAGGGAGGGAGGCGGCCAGCCTCACAGCGCTCGGGAGGGGCCCAGCCCTCTCCCAGGCCTCCACCCATACTCACCCCCAACCTCCAACCTCTGGCTCTATGGCCTGTGGGTGGACACTGGGACCAACTCCTCCCCCAACCATCAGCTGTAACCCCCGGGGGGTCAGGGGTCTGGGGGGTGGGTGCTAATGAAAGGTGCATTCAGGGAATTCAGGGCAGGTTGAGCGGCTGTGTCTGGTGAATATGAAATTTTTTTCTTACTTTATACTTTGAACGTGGTGCCACAAATGCATATTGCTTCTGTAATTATAAAAAAACAAAACATTAAAAATAAATATAATCTCACAGTAAAATGCTGGAAAGTTGCAGACGTTGCCAAGTACAATGAGAAATTCCTTCCGATGCCGCCCCCTGGAGATAACATTTGTGTCTGTCCCTCCAGATTTCTCTCCTAGGACAGGGTGACACAGCCATAAATAAATAGTCTCTAGTGGGACCTCTCTGTTCTCTGCTCACCTTCGTAGAGCCCGGCCCCCTTGTCAGTTCTGCATTCCGTGAACGATGCTAATATGTATTGGCACCTGCTGCATACAGAATCTGTTCTAGGCTCTGCCGATATGGCAGGGAGTAAAATGGACAAATTCCTGTCCCTGTGGGGCTTCCAGTTTCCTGGGAGAGATGGACAATCTACAAGGAAACAACCAACCAAGATCATTACAGCGGACGCCTGGGGGGCTCAGTCGGTGAAGCGTCTGACTTCGACTCAGGTCATGATCCCAGGGTCCTGGGACCCAGCCCTGCATCGGGCTCCCTGCTCAGAGGGGAGTCTGCTTCTCCCTCTCCCTCTGCCCTTCCTCCCTGCTCATGCGCTCTCTCTCAAATAAATTAATTAAAAAAAAAACCAATAACCAAGATCATTCCAGAACCAGAGAGGAGCTGGGAAGAAAAATCACAGGGCCTTTGCACAAGCAGGTCCCTCTGCCCTGGAGCGCGCTTCCTACAGATGCTCATGTGGTGTGCCCATCCTTGGCCACCTCCCTGCCCCCTCCCCTCACTCTGCACCCTGCTCGCCTGCCTCCTCCAGAGCACCCATCAGGGGTGGGTGTCTCAGTGTGTTTCTTTGTTTGCTCATCTAATACCTGTCTCCCGTCTTGGACTGGGTGCTGGGGCAGATCGGGAGCGTGTCAGACCCATCTATGACCCAGCCACTGAGCCAGTGTGGGGCCCACAGCAGGATGACTCCGTATACTTGCTTAACTTATGGATTCTAAAGAAGGTAAAGGAAATAATCTTCCAAGCTGAGAAGTCATCTGAGGCAGCGTGGGGTGCGTCTTCAAGAGAAAGTTCTCGGGGGACATGGGTACCCTGACCCCAGGCTCGGGACCCGGCCGGCAGCTGACCTGGAAAGGCCTGCAGGAATCCAGGCCCCGGGGAAAGGAGCGGAGCTGCCTCATCTAGGGGTGAGGGGGCCGAGCAGAAGTGACCGCCCCCCCCCCGACTCTCCTGGGTGATCAGAGGCATCCATGGGAGTGTGGGATGTGGACGCCTCCCATCAGGTTCCTCTTGGGACAGCCTCACTCTTCTCCGAGGGCATCCGCACTCAGTTTTGACCATATTTGCCTCAGAGCCAAGTGGCCACCCGGTGGGCCGTGGTATAAATACCAGTTTATTTACTCTGTGTCCCAGTAAAGCATGCTTCTGAGTAACAACGAAAGGCTTCCCTGTTTTTTTTGCGTAAGTTTGGAAACACGGCCCCGGGGCAGGAGATAATAGCCTGGGGCTCAGCTGCAGAGAGGTTTGCTGGAGGTTCTAAATCACCTTCACCAGGCTGGCCCGGGGCTCTTCCTCCCAGGCCACCCTACTGCAGCTTCCCCACCAGAAAGGAAAACAGCAAATTCTCTGTGAGGTCGGACCTCCTACCTGCCCCCTCGTGCGGGGGGCTGCTGTGGGCATTTGCCAACTTCCTGTAAACTGTGCCTTTGCTTTCCTCTGGGGAACCCGCCCTGGGTCCCAGGTGGTTCCAGATCCTTCTGCCCCTTCTACAAATGCCTGAGCTTCTCTTCTGTGCCGGGCACTGGGGCTGCAGCAGTAAAAAGATGGGTGTGGCTACTGCCCTGACAGGAGCTCACCTGATCAGGAACACAAGCAAAGAAATCACTGGGTTACAAATTTGTGAAGGAAACAAACAGGTGAGTGGCTGGAGAAGAATCAGGAGGGTCCAGGTCAGAGGTGGGTCCAGGTCAGAGGTGGGTCCAGCAGAAGGCTCACTGGACAGAAGTCATACACAGAGGCAACAGTGGGAAGAGCATTCCAGAGGCGGTCACAGCACGTGCAAAGGCCCTGAGGTTGGATGTGCCCAGTCAGGCTGGAGGGCAGGGAGGCCTGCAAAGCAAGAGCGTGGTCTGGGAGCAGAGGTTGAGGTTGGCACAGTGGATAGGGAACTGGGTGGGGATGACTGTATCAAGCCACTCCCCCCAGCCCCCCACCAAAACAAAAACAGGCAGCTGGCGTGGCTTTGGCATAGCTTCCTGCGGGTTGGGAGCAAGGGGCCTGACTAGGAGCGCTCCCTGGCATCTTTGTTCTCCCCCCTCCCCCTGGCACTGTTCCCCCAGCACCTCTGCATTTGCAGTGATGGAGCCAGAGACCATGGCCAGCATGACTTCCACTCTTGCTTCCGTCTGGCTTCCCAGAATAGCGTTTGACACCTCCCTGAGGTCTCCACCTGCCACTCCTGGCTGTCTCCGCCCACCCTTCCTCCCCGACGAGGAGGGAAAGCACTCCTGTTCTTTGCGGGGGGACGAGTGGTGGGGATGGTTGGCTTAGTGGGAAGGGAGGGGACAGATAGGTCCCACGGAGCGGCGAGCCCCATTGGCCCAGCCTCCTTTGCACCCAGCTGCAGGCGGTCACCTCCCTGCTATGAACAGTGGTGGCATTTTCATCAGGATAGTTGCACAGCTTCTGTCTAGCAATGTATCGACTAGATGTCACAGAGGTGAGTCTGTCCCTTCCTGTCCCACACCCAGTATCCCCCCCGGAGGCATCCGGCACCTTCAGTTTGGACACACTTGCACTTTGCACGTCAGTCTATCCATTCTCACCAAGATCAAGTCCGCGCCTGCGCCCTGCGAGGCACCCTTCCCTGAGATACGTCCTGAAGGGCCCCACCCAGCCCCCACATGGTTTGCTCTTGCCTCCTTGCCAGCCGCGGGGTGTCCAGGGTGGGGCGTCTCTGTCGCGTGTGCCCTGGGATGCAGGCGGAAGCGGGGAGGGCGCATCACCTGGGACAAGCCGCCTGTGCCCGCGTCCGCCGTGGTCCGGTCGGTGAGCACCTGCTGGGACCTCACCTGCGCGCTCTTTCTCTGTCCCGGCTCAGCCCTGCCAGGCGGCCACATGCAAGGGCACATTTGGGGCCTAGGGGTCACACTTTTAAAATTCATTTTCCCAATTCAGTGATCCAGCAGGAACCTGGCCCCCCAACCCCCGAAATGGTTTCCCGTGTCCTTCTGGGGTGTCTAAAGGGGGTTCACGAGTGCCTCAAACCAAGCTTGGAGTCTTTCCTGTTCTTCTTTTTCCTGCTTTGCTCTCAGCTGCTCATGCCTGCCGCCCCCAGGCTCCTGAGAAAAGCTGCCTGGAGCCGCTGTCCCCAGACCCCCGTGCCATGCCCAGGTTTTGGCCCGCAGGTGCCTGCAGAGCTCCAGCCTGTGAGCTGCCCGAGGACCTCAGGGCGGGGCTGAGGCTCCATGACAACTTCACCAGCCCCAACCCCTCCCTTGAAATAAACACAGACGTAAATCCTTTCTCCATTTATTTAGTGAACAAGTACCAAATACAAGGTCCTAGTGGGTTAAGACAGAAACTGTGTAAATCATCGGGGAATAATTGTTTAATTTCAGGCTGATATACACCACAGAGAAGTGCTGAGCACTCCCAGGTGAGCCTCTGCCTCAGGGCCTTTGCACGTGCTATTCCCCTTACCTGGACTGCTCATCCCCAGGTATCCACAAGGCTCACCTCTTACCTTCCTCCATTAGAAATTACAGCCCCACGTTCCCTCTCCCTCCCCCGCTCATTTTTCTCCGTAGCGCTCTTGTCACACCTCAAACCTACCTTTTCCAGTTATTATTGCTGGAACATTCTTTACTTGTCTGTCGACTGCCTGTACCCCTAGGGAAGTGTAGGTCCACAGGGCAGGAATTTTTGTCTGTCTTCAGTGCCTGGAAAAGTGCCCGGTACAGAATAGCCGATCGGTAAGTATTTGTTGAATGAATGAATTACCTAACGGGGGATGTGACCTCAGCTAGTCGGGGGCTGAGGAAGAGAGTGTCAGGGGACATTTTCCCACCACTGGGGACAGATGCAGGTTTTGTGGGACTGTCTTTAAGAAAAAGAATATACATACAGTTACATGTCCAGCCTTAGGGCAAGACACCCAAAGCCAGACTGGCGTCAAGGAAGGGAAAGCACTCCAGGCAGAAGGAACAGCTGGTGGGAAGGCTGGTGGTGACTGAGAGCCAGAGAGAGACAGGGAGAAGGTCGGCGTGGACATAGCTTTGCTGGGCATCCAGAAGGGGCTGCAGAGCCACCGCGCTCCGGCCCGGAAGCGACGCGGTGTGACACAGCGGCGCCCTGGTTTCTGCGGGATCCCAGGGAGATCGCCCCGACAGATGACCTTTGGGTTCCAGCGGGACAGAGCCCTGTGCCAGCCACCACTTTCCCACTCCTTCCATTGACCAAGCAGAGGGTGGCCCCAGCGGCAGCCTTCCCTGTCAGCCTCCAGGAATGTGTCTCCCTGCCTTGAGGTCCCCGCTCACCCCTAACCCACCTGGAAAGCTCCCTCGAGGCTGCCTGGGGAGGCTCCCTCTCCCTCCCTCCCCGGGCTCCGCTCAGAATAAAAGCTGGGGCCCTGGCTGGGGACATGTGCCCTGGCCCCAAGCCACTGCCAGCCATTTGCATCACAAATGAGACTCAGGCTGTTGGGCTCCAGCCAGCCGGCCTGGTGCTGCCCTCGGTGACTTAAGGACACGAGCCAGGATCCAGCTGCTGCCCCCGCTGCCCCCTCCCCCAGCTGTCTCACCACACCCTCCGGGGAGTCACGGGCTCTCCAGCCTGCTCGGGATCCTCCTGACCAGGCAGCCCTCCTCAGCAGCCGGCCAAGGAGGGCTCTCGAAGGTCAGGGGGGCTCAGGACTTGACATCTGTTAGCTCTCATGCCAGGCCTCTTTACAGAGGAGGGATCTGAGGTTCCAAGAGGGGGACTGATATGCCCAAGGCTGCTCGGCTAATAGCCCGCAGAGCGGGGACTGGAACCCATGGCATTCTGCTCTAGAAGCTGCACTGTGGATGTGGGCCACCCCTCGAGGCTCATCTGTGTCTGTCCACCGGGCAGTGAGCACCGGTAGCTGAGTGCTGGGTAAGTAAATGACCATCTTAGCACGGACCTTTCTCTCCTGCATGGTCGGGGGAGGGGGCAAGCTGCTTCTCCTTCTAGACTGTGAGCCCGTGAGGTCGGGGCACTGCCCATGCCCACTTATGGTTCTAGCATGCAGCAAACGCTCAATAAGTGTTTCTGAAGTAAACCATCGAGGAAATCAATCCACAAACTTTGTTTTGAGCCCTGGTGTGCTTTCCCCCTGCAGGTTCTTTCCAAGGCAGAGGTAGATCATGTCTACCTCAGGTTCCCCAGGGCTGATCACGTGGTCTGGCCCTCAGTGGGGGTGCTGGAAGGTTCTCTGAGGTTTGTCAGTGACTTACTTGCCGTGGGCTGGCTGGGGCTCCTGCCTCAGCTCCCCTGTCTCTTCCTGGCTTGTCCCCTGGGGTTCTTCCCCACCCCAGGGCCTTTGCTCATGCTGTCCTCCTGCCTGGATGTGTCCCAGCAGTGGCTGCTTTTCCTCCTGTAGGATTGGCTTCATTGTCACCTCCTCAGAGGAGTCCCCGTGGCTGCCCCATCTAGCTGGAACCCTCAGATATTCTCTATCCCTACCCCATCTGTCTCCGGAGCCCCGAGCGTGCCCTCTGGTTGCTTTTTATTTGTTTTCTTAGATTGGCCTGTGTCCCCTTCCGAATAAAAGAGGGAGACAGATGCAGACACAGAGAAAAGCAGAACATGTGTGAGGGCGACAGCATGACTCACAGGCAGAGACACGAACAGAAACTGAAAGAAAAGCAGGAACGGAGTTGCGGAGAGAGAGGGAACCAGAGGAAGTGCCATGGTGGGGGAAGGGGAGGGGGCCGGGGGCCGTCCTTCTGGGGTGATAGAGATGTTCTGGGACTTGATTGTGTGACAGGGGCAGTGCAAACTCCCAGCCACAGAACTGTGTGTGTGTAAAGGGTGCATTTTATGGAATGTGAATTATCTCTCATTTTAAAACACAAGAGAACATCAGATAAACCCAAATTGAAGTACAATCTACAAAATACAGGACTGACCCTCTTCAAACACAGCAAGGCCATGAAAGAACAGAAAGGAGTGGAAAGCCTCCCCAGGCCAAGATGACCAAAGGCTTGGGTATCCCCAAACAGAAAGGGGACGTGAGGGGGGAAATTGGTGAACTCCAAATAAAGTCTATAGTCAATGGTACTGCATCGATGTGAATGTCTTGGTTCTGACAATTGTGCTATTATGTAGGGCATTGCTATTAGGAGAAGCTGGGGGGCGGGGATATGCACACTTTCTGCAAGTCTAAAATACAAAGTTAAAACAAAGAAAACGAAATGACAGAGAGCTGCAGGGGACAGGGAGCTGCCTGTCCTGCGGGCCCAGCAGGGACCACCAGCCCAGGCCTCTGCAAAATTAAAGCCTGGACTGGGGGGAGGGGCGGGTTGCCCTGCCTAGAGTTGGTTTCCCCATCATCGCCAGAAAGACTGCTGAAAATTCAGGGTGACACCTCTCATTCATCTAAGGGGTTCAGCTGTGGTTGGAGCTGCCCTGGGGGCTCCCTTCCACCCACCCGTGATTGTGTCTAAATGTATCTGCGGCTGCCCATGTCCCTCACCCCCCAGTCCTGGGAACCTACCAGCAGGCTCCTGCAAAGCTCCAGGGGGTCCTTCTGCAGGAGACAAAAACCACCTGATCTCGCTTTCCTGTGAAAGTAGCCAAGTGGCAGCCCCATGCTACGGTTGGGGCCGGGTCATGTGGGACCCGGCACAGGACGTACAGATCTGCTTTCTGTCCCCCTTGCTGGCCTCTGGGCTCCTGAAGGGAAAATGCTTGGTTTTGTTTCCCTGGAACACAGCCCTGGGCCAGGCATGTAGTAGGTGCTCAATTAAGGCTTGTGCATTTCTGAGGCACCTGACTCACAGGATGGTAGTAAAAGAATAGATACTTTCCAATCCAGTGGCTTACAAGCTTTTAAAAGTGGTGAAATCTTTCAAAATTGAAAAGGTACAGAATGCTTCAGAAAAGAATAAAATCTCCACCACCGCCACCCGGAATTAAACATAAATTCTGCTATAACTCCCACCCCACCCCCTCACCTGCCCAGAGCCAGCCTCTGGGGGAGAGAAGGTGGGAGCCTCAGCCTCCTGCCCTGGTCTTTACCCAAATATTGATGGTGACTGTCCACTTACAGCATTCTCTTTGTGTGTGTCGTTCTAACTTGTATGCGAGCCGCCTTGTGCTGTGTGCGGTGCTCTGATGTTCTGTTTTCCTCTCGACAGCAGGTTGAGGTCGTAGAGAGGAATCCATCCTTGTAAGGAGCAGCCTCTACCCCCACCCCACCCCCTCCCGCCCCGGGGGGGGGCAGCCCCCTCACGTCACAGGTGTGCAGCCTTGGTAGTCACGTGGGGCTCAGAGGGGCCCTGCACCAGGTTTAACACTCTGCTGTCTCCATCTTGAAATTCTTAGTTTCTTTTGAGCAAGGGGCCCCACATTCTCCTTCTGACTGGGCCTCGTCAATCTGACAACATGCAGCACCGACTGAGCCCTCGTCCTGTGCCAGACCCTGTTCTAGGCCATCAGGTGGCACGAACGTCACCCCTGAATCCTCCCCAAGACTCTCTGAAAGGTGCGGTTTTCATCAGCCCATTCTGCAGACGGGGAAACTGAAGTTCAGAGAGCTCCTGACTCTGGTGCCCCTGCCTGAACCACCACGGGACAGCCCCTTTGAAGATCAAATCTGGTCCAGGTCCCTTTCTCTTAAACCAAGGTGCAGAGCGGGTAAGGCTCGCTCACGTGGACGGGCCCGGGGAAGCACAGCCAGCTTCCGGGCCACCATCAGCCAGGAGCCGGAGGCCCCCCCAGCCTGGCGGCTGAATTCATTTCATGCATTTCCTTTCCCGTGGGGACTGTCTCAGTGAGCAACCCCCGGGGTGTTAGAACAGCCTCTTCCTCTGAGACCTGCCTTCTATAATTAGCTGCCAGGCCTCACCGGCTTAGCCAGGCCCCGGCTGTGGGGGGCCGGGCCTGCGGCTGCTTCCGGCCAACGGGTTTCCACGCTCTTCCCCAAGAACCCCAGAAAGCCTGGGGGCAGGGCTGTGTGTGGGGGGGTGCTCAGGGCCCGAGGCCCACGGAAGAGGCCCTCTCTGGCTTCCCTGGCAGGCTCTCCCCCTACCTTCGCAGTCATGGGGGCAGACAGGATCCGTTTCTAGAAGCCGAGAGAAGCCCACCCATCTCATTCGTTCACTCGTGGAACTCGGGTTTCCCGAGTGTCTTCTGTGCGTCCGGAGCTGTTCTGCCCCATGGAGCTGAGACATAAGTAAACGCATCCATAAACGAAAAACAGAAACAGAGTGACTTAAGGAAAAGCAAAGAGGTTGATAAATTAGGGAGATGGATGGAGAAGGGGGATGGGTGGGGCTCACTCCAGCAGCATGGTCGGGGGCCCCCAGGGTGTGAAGAGCCTGGAATGGGACAAGAGGTTCACGGACGACCGAAGGCGGAGGGGACGGCAGGTGCCTGGGTTGGGGGCAGGGCAAGTTGGAGAGAGAGGTGGCTGAGGTCCAGCAGGTCCCCCCACCGTGGGTCACCAAGCCAGGGGCTGGGCTTCAAAGATCCCAAAGATCCCAAAGATCCCAAAGATCGGAAGAAGCCACCAGACAGCGGACGCTAGCTTTGTCTTGCCAGAGTCTAGAGCAGGGGTTCTCCACTAGGGGCGATTCTGCTCCCCAGGGGACACCGGGCAGTCTGAAAATGTTTTCTGTGTCACAACTGGGGAGGGGGTGCTCCTGGCATCTAGAGGGTGGAAGTCAGGGACGCTGCTCACCACCCTGCGGTGCCCAGAATGTCCCCAAGTGTCAGTGGCAGGAGGCTGGCTGAGGAGGTGGTGACTAAGGTGACAGTGGAGGAGGAGAGAGGCGGGGGGTTTGGGGTATGCTCTCAAGGCAGAGCAGACAGGACAAGGCAACAAGCACACTGTGCAGAAGGAATGTCATAGGGAACGGCCCACGAGGAGAGGTGGGGAGAGAGGCCCCTGGTGGCAGGACAAGCTGCAGAGGCCGCCCTGGAGAGCCTGGGGGGGAGATCTGCGGGGAGACGGGGGCAGGTGCACAGGCAGGTGGAAAAGGATCTTGAATTTGGGTGAAGAGGTGGGATGAAGGCGGGAAGCAGGTGGGGGTCACATCCTGCCTGGCTTCGTGGGCGCAGAAGAGGACTTTCACTGGCAGCCTCTAAATGCAAAGGTATTCAGAGCACTGGACTGGGGCGTCCAGACACTGGGTTTCAGCTTGAATTGAGACTAACTGGCCAGGTGACTTTGGAGAAATTACCCTTTGGGGGCCCCAGTTCCCTCTCTGTCCATGCTTCTGTCCTGTCCCCCAGGGGGGTTCTGGGCAAGGTCAATGCGGTGCTTGGTATTGGGACCTAGGATGTGCATGGGATGCGGATGTGACTTCTCATTCTGCTAAGTGTTTAGGAGTGACCCCCGAGAGCTGTAACCTCAAGTCGCAAGTGTGGGTGACCCCCAGGAACCAGGCAGGGGATCTTTAACCAGCTCAGGCATCATTGCCAAGTGGGCATGTGTCTGCGGGACTGTTCCAGGGCGATCTCCAATAGCACCCCCCCATGTGGTGGGATGATGCCATAACAGCAGTGAAGTTTGGTGGGGAACCAGCTGCACCCCCACCTGTTGAGGATGATTTGGGCGTCCTTGGGTGATTCCAGGTGATGGGGGACCCAAGAAGGAGTTCTGGGTGCTTGCTAATAAAGCACCAGGAGCCTAAGTGATCAAGGAATAAGGAGAGTCATCACCTTATCACGACTTGGTGGAGGGGTTTATTCTGACTCTACAGTTTGGAAGGACAGTTTCTTGGGCCCCAGGGATTCCTGGGAGAGCGGGGAGGAGGGTGCAGGGGGTAGCAGTCAAAGGTACGGGAATGGTGTCTGTTACCCTTCTGTCGCAATGACTGGCTTGTTGCTCTAAGAATGCAATCAATTCTTCTGGTCCCCCGTTTCTTCCTCCCCCAGCCTTGGTGCCTGCAACCCCAGGCCCAGGAAAGGATTTCCTCAGTCGGGGAGGCTCTGAAGACACTCAGGTGAAGGGAAGGCAGGGGATGGGGTAGCGGGTGGGGAGAGGTTTTCACTGCCATCCCAAGCTACAACCTCTCCTGTCTCCCTTTCCTGCTCAGAAGATGCTTCCAAATGTGCACCTGACAAGGTACTCTCGCATGGGTCACTTGAGAAACATTCAAAGGAGGCCACCAAACCACTTATCCCTGAGGAAACAATAGACAGCTGTCGCATGGAAGAATGCACAGACTTATAGGCAAAGAAAGAAATGCAGACAAAGCCCCTCTCCATTTTGATCAAATTAGGAAACAATTATAAAATGATAAAACCCAGTGCTGGCAGGGATGTGGAGGAAATGACACATTGGCTTTGCTGTAAACACACTCTGATTTGGAAGGTCAATCTCCGTGCCAGAAATAAGTACTGTGAAACTGCACAGAACTTCTGACCCAGCATTTGGTCCTCAGGTACAAAAACATTTACAGTTGCCTTATTTAAAAGTGGGGGGTGGAAAAAACAAAGACCAAAACCCCGGATGCCCTGGGCTAACATTTGTGGAGTGCTCACACTATTTGAAATGCTGAACACGTATTTCTTCTTTAATCCTTGGAGAGTCGTGTGTTTTATGAGCCCTCATATCACAGATGAGGACCTGGTAGTACACGGGGTCTGGCCCGGTCTCCGTGGTCACTCAGGTGGACAGCAGCAGAGCTGAGGTTTGAGCCCAGGCTTCCCCGCCTGCAACCTGGCGGGGGGAGGGGGGCACTCCACACTGCTGTTCTGTAGCATGAAGGCGGAACTGTCCACCAAAGAGAAGGTGACATGCCGCTCCGTGGGGATGTGCTGTCACCAGGATGTGACCGGAAGAAAAAAGGGGCTTCTTTCTGCTTTTGCCTGGTGATAAATACAAGCCCGCTGCCTGGCAGGCAGGCCCCAGCCCGTGGTTCTGGAATGTGGGCGAGCCACCCTCCTGGGGACCTGCCGTTGGTAGCTGGTCTTGAGGCAGCCAGTCCCAGCCCACAGACCTGGCCAGCGAACCCCCTGTGTGTTGGGTCAAGCCAGCACCTTCACGCCACCTTCATGAGAGTTGAGCAGTTGAGCTGATGCCTAGAGCCTCTCAGGGTTGCCCCTGGGCAGGAACGCCAGCAGCCTTGTGGTTGGAGGTGCTGGATGGAGGGTGACAGTCTAGGCAACTTTGGCTTCAAGGAGATCACGACATTTTGGAGATGAATGTGGCACAGGGCAGAGCTTGGAGATCCTCTGCCTCCTGAGCAGGGGACGGGAGGGACAGCCTGGTGGCAGGTTCGAGGCTGGTGTGAGTGTTGACATGCCCAAACTCTCAGGGAACTGTGGCTCCTGTTCTTGGGGCCTGGCCTCCCCATCTCTAAAGAATGGGGCCAGTGCAGATGGGTCAACGTGGGACCCAGGCTGCCGCGGGGTGGGCAGGGGTCTCGGGGAGGAAGCCCTTCCCTTTCAATGGCTTTTCTGTCCTCAGTTCAGCTTGATGCTTGGCGCGTCCCCATGGCCGGCCGGCCCTTCCGGTCCCCCTTCACGTCAGAGCGTGAGTAGCCTCAGGCTCAGGGCCACGGGCAGGCAGCAGGACTGACTTCGTGGTTTGTCTTCCCTGTGCTCATTTTCAGGGCTATCTTCTGTTAGTGGCAGGTGATACTTGTTTCCCATTGACATCGGTGTTAGAGAGTTTCCTTTTGAAATAAACTAATTTAGGTGAAAAAAAAGTAAGGCGAGTCATTCTAAATATAAATATGAAGCAGAAGACAGGTCAGAGGGAGGTGGTCAGAGTCCTAGAGCTGGTCTCAAGTCTGGGACCCACAGGCAGGGGCCCTTCTTGGCCCCCTGCAAGATCAGTCCCGATGGTGTAGGGTGTCACCAGCCTGGCCCCTCCTGGCCCCTCCTGGCCCCTCCTGGCCTCTCCACCGTCCCCGGTGTCTGGGGCCTAGGGTTTGCTCCCCACCTCTGCAGGGTGCTGTCTCCTGCACTGGGCCTGGGTCTAGAAGCAAAGGGTCCTAGGTCCTAGGCTCAAATCCTTGCTTGACAGCAGCTGTGTGACCTGGGACGGCTGTCTCAGCTTCTCTGGGCTTTGCTCTTTGTCTGCACGCAGTTAACAGCCCTTTCTTCCAAGGATAGCACGAGTGTTCCAGGCAGTGATGGTTGGCACAGAGCCTGGCATTCGGCAAACCTCCAGCTATTGCTGCCCATCCTTGCTTTCCCATTTAATGAACAGGCCAACTGAGGCCCAGAAGATGCTCGAGGTCACAGAGCCTCTAGATTCAAAGGCAGGCCTCCGTGACTCTGAGTCTCCCCCCGGGGGGACGAGCCCGCCCTGCTTGGCCGTTCCCGGGCCCGCTCCCGCGCCCCGCTTCCCTCCCTTTGTCCTGCTGTCGCCAGCTGTCTGGGAGCAGGTGGTGTTGCCCTGGTGTGGGGGGGAGGCCGAGGCGGGTAACACACGGGTTGCTATTTGCTTTCCTCTCCACGGCCCCTTCCCGGTCTGGGCGGACGCGGGCGTGGGGCCAGGTGCGCGGGCGCGGCGGACCTGGATGTCTGCTCCCCGGTCTAAGCTACCAGTGGTGCCCCGAGCCCCTGAGTGGGCCAACTCTAGGGCAAGTGACCGACCATCTGGGTGCCTGGACTGAGGGGTTTCCCGGGAAACAGGACTTGCCGTGCTGGACGGGGCGAGTCCCAGGCACAAGAGGGCACACTGGTCCCCCGTTCTGCAAGAGGCCATGCATGAGGGGCAGTGGGTGGGATGGCAGGTAGAAAGGGGACAGGATCAGCCACCCCCAGCGACATTGTGCTGCTCCCCTCTGGCCCTGCTGCCTTGCCAGGGTGGGGGGCGCAGGAGGGCAGTCTCTCCTGGCACTGGCTTTGACATAAGGCAGAGCCGAGGGAGGAATTCTGTCCTATCCCATATTAATGACACAGCATGTCATTTCCACGCTCAGAGCCTCAGTTCCTCATCCGTAAAATGGGGATAAGGATTCCATCCCCCTCACAGGGATGCTGGGGAATCAGATGAGAAAATGAACATACAGCACTTAGCAAAGTGTAGACATCTCCTCCATGACAGCACATATGATTAGATTAGATGTCTACTTAAAATGCAGCTTCCCACTACTCTTGGAAGAAACCCCACCCCCCCATCCCACCGACATGAACCTTTGAAGCTCCTGTGATCGTGACCTGTGCCTGCAACTTCTGCCCCAGCCATGCTGGCCTCCTGGCTGGCCTAGGCCTGACCATGCTTCTCCCTGCCTCAGGGCCTTTGCACGTGCTATTTCCTCTGCCTGCAACACCACCTCTGTTTTTCCCAGGACTGGCTCCTTCTCATCTTTTGGCCTCAGTTTAAAGATTGTCTGCACAGAGAGACCTTCTCTGTGTACCTTACTTGACAAGATGTTTGTTCTCTTGGGGACAAGCCATTTCTCAGCTGGTTCACTGTGGTCGCCCCAAGCCAAGGATGATGCGCAGCCCGGAGCTGAGCTCAGGACGTGTTTTTGTGAACAGTGCGCATTGGCCTGCGGAGGTCCCCACAGGGTTGGAGGAAGAGCCCGGAGTCCTAAATCCCTTTCCTTCTGCGATCCTTGGCTTCCTCATCTGTCAGCAGGGACACCGAGGGAGTGTCCAACTCCTTGGGGCCTGAGAGGCATGGACAATGTGACAAAGACGGACCTGTCCTTCCATGGCAGCCACATGCAGTAGGACCCCGAGGCTGGCAGCCCCGCCGGGGGTGACCTCACTTGCACCCCTCGGCGCCCACGTTCCTCCCCACATCCTTGGGGGTACACACTGCACACACCACACGCCGCTCTGGAAACGGAGGCCCAGAGGGGGTGCTCCCTGCCTGGCCCCCCTACCCCGAGGGGGGAGCCCCGAGCCTGCTGCCCGAGCTCACCGGCCCGGCAGGCGGCTGACACACCACGTGCCCCCGGCCCTCCGGGACAGACTTCTCGCGGAGACTCCAGAACATCGTCAAAGCTGTCAAACAATTTCCCTGCCAGGTTTTTACAAGAACCCAAGGCCTCGCTGCCCGATGCCAAACACCCTCTTAAGACAATACCTCTGGGGCCGGTGGGCCCGACTGAGCACCGCTGCCTCGCCTCGGCCATATATAGGCAAAAGCTGGGGAATCCCTCTCCCATCCCCTGGGCTGGGATCCCAGGGAGGCCGCCACAGCCTCGGGACCCTCGGGATCTCGTGCCTCCCAGACTGGCTGCCTCTGGCCCGGCGCTGGGGGGGAGAGTGGGGGGAGGGGGAGCCCAGGGAGGAGGCCAGGTGGGCGGGAGCGGGCGGCGGGCCCGGCGGTGCCCCGGCAGCTGGAGCCCGAGTGGCAGGGCCAGCGCGGGCTCTGACCAAATAAGGCCCGGGCAGCGGGGCCTGGACAGGCTCACGGGCGGCAGCGGGCTTGTCTGCTCCCCACTTCCTCCTGCCGCGCTCTCCTGCCCGCCAACCGGCCTGCATAGGCTCCCCCACCCAGAGCAGAGCCAGCGGGCCATTCAGCACCCCCCCCAACCCCGGGAGAGGAGCCTCTGTTTAGGACCCTTGGAATGTTCTATTTGGAAACTTCAGGAGCCCCGTTTAGAATCTTGAGAGTAAAGATTCCTGGAATTCCGGCTCCAGCTATGGGACCCCCCCCCTGGGCCCGAGGGGTGGCCTGCCCTCCCCGCGCGCACCCCAGCCCCCGCCTCCACGGGTGTTTGCTGGTTCACGTCCCCTGTGGGTCACCAGTCACACCTTGCAGCCCTTCCTGGTCTGTGAGGTCAAAGGGCGAGGCCAGCCAAGGGGCTAGGGTGGGGGCCCAGGGACTCCGGAACAAACTGACCCCCGCCCCACCTGTGCCCGTGGTGAGGTGGGGGTGTGAGCTCTGGAGGGAGGACTCCATCCCTAAGAACCAGCTTGAGCAGCCCCGTGGGGAGCAAGCACCCTGCGGACGGGGACCCGGAAGAGGGGGTAAGTCCGCTGGGGGTCCCGAGCGGGCTAGGGGGCTTGTCATATTTCAGGAGCCACTGTGGAACATGGAGCTCCTGAGTCTCCCTGCCTTGGTTCCAGCAAGCAACTTCTCTTCTTGGAACCTCAGTTTTCCCATCCTTAAAATGGGTATAATGCAAGCCCTACGTCAGGGGTGGCTTCGGGCATTCAATGGGATAAGGTGCGGAGGGCTTGAGTGGGATCCTGGGCCAGGGAGGGGATGCCTCCTTTCCTGGGAGACTGGGGCTGGCAGGGGCTCTCTCTCTGTCCCCGACACCCCCTCCCCAGCTTTGTACCCCCCCCTCCACTTTCTCAGTAGCCTGGGCGTGCTGGAGTGGCACTTTGAGGTGTCTCGAGCAGGAAGCCTGTGGCTTGGTGTGACCAGCTGTTGCATGTGTGAGCCTGCGTGAATGCGGGTGAGTGTGTGGAGCCCTCATGAGCCCAGCTGCGCAATCAAGGACGTCGGCAGATGGGGGGGCACCTGGGTCCCTACTGTGGGCACGAGGAGGCCAGGGAAAGTCAGCGTTTCTCTGCTGCCTGCTTCTGAAGCCTCTCCATAAGATCTGAGAATCTCAGGGGCATGGGGCTCACCTGCTGGGCCCTCAGAACCCCTCTTCCAGGACTGGCTACAGAATTTGGGGCCCAGTGCAAAATTAAAATGTGCAGCCCCTATTCAAAGCATAGCAAGACTTATAAGACGGCAACAGCAGAGCATTAAACCAAGCGTGGGGCCCTTCTGAGCATGGGGGGGCCTGCATGACCGCCTGGGCCTTCTGCCCTCCCTCTCGCTGGCAGCTTGGGCGTGTGGGCTTGGCCAGGCCCACTGGACACTTTAGCCCGGCCGTGCTGGTCGGATCAGCCGGAAGGGTCTGTAAAGTCTGTGAGATTGACCCTCAGCCCCCCAGTCACAGCCGCAGCCAGGAGCTCTGCTCCGAATAAACGTGCACTCCCAGCTGTTCTGTTTAAGCCCAGAATGAGCTTTGCTTCCACGGACCGGAGGTGAGTGTGTGTGGCTCCCGCTGTTAGCCTGGTGGGTGCTGGCTGGGACACGGCGGGCAAGGCCGTCTGTGAGCTGCACACCCCCTGGGTGGCCGGAATGGCCTCCACTGGACGGGGCGGCCTGGCAGAGCGGGGGAGCCCTGGAGGTGGAGGGCAGGGAGGGGGCCCAGATGTCCTGAGAGCCCAGAGCCTCTCAGTGCACGAAAAGGAGGCTACCACCTGGGGGCTCCTGCAAGGGGCTTGGGGCTCCCCTGGTGGCTGCCACCTTTGTTGCTGGCCCTGGGGGTACTGCAGGCACCCCCACCTCTCTGGAAAGTTCTCTATGATCTCCAGAAAGTACCCACCTGGTGCTTGAATGCACGCACTGGGAACTCGTGGCTACTCTGTTGGAACCTCAGGGATTCCGCTCAGAACCTTCTGGCTTGTCCCCTCAGGGTAGGGAGTGGGCTTGGCTTGCTCAAGGAGTCTCTCAGAGCCTGGCACAGCACTGGCACAGAAGGGAAGAGCCACCAGCTTCCTGTGGGGGTGGAGGAAAGCAGGACGTTTCTCAGCCAACAGCACAGAACCAGGAGTTGGTGTTCCTCAAAATCCTCCCCTGAGGCTGAGATCATAACCCATGTGGCAACTAGTCCTTTAACATTTCATTTTAATAGAAAGCTTCTCATGCACTTGCCTATTTTTTGATGTAGGAGAAAGATCTTTTATTCAAGGGTCTGGGGGCTCTGTCTTTCTCACATAAACCGTGCGCCCCATGGCCCTCCTGCCTTCTGCAGTTTCTCTTTCTTTAAGTGGAGAGAAGAGAAATATGTTCCCGGAGGCAATCGACCCAGAGCTTCTGGGCAGACTTCACTCTAAAGTAAACTTGTCTTTTCAATTAATTAATCAACAAAGATTTATTTGGCACCGACTGCATGCCAGCGCTAGATACTGAGAAACCGGATGAAAAATGAGCTGAGGGAAATTCTGCCTGAGGGCAGCTAGGTTGGTTTTCTGTTTTACAGAGGTAGAGTCCAAGGCTCAGAGAGGTTGTGTGAGTTATCTAAGGACACACAGTGCGTGCATGACAGTCTCTGGACTACAAGCATGTTGAGCTGGAGAAATCAGCTAGGAGAGGTGGGAGAATGGGCAATCATCGGTGGTCAGGACTCGGGCTTTGGTGCCAGTGAAACTAGGTTCAGGGTGCCTGGGTGGCTCAGTTGGTTAAGCGACTGCCTTCGGCTCAGGTCATGATCCTGGAGTCCCGGGATCGAGTCCCGCATCGGGCTCCCTGCTCGGCAGGGAGTCTGCTTCTCCCTCTGACCCTCCTCCCTCTCATGCTCTCTGTCTCTCATTCTCTCTCTCTCAAATAAATAAATAAAATCTTAAAAAAAAAAAAAAAAAGAAACTAGGTTCGAACCCTGCCTCTGGGACCGTTCATCCACCCACGCCTGGGTTCCCTCAACCTCCGAGGGTTGTGCTTTGCTATATGCTAGCCGACCTCTTGGAGCCTCAGTTGCTCATCTGTAAAATGGGAATAATAAGAATCCTGCTCGTTCCTTCGGTCCCTCAACAAACATTGATCGAGCACCTACTATGTGCCACACACCACTCTAGACACTGGGATACAGCCGTGAACCCAACAGCCCCCAGGGCTTGTTGTGAGAGTTGACAGGGGTGGGAGGGTGGCAGTGTGCCTGACCAGGCTCCCTCTGTGAGCCAGATGTGGGGCGGGTCACGGCAACGGGGCTGGGCTGCAGGTGGAATTCAGCAAGATGGGCCCTGGTTCTGAACCTGCCAGGGCGCCAGGTCAGGGGCCCAAGGGGAGCAGGGGGAGGTCTGGGGGCCAGAAGGATGGCAAGGATTAGGGAGAGGAAGAGAGGAGGGATCGCCATCATTGCCACTCTTCTCTAAGAAGGAACAACAGTTGCCGGGTGCTGTGCTCAGCTCTGCACCTGCACGTCCTGTGGGCCCTGAGGACCACCCAGCGAGGCCAGGTAACAAGGAAGCTAAGGCTCGTGGGATGAAGTCACAGCTTGTGAGGATGGAGCCTGGGATGTGTCCCTCCACAGCCTGATCTTTTATTTATGGAGGTGATGACGCGGGAAGAAAGAAGCAGAAGGGAAGAGAAAGGCTTGACAAGGGGGCAAGATGAGATCCCTGTTCTGGAGGACTCTCTGGGCCCTGTCTCGACTTCCCCGAGGAGAGGGCTTGGCTCCCCATCTATGCCTCCCAGAGGGGTTTTGCTCCCAGGGACTCAGGCTCAGCCAAGCCCGCAGGCAGGTTTTGGGCCTGGCCCAGGACTCCACTGGGCGTGTGGCAGTTGTTCGTCTCCCCAGAAGATGGTGTCCCCACCTTAGGGTTGATTCTTCTCCATAGCCGGGAACCTGGCATCCCTGGCAGCCTGAAGAGGCTATTTTTAGACCTTACAGCTGCTTTTTATCACAGCTGCTGATATGTACGTGTAGAAACCCTGGGTTCGTTCTGCCAACACTCTGAATGAACTTGGCAAATGAGCAGGGATGGTGTTGCTAAAATGGGAGGTTGGGGGAAACACAAGGCTGACGTGAGTGCTCTGTCCCCACCTGGACTCTGGGAAGAGAAGGGAGCAAAAGAGCCAGAGTCAGCCAGGAGGTCTCAAGGTGGGTGACAGCAGGGATTAAGCATGTTCCAAAGAAAGTGTAGACTGATGTCTGGGAAGCCAGAGTGGGATTTTTAGCAGCTTTGGGCTTTGTTACTTCGTTCCCTTCTGGGAGATGGCTGAATATAGGGGTTGAGAACATGGATTTTGGAATCAAACAAACCTGGCTTTGGGTCCTGACTCTACTTTTAACAGTTGTATTATTATGCGTGTATCAGTTAGCTGTTGCTGTGTAACAATCAATCCCCAAACTTAGTTGCTTAAAACAACATGATTCGGGTGAGTCAATAATTTAGCTTGAGCCATCACCTGGATGGTCCTCTGGTCTGAGCTGGGATCCCTCATGCATTTGTGGTCAGCTGCTGGGTCAGTTGGAGCCTCTGTTTCTGGGGAGTGGCTGACTATCATCCAGGGTGATGGAGACAACCGGGTAGTGTGTCTCTCATTCTCTGGCAGTCTTATTCTCTTGATGGAGACAGGAGTCCGAGAGAGCGAGAGAGCGAGAGCAGAAGCATGCAAGGCTGTTTGGGCTCTAAGCTGAGGTATGGTGCAACATCATTTCCAGCAATTCTGTTATCCAAAGCAAGTCACAAGACCAACCCAGATTCCAGAGGTGGGAAATAAATACTACTTTTTTTAAAGATTTATTTCTTTATTTGAGAGAGAGAATGTGAGCAGGGAGAGGGGCAGAAGGAGAGGAAGAGAGAAAATCCCAAACAGGCTTCCCGCTGAGCACAGAGCCCAATGCAGGGCTCAATCCCACAACCCTGAGATCATGACCTGAGCTAAAACCAGGAGTCAGATGTTCAACCAACTGAACCACTCAGGTGCCCCTAAAAGCTACATTTTGATGGTTGCAGCTGCAAAGTCACTTTGCAAAGTGTTTTGAATTCAGAGAGGGATGGAGAATTAAAGTCTTCAAAACTCAGTATATCACACTGAGCCTTACATAGCTCCTTGAGCCTCAGTTTTGTCATTCATAAAGTGAACAATATGGCTGTTGGGTGAACTAAATAAGATGATGTGTGTGAAGTCATTAGCGTAGTGCCCAGTATAGAGTAAGTGCTTGGAGGAGGGATTGCTCCCCGCCCCTCCCCTACCCCCTCTGTGAAACATGCCTTGAGGGTGAGCTGCTTTCTGGAAGAACGTTATCCAAAATGAGAGCCTATAGTTGCAAGAAACCCACCAGGGCCAGGAGCCTTTTGTTAAATATTTCTTCCACTGTCCGTGTTCGGCTGGACTGAAGTTGATCAGACATTAGAACTTACTGGCCATTGTCTGTCTGTCCCCCAAGCCATGTAGGTGTCTTCACTCTTCCATTCAACAACACCAGGCACATTTACACACACATGCAAACTCCTATTCATGTGTGTGCATTCATGTACACACTCGCACATCCACATGTGCATGCACACACACACACACACTCACAGCACACATGCCTGTTTATATGCAGACACACCTGGCCTTTCACACATTTACTCTTACACAACATATCCTCTTGTACACTCACACTCACATGCACACTCTCATGTGTACATTTGCATGCATGCATTCTGTAGCACACCCACATGCTCTTGCAACACACATGCTGTGCACACGCACATGTGCACATTTCCACTCACACAGCTCTCCTGGTTTGAGTTTCATAGCCTCAGCTGGCTGGGTCCTGCAGACAGAGAAGCTCTGCAGGTCCAAGGCCAGGGCCAGCAGACTCATTTCCACCCCTCTCAGCCACCAGGCTATGAACTTGAGCACATTCTTCTCCAGCTCTGGCCCTCAGTCTCCTAACAATGACACCCAGCATTTGTTGAGCATGCCCAACACATTCTTTTCTAAAACTCACAGCAGCCTGACAGGTGGGGAAACTGAGGCTCAGAGAGGGGAACAGCCTGCCAAGGTCACCCAGGCTGTAACCAGAAGACTTAGGGCTTGAACACAGGTCTGGTCTGACTGCAGAGCCCATTCTTCCAGCTACTTTGCTACACGGCTCCTGGGCCCACTTCGTCATCACAGTAAGGGAATACTGTTATAATCCCACTTCACAGGTGAGGAATCTGGGGCTCCAAAGGTGCAGGGACACCATCTCCGTGGTCTGCCCTCCAGCCACACTGGGCTTCATTCCCTTCCTCCCTTTCTTGTAGCAGGTCCCCTCTGGCCTCAGGGCCCTTGCACCTTTGCCTCTTCCCTTTGCTGGGTTGATGTTTGTTCATCCTGTGTGTCTCACCTCAAACTCCACTTGTTTTGGAAGCCTCCTTCTCTGACCCCCAAACCAGACAACACTATACACGTTTTCTACTTCCCATCATAACATATCACCACCATCTACATGTGTCAGAGGTGCAGGGTCTAACCCAGCTCTGTGCAGGGTCTCACAAAGCCAAGTGCAAGATGCTGGCCAGTTGCACTCCCCTCTGGAGGTTCTGGGGAGCCCCTGTTTCCTGCCCATCTGGGTTGTTGGCAGGATGTGATGCCATGACTTGTGGCCCCTTCCTCCATCCTTAGGCCAGCCACATCGAGAAGGTCTTCAATCTGCTGTCTTTCTGCTTCTCTCTTTTAATTTTCTCTTCCACTTCTTTTTCCTTGAGGCATAATTGACATATAACATTAAGTATGTGTTATCTTCCACTTTGAAGGATCTCTGTGGTTCCATCAGACCCACCTAGACAACCCAGGATAATGTCTTCACCTCTAGGTCAGCTGTTTAGATAAATAAGTCCTGGGGATGAAATGTACACCACCGTGTCCATAGTTAATAATACCATATTGCATATAGCTAAGTTGCTAAGGGAGTAGACTTTACAGTCCTCAACACCCCAAGAAAAAAAATAAAAAAATTTTTGTAACAATGTATAGCAAGGGACATTAACTAGACTATTGTGGTGATCACGTTGCAGTGCACGCAAACATTGAATCATCATGGTGCGCACCTGAAGCTAACATAATGTTACATGTTCATTATGCCTCTGTAAATAAACGAATAAATAAATAATTTTAATAATTAAATATATTTAAAACAATAAAGATTTCCTCAATGTAAACTGAAATGCAAAATAAAACAAGCAGTAGAAATTTAAAATTAAAAACAAAAGACAAACACCATCTTTAATTTGTTCCCTTAGAAGTGGCTCATTCTAATTTGCCCACAAGCTCCCACTCCACTCTGGAATCCCCCATGCCTTTCTTTTTCCTGTTGGCTGCATAAGTGACCCCACAGCTTTAAGACCTTCTAATCTATGCATATGAAATTGTCACATATATCAACTGTACCTAACGTTTAAAATTAAAAAAAAAGACTCTAGCTGATATGTGAAGAAAAGAAAAAGGTCAGCCGTCCAGTGACCTTAATTCCATCTGCCGTCCTAATTCCCTATGCCACATGACCTAGGGTATTCACAGGCTCTGGGGGATTGGGGCGTGGACGAGTTTTGGAGACCATTATTCTGCCTTCCACACTTACCTTATTGATATTTTCCATCATGTGCCTGTGTCAAATTTGTTATTTATATTCATTGGTGAGATTCTCTGTTTTCTGTCTGTCTCCTTCCGGAGACCATCAGCTCCATGACTGGTAGTTGGAGGAACTGAGCACAAATTCCCTGAACAAACAGTAGGACCAGGATTCGAACCTGCACCTTTGCATAGTTATTTCTCAACAAAGAAGGTTGGATGCTCATTTTCTCCCATGCCCCCATCACGGCTGCTGGGACCAGTTGCATATGTTGTGGACTGCACAATTCCAGGGCTCTGCTCACACCTCAGACTGAGTGATCCTTGCAGTGAGGTAGGGTCCAGCCTTCAAGCCTGTGGGCCGTGGCTCTGCTGCTGAACCTGGAGCTTGTGTTCTCAACCTCGGTTGCCTTTGGAGTCATCCAAAGGTCTTCTAAAATCCTGATGCCCCGGCCATACCCCAGACCAATTGCCTTAGAATCTCTGGAGTAGGCCGAGACATCTGCATTTTTGTAGGTTCCCCAGGTGACCCCGAGTGTGGGCTGAGGTGGGAGCTCCCTGGGGCAGGGTCAGAGAGAGGGTGCTGTAACGCGGAAGGAGGGGAGTTAGCGGAGGCCCAGCAGCTGTGATGACACGTGTGCCTTCCCCGCCCACAGGCCCCCTGTTTCCCCACTCTGTGTGTCTGTGACCCGGCTTGGGGCTCCTGTGGCTGATGAGCTGGCCTGATTTATGACCAGCCAACTCTTGGCTGTCAGTGAACATGGGAAATACAGTGAACATGGGCCTCCGCTCCACGAGGGTGACGCTCATCCCTTCTGGGTGACAAGTTGGCTGCAGAGACAGGCGGGGACGGCTGGGGGCCCATCAGAGAGACAACAGCATCCCTTGAGGAGCGTGTCCTTGCGTCGTACTTGGGAGCCGCCTGAAGGTTGCCCGATCCTAAGTTGTACTTGGCCACAGTCAATTTGCTGGCACATCAACTGGGAATTTTCCCTCCGCGTGCGCTGAGCACAGCTTCCATGGTCCGGGCGGCTCACTCTGGGGGCCGGTGATGAAATGTGCTGGCGGCCGGGCCTGGGAGCGGGGTGAGATAAGGCAACAGGGGCTGTCTGGGGCAATGTGCTGTCGACACCACATTTCCAGGACACTTCTGCTCTGCCCTGCGCTTGGGGACCCAGCTTGAGGGAGGAAGGAAGGGGAGGGGCACCGAGGAGCCTGGGGTGGAAGCCAGCCAGAGATGGGAATGTGTATTTCACCATTTGTGAGAAATACTTATGCTCTTCCTTCTGGCCCCCTGGGAGGCTGTGGCTCTTGGCCGTGCCCCACCCCTGGACGGCAGCGGTCCCTGCTGGGACACTAGTCCCGCAACGGGCCTGGCAGGTGTTTGCGTTCCCCCAGGTCACCCAGCCAGGGTGCCTGGGGCCCATCAGGCCCGAGCCCCCTTCCTCAATTTGTCCTCCCCAAAGAGCTGCCCTTGCCTCACCTCTTGGCTGGGAGCTGGGCATTCAGTGTCTCTCGGGGTCTTCCAGAGTGAGGCTGGTGGTGGGGATGGAGACACTGCTCGGGGCAGGAAAGGGGGGCACTGGGGCTTCTTCCGGGCAACTCCCCCAAAGGCGAAGGAGCAACATAGCAAACCACTCCCTCAGCTGCCAACACGGCCCCTCTACCCATGGCCTTGGGACATTGTCGTACTAATGGTCTGTCATGTTCTCTGCTCTGGCTTGGCCCGGCCCGGGATCAGGCCAATCAAGTGCCACAGCTTGCCCCAAGAACGGGGGTGGGGGAGGGCCTGATGGAAGACCACCCTTCTCTATAGCACTGAGAATTTGTTTCTGTGGTAACACCTGCTTACTGGACACGGGCTGGGGCCATTCTCAGCCTGCACATGCATGAGTTCATTTAATCCTCAAGCAGCGTCGGGAGCCAGGTAAACTCTTGCTCTACCCATTTGGTAGATAAGAAGACCAAGGCATGGGGAAGTCAGTAAACAGGCCCCGGCCACACAGAATGGGGGGCAGATCTGGCCCTGGGATGTGGACCTCCACTCGGCAGGGGCCCCTGGGGAGAAGGCCGCCAAGCCTCCTGTTCACAGGAGCCATGAGGCGGGGGTCACAGCCCTGGCCACATGGGTCATGGGGAGTGCCTCAGCTGCTCAAGAGGAACCGGAACTTTGGAAACCGCAGTCTTATCTGCTCCCCACAAGAGCTGCAACTTGGCAGCACTCGTGGGCAATTAAGTTGGTGGCTCTTCATTCACTTCCTTGTTCGTTCATTCACTCACTCACTCACTCACTCACTCACTCACTCATTTGTTCAGCCAGCGTTAACCGAGTCCTTTTCATGTGCCAGTTCCCAGGCCCCGGGGCACAGGCTCTTCCCTGGAGTTCCAGATCCAAACGGGAGCTGGTACTGAATCGGCAAGCACATGGTATAGATGCTGGGGCGGGTGGAAGGGCTATGAACGCGGGTAACAGGGTGGTGGGTGATGGGACAGGAGCCTGCCCCAGACAGGGAGGTTGGGAAAGGCCTCTGGGGAGGTGACATTTGAGCAGAGACCTGAGTGAGGAGAGAGAGGCAGGCAGAGGAGAGGTGGGTTCATTTTCAATGCTGCATATTTCTTTTTCCTTCCCTTCCCTTCCCTTTTCTTTCTTTCTTCCTTCCTTCCTTCCTCCTTCCTTCCTTCCTTCCTTCCTTCCTTCCTTCCTTCCTTCCTTCCTTCCTTCCTTTTCTTTTTCTTCTTTTTTCAGAGAGAGAGAGAGAATTTTAAGCAGGTTCCACACCCAGTGAGGAGTCCCACACAGGGCTCGATCTCACCACCCTGAGATCATGACCTGAGCTGAAACCAAGAGTCAGACGCTTAACCAACTGAACCACCCAGGTGCCCCCAGTGCTGCAAATTCTCACAAAGTCAGTGGCTCACACAACACCCATTTATTATCTCATGATAATAAATGGGTGGGTCAGGAGTCAGCACATTTTAGCGGGGTTCTCAGCTTAGGGTCTGTCAAGGCTGCAGACAAGTTGTGGGCTGGGTTGTGTTCTCATCTGGAGTCCCAACTGGGGAAAGACCCACCTCCAAGCTCCCTCAAGTTGTTGGCAATTCAGGAATGAGACCCCATTGTTCCACTCACCGTTGGCTAGGGATGGCTCTCAGCTTCTAGAGGCTACTCATAGGTCTTTACCAGGTGACTGCCCTCGTTAGATCCCTTACACTTTCAATCCCTAATTTCAGAAGGGCTTCGTTCCTTTTAAGAGCTCACCTGATTTGGTCAGGCCCATCCAGGATAACCTCCCCCTTGGTGAACTCCAAGTCAACGAATGAGTAACTTACTCATGGGAGTGACCTTCAGTCATAGTCACTGCCCACATTCAAGGGAAGGGAATTCTGCAGGGGGCCTGTACCTGGGACCAGGATTCTCCCTGCTACAAGGGTTGTAACCTCTTCTGTGCTGCAAGAAGCACAAGAACACTCTTTGGAAGGACTCCTGGCCAAAGAGCCTTGGAAAGAAAAACCAGTGTTTCTCCAAGTCCTGGGCAACTGTATTGGGGAGCCAAGTGTGGGTTCTCTTCATGCATAACTGTATCCTTCACAACAGAGGTAGACAGTATATTGCTCTGGGCTCTTTCTGGCATGAGTGACACAAAACTTGACTCAACTGACTTAAGAAAGACAATGTTTATGTGACTGAAATGGTCTGGTCTAGCTTTAGGCATGGCTGGATCCAGGGGCTCAAATGCTGTCATCAGGACTTGATTTCTCTCCAAATCTGGCTCTGTCTTCCTCTCCAGTTGGCCCCTGAGTCAAAGTTTACATCTCCCCACTTCCCTTTCCAATCGAAAGTCAGGTTCTTTCTTCCCAACACTTTCATAGAATTAACTCAGATCATACCAATTTGGGTCACGTTCTTCTCCCTGAACCAGTCGCTGAGGCCTAGAAGGTGGAATAAGCTGATCGGCCAGGCCTGGGCCTCATAGCCACCCTTGGATTCTGAGGGGGGTGCTTTCCCTGCCCAAGCCACAGGGATTCAAGTGGGGTGGGCATCCTGTAAGAACATGCTAAGTGCTCTTTCCCGAAGATGTGGGCATGCACACTGGGGGATGGGAAACAGGGCCGAGAGTGGTGGCAAAGGTGACAGTTGTCTCTGCATTTGGTGAGACAAATGGGGTGGCATAAATGCCTCCCCATTCCACTGCACCCAGGGGCAAGGAGCCAGCGCAGGTAACTTCTACAGCCTAAGCATGTAGGGGGAGATCGGTGGGCCCTCCCTGAGGTGGGCGGATGGAGGGAAGAACCTGCGGGGCGGAAGAGGTGCAGCCATTCCTGGGAGAGCAACACTGCCCAAGACTGGGAAGGGGAGGGTGGCTAGCAAATTTCTTGGCGTGCAGGGTTGAGGGGTAGACAGCAGGCTCTCTGGGAGGACCATCTTCCTGGGCATCTGGTAAGGCCAAGCCCATCTTGGGGAGTTCCAGCTACAGCCAAGGTCCCCAGCTCCAGAACAGCCAGAGGCTGCAGATCTGCCCCTATTAGGGGCAATTTGGGCTCCAATAAGGAGCACATCAAGGTGATGAATGTGGTCTGGCCAGCCAGCACCCGGAATGTTCCACCTGGGGCGGGACCCTGCCTTTGCATGATACCTGGGACAGTGGGACAGGATGTGCATCAGAATTTGTAGGGGCAGGCCTGTTTTCAAAAACAATTAAGAACTTCCAGATGCTGACAGCAGAGCATTAAACCAAGGGCAGGCCTTTCTGGGTGCACACGTGATGGGGCGTGTGATCCCCCTGGGGCAGCCTACCTTCGAAGCCCGATGGTGGTGGGGGAGGGAGCCCAGCACTTCCCTCTGATAATCAAATGTCATTTGACTTAGAAGAACTGAGTCAAGTGATGCCTTCTGCCCCCACTGCTGCATCCTTGTCACCCCCGGCACTCCCCCCGGACCCCTGCCTTCTCTGGGTTGCAGTAGGAAGAGACTGATTCTGCTTGCGTATGCTGGAGGAGAGAGATGGAAGAAGAAGCTGCATGTGACTTGAATCTGGGCTAAATCCAGCTTTTGCTGTTGGTCAGCTGTGTGAGCCCAGGGAGGAGGCTCCTCTCTGACCCTCAGGCTCCTCTTCTATAGGGCGTAGCTATGATAGCAGCATGTCGCAGAACTGTTGCCGGGTTAGTTGAGCCCATGTGGAAGAGCATCGGGGTGGCCATGCGCCTGGGCTCTGGAGTCGGTCACCATGTCTGTAGAGAGAACTTACGCATGGCATGGGGCATGCTTGGCGGGGGGTGCTGTCTGTCTGTAATCGCCCCGGAGTCTGGACACCCTGAGAACAGGGCCTGCTCTCTGTCTGTGGCCACCTCTGCTGGTGTGAGGGGAGGAGTTAATCCCCTGCCCCGCATTCCCATGTTCCTCCTATCACGTGGCCTTGCCACCCATGGGCCCTTGCCTGGTGCTCTGGTAATGCCCTGCCAGAATCCTTTGTGAGTTTTTTCTTAAGGTATTATTATTATTATTTTTAAGTAATCTCTACGTGCAACATGGGGCTTGAACCTACAACCCTGAGTTCAAGAGTTGCATGCTTCACTGACTGACCAGCCAGGCACCCTCAGAATCCTTTTGCTTCATTTTCTTCCCTTCCCCTGTGTGCCCCGATCTGAAGGCCTCCAGGAGGCATCAGGGCCTCAGGCAGGAGCCTTCCCCAGTGTGGATCCCCCAGTCTGTAGGCTCCAGGCCTGTTCTCCTGGCTGCCATTGGCCGGAGGCATCCCAGGGTTGCTCTGGGAAGGTCCCCCCGTGCTACGGGGTTCTACCCAGTGCCGGGCTCCACCCCGCAGGGTGCCTAAGGGACGTATAGAAGGCTTGGAAGGCCTGCCCACTGCCTGGAACAGGGGGTGTCTCTCTGTACGAGTGGATTTTCTTCCTGGACCACAGGAACCGGAGAAGTTCTGTCTCTAGCATCATGGCAGGTGGCTGGCAGCTTGCTGGCTGCCTGCATCGATGGGCTTAATCTCTTGTAGCTGCCTGCTGACAATTTGACTTTTCCCAGAGCCCCTCTCCTCTTCCCTCCGCCGCTCTTGATAATGGTGATAACTGACCGCCAGACCCATCTGCACTTTGACCGATGGGGAGCCACTGGGGAGCCACTGGGGAGCCACTGGGGGAGGCTGGAGGGGCCCGGCTGGTGGGGTAAAGGCCTCTGTTTACAGTGGTTTCTAGATTTCACTTTCAAGGCAGAGAGGCCCCGAGGCAAGGCCAGCTTCACGGACCTGTGACCTGGTCAGCTGCTCAGGGCCCCGAACTCCAAGGGCCCCCACGGTTGGTTTAACGGTCTGCGGTCACTGTCTTGAAATTCTCAGTACTTTTGAAACAAGTGTCCTGAATTTTCATTTGTCACTGGGCCCTGACCTTGGATTTTGGAGCTCTCGGGGGCCCAGGGGTTGCCCCCACCATGGGAAGAGCACTTGTTTCCACATTCAGGAGGGACTACGTCCTCCTGTGTGGTGTCCCCTTGACGTGGCTCCTTCACTCGGGTTCAGGGTCCCCTTGGGGACCGTCTGGGTATTTGGCCACACCCCATTTTGATCCTACTGCTTTTTTGTCAATTTTTGACCTTTCTAACATTCATCAAGTCTGAGCCCCGGGCTCGCCGCCCTCTCTTACAGTAGCATCTTGCTTCGTCTCAGGATACGCCCCCGTGAGTTCCATTGTGCAGATGGGGAAGTCGAGGCTGGGACGTGGGTGCAGGAGCTTGCAAAGGCCACACGGGCTGTGGGGGCTGAAACAGTCCTAAATCCAGGCTGCAGAGCCCAGACCCTTACCAGAAGCTTCCCTGCCCACAAAGGGCAGAGGTCAGAGGAAAGAAGAGCGTGTCCTGTGTCCACACCCTCCTCCCCAGCCATCTCCCTGTCCCAGCACTTACTCTGTGCTGGAGGTGGTGTAAGTCCCTGAAATGCCTGGGGTCCATGGCTGCATCATTGGGGTGGGGGTCAGCCGCCCACCGACCTGCAGGGGGAGCCCTGTGTGGTAAGTACCGGGAGCCAGCCTGGGCCTCTTGGCCTTGCCGGGCCTGGCAGAGTGGCCTCCCCAGGGACTTGACGGACAGGCCATGCCAGGGTTCCCAGGGCTGGGTTCTAAGGGAGCTTTTTAAAGCCATTTCCTGGGCCGGAAAGAGGAAGATGCCAATTGAGTGCCTGGCTGAAGCGTGAGACCCGAATGTCCTTGAGCCGAGTCACAGAGCCTCCCGGCACGGCTGTCCCACTCTCAGCATGTGTTCCCGAGTCACAACGGGTCTGGGGGCCTCTCACTGGAGTCCCTTACAAGGGGAGAGGGTCCCAAGCAGACTTCTCAGACTGTATGTGCTCACCAGTGCCCCAGAAGCTCCTTACAATGCACACTCTGCCCCGGCCGGCTGGGGCAGCTGGAGGCCTTTCTAGCCAGCTCCCAGGTGGCACTGATGTTGCTGGTCTGTGGGGACAGGGACAGGGAGAGGGTCATGTACCCTAGTGGAAGAGAAGCCCCAGGAGGTTCTGCGATGTGGTGTGACTGGTGTGGGCTTTGCCATCGGGGTTCTAGGCCCGAATCCCAGCTCCATCCCTGCTGGCTGGGACTCAGGCCCTCAGTCTCCTCCTCTTGAAAATGGGGCTAATGACAGTCTCTGCTTTATGGGGCGACGTGAGGAGGCAGAGGGCCTGGCGCTGGGTGGAAGCTCAGACCATGTGGGTTTTATGTTACTTGAAGTGTGACCAAGTGTGGATCTTTCCAGAGATACCCCCACCCTCCTTTGGAACTCCTCCAAAAGGATGGGTCATCTGGTATCAGAAGATTCTTTTAAAAGAACTCCCGGGGGCGCCTGGGTGGCTCAGTGGGTTAAGCATCTGCCTTCGGCTCAGGTCATCATGATCTCAGGGTCCTGGGATCGAGCGCCACATTGGGCTCCCTGCTCAGTGGGGAGCCTGCTTCCCCATCTCCCTCTGCCCCTCCACCCTGCTCATGCTCTGTCTCTCTTTCAAATAAATAAAAAATCTTTAAAAGAAATAAAAGAACTCCCAAAGGCAAGGAAAAGCCACACATCACATTTTCGCTACCAGGGAGTGGATTTGGGGCAGAAGGGCTGAAAAGGACGTTAGAATTTTTGGCTTTGCACAGTTCTGTATATACAAGCTCCCTGGGGCTCCCTGTGCACTTCAAGGGTGCCCTTGAACTTGGAAGAAAAGTTGCAAAGACAGTACAGAGAGTTCCCACATATCCCTCAGTCAGTTGTAATCTGCCATTATGTTATCATCTACACGACCAGGGTACAGTTGTCCCAGCTAAGAGCCCTACACCAGCATATTATTATTCACTAAATTCTAGAGTTTGTTTAGAGTTTTTCCCTCCCTTTCCTGCTCTGGGGCCCTGTCACACTGCACTTAGTCCTTGATTCCTTGTTCCTCTGGAACACTTTCTCCAGTATTCCTTGTTTTGGATGATCTGGCCATTTAGGGAGCACCGCTCAGGGGTTTTGTGAAACACCCTCCGATCGGGGTCTGCCTGGTGTTTTTTCATGGTTGGACCAGGGCTATGGGGTTTTGGAAAAAGACACTAGAGGTGAAGTGGTCTTGTCACATCCTATCAGGGTAACATGATATCCATGTGGCATTGTTTTTACTCTTAAGCAATTCTGGGAGGATAAGAATCATGTTAGCTATAGGAGATAAATCTATTGAGATAGATAGATGCACATGTCAACCAAAAGTGTGGGAGGTGTGTAACACCCTCCTCTCTGCCTCCCTTGCTACACGATTTTTGAGGAACTTTCTCTGACATCCTGCAATCTGACTTGGCCAATTTCCTTGCTGAAATCAGACCTCGGCACAACACTGAACCCCCAGCAGCCTGACTTCCTGGAGGCTGCACCTCCCTGCTGGGCTCTTTGGAGAGGTAACGGGTTCAGGGGGATGGACGGGCAGAAGGCTGGTTGGTGGAGGTGTGTTGTCCTGGAGGAAGCAATGTCCTCGGATTCCAAGAAGCCCTCAGTCCTGGGTCTCCCCTCAGGCAGCTCTCACAGACAGAGAAACTGGAGGGTGCACGAGAATGTTCAGCATCTTTTGAGAGGAATTTGGCCAAAAATGAGTCCTCTTGGGGAGAGGCCCGCGGGGAAGAAGGTGTTTGTTCTGGAATTGGACAGAGCTGGGCGTCAGTGCCCCTCTACTGCGTATTAGCTGGTGAGCAACGTGCAGGTTACACCACCTCTCTGAGCCTCACCCTACTCATCCGCGAAAGGGGCTAATAACGGTGCTGATGACATAGATGAAGGTGATAAAGCAGACGTTCTACAGACGCCACGTGTTGGGGCCTCTGTGGTCGTGCGACACATTGCTCCGGAACTAAAGGCAAGGTGTGCTAAGGTGGCGCGACTCGCGACAGTGTAGGGGACGCCTCCTGGGGCCACTTTTGGGGACATTTGGGGGATGGTCACCCAGACCAGACTCTGCCTCTCCTAAAAGACTCTTCTGTTTTGTATTTTCAATTTGGTTTCCTGTGTCCAGGCCACCCCGGTCAGTCGCTGCCTCCCTCTAGGCTTGGACCATCCTCCAAAATGGCGCATGGGGTTGGTGACAGAGGAAGTGGTCTGCTCACTCAGGTCTGGCACCTGGGGAGGAGGCTGCTGGCATGGTGACTGTTCTCCGTGGCTCTCCACGCGGGGCTGGGACTTCCCGTCTCCCCGTCGTACAGACACACTGGCCCCTCCAGCCCCTCCCGGGCTGCCCCACTGCGCCTGTCTGCCTCCAGAGCTCCTTCCTCAAGCCTGGCCCTCGGGGGGCTCCTTCACCTGAGTGTCACGGATTTTCTCGGCCCATCCCTATCCTCTAGACCCATCTGGAGAGTCCCCAGCAACAGCCCCACTCGGCCTGTCCCAGGCTTTCCCGGCGTCTCCTCGGCCTCCACACCATGGATCTGAATGTGACTTTGCTTAACTACTATTTATCAGCCCTCCAAAGACCTTCTGTGTATATAATCTCATTTAAGTCCAGTGATGGTATGAGCACCACTGGCCCCATTTTGCAGTGGGGAGACTGAGGCTCCCGGAGCTCAGGCCGCTGCCCAAAACCACACAGCCAGAGGGAAACAGAAGTGGGGTTTAGACGCAGGGCAGTGTCATTTCCGGGCTCACGTTTTTTCCACGTGGCCACACGGAGCCCTTCTGGAGCCCTTCCAGCAGGGCTGGGACTCAGCGAGAGGCCAGGGAGGCCTTCCCTCAGGCACAGAAAACCCTGTCATCAAGATAAATACTATTTGAATGCAACTTTTAAAAAATGAAAATGCAAAAAAACAAAACAAACCCCCCCAAAAACAAGCTCCCCCTCGCCCCCAACGATCCACAAACAAGGAAGGCATGACCAGCGCCAGGCTGCAGATGTGCCCCGCCCCTCCTCCCCCCATGCAGTCCCACGGCGGCCGCTAAAACCCGGCCCTGGAGCTGATAAAGGTCATTGGCACAAACAGAAGGTGGCCTGAGGCTGTAGTTGACGGGTTTGCATTTACAGATAGAAGGCTTCACGGCTGCGCTGCTTCCCACCTGCCCGATTTTGTTCTGCACACTTCCGAGCACGCAGAAGAGGTGAAAGACTTCAGTGCAGTAACAACCTTTGGCGTGTGCCTTCTTTACCTGCCCCTCTGGGCCACAAGCACCTCAAGGGCTCGGGCAGCGCCGGGGGTGAGGGGGCGGCAAGGGCACGTCTCCCCGCCGCAGACCCGCCACCTCCGAGCTTGCGCTCCAACAAGGTCCCGCGCGTCCAAGCGCACAGTGAGGCTCAGATGCCAGCCCTGGCGTGAGGTCAGATGGCCCTGTCTGACAGTGATTATTAAGTGCGGAGGGAGGGGGGTGTCCCGCTGCGACCTTCTCATCAGGACATCAGCCCATCCCATTCATCTTCATAGCAACCCAGAGGCCCTCAACCAGCATTCTGTCCCCCTCGGGACGCTTGGTGGTGTCTGGAGACATTTTGGATGTTGCAGCGGGTGTGTGTGTGTGTGTGTGTGTGTGGCTGGCGTCTGCGGGGAGGGGCCAGGGGGGCTGCTGCAGCCCGTCCGAGGCGCGACAGCCCCCACAGCAGAGTCATCGAGCCCACAGGACTGTCTGCGAGGCTGAGACGCCTGCCTCGGGGGCCAGTCGCCGTCATTGTCTGTTCTGCGGAGGAGACCAAGGCTGGAGGGGAGGGTTCTGAAGCCCGCCCCCGTGTGGTGTGTGGGGGGTGTGACAGCCCCGCGAGGGTTATGGTAACAAGCCAACAGCTCCTGATTCATTCAGTGCACTGACGACTTTACCAAACCTCTGCTCTGGGTAGGTGCTGGGATCCCGTTGGCATGTGGAGCACCCAGCAGGCATCCAATAAATGCTGCTGATCACAGCAGAGGCACAGAATAGTTGTGGAGCACTCAGGACCTGCGGTGGCCGTTATCCATCGGGTTCTGATGACACCGGTGTCTTCCCCATGTTTGCCCTGGGAGGCGGCGAGGTCCTCTGGGCGGCTGCGGGCTCCTGTTTTCTGCTCCCTGCCCGAAAGTTCTAGGTCTCTGTGCAGAGCCGGGCTGCCCCGGGGGTCGCCGACGCGCTGGGGTCCGCGGCCTGGGCAGCACGCCAGCACGGCCCATCTGGGGAACAGATGTGCTGTTTGCAAACCTCCGCCCAGAGGCCGCAAGGTGGGACGGAGGGGCCCCAGTTCCGGGGACACGGTCCTGCTTACACGCCTAGTGGGTCTGGCAATATCCAGGACCTCCTTATGCTAAAAGGTGATTCCTTGTTTACCTGAAATTCAAATGTAACTGGGCATCCTGTGTCTTATCTCAGTGCTATTTCCTGGACCACCCTCCCCTCCTCACCTCCCTTCCCTGCTTTATTATTTCATGTAAACTTTTTATTGAGGCGTGAAAAAAAGGGCACAAATCTTAACTGACCGGATGCGTGAGACTTCACAAAGTACCCCGGCTAACCAGCGCCCAGAGCTAGAGATGGAATGTGAGCCCGGATGCCCCCCAGGCCCCTCCGGCCCCACCGCCCCCCACCCACAGCTAGCCACCCTCTGTATTCCCAGCCGCATGCATTGACTTTCCAGCTTTGGGGGCGTCTATGTGTGGAAGCCCACAGTATGTTCTTGTGGCTGTTCGGAGCTGCGTCCCTGTGGCTGGGTGCCTCATCTGTTCTCAGCGATCTAGAATATTCTATCATGATACAGCACCCTTTGTTTCCCCATCCCCTGTTGATGGGCATTTCTAGTCTGAGGGTCTTATAAATAGAGCTGTGAAGAATATTCTGGCACTAACCTCCCTCACACTTGACAGACATCACCGGTTACTGGAAGGGCACGGGGTATGTTTTTAAGGAGCACCCCCCCCCCCCCCGCCCAGGCGTGCGTGCCCTGGCCTTCCTGCTCTCTCTGGCAACCCAGCCCCCAGCACATCGCCTGCACAAAGCCCGTGCTTAGTATGCATTTGGGGGATGAAAGAACACGAGCTCCCTCTTCCTGGAGCATTCCGTTCAGGGCATCTCAGAGACAATGCCCGGCAAGGATTAGCTCTGGGGCACAGCACTTGGATTTGCATGCATTTTGACTGAGGACCCAGGCAACTGCCATGCAAATGTTTAGGGAAATGTCTTCCTTGGGCCCCGCGAGAGGACCAGATTGAGTGGATGTGGGGCAGGAACCTGCCTTCTTCCCCGTGGCCGCCCGCCCGCTGGGCTCCACCTGCGTGGGGTGTCCTGTTTATAGCCACCAAGGGCTGCCTGCCCTCCCTCCACCCTGGCAGTCACCAGTGGGAACATTCCTGGGCTTCTGAATGCCTCCAGCGCCCCCCCGCCCCGAGTCCATGCAGTGCTGGATGATAGAGGATAATAAAGGGTTCCAGTCCCAGCACCGCCCTGGCGCTTGGCCCCTCAGACCTGTCCTGTCAGAGTCCTGTAAAAATAGCCTGCCTGTGGCTATTTTGGGTCCTGGGAAGCCTCGGGGAGACTCCGTGTTCCGAGGAGGACCAAGAGGGAACCCAGAGCAGCCAGCTGAGAGGGGAGATGGAGGTCCACAGGCAAAGCTAGCGCAGATGGTGTCTTCTAGCAAACGGGAATGTTTCTAAAAATCACAAAAGAGCGGCCGGTGTGTAAGAATAATGGGCAATGTTCGCATGAAAAGGCAGTCAGCCTCTCTCTGCCGCCCATGCTGGTTGCCTGCCTGGCCTGGAAGGTATTTGAATCGTGGCCCTGGGAGGGCTCGATCCTGTGGGGGGCCTGGTTGTTGGGCGGGGGGGGCTTACGTAGCAGGAACGCGGTCACACATCAGCTGGGGAGTGGAGGGCAGCAGGGCTCTGGTGGGTAAAATAGCGAGGTCCCTTCAGAAGGCCCAGCTGAGAGTTCTCTCTTCCGTTTATATACCTCTCCCTTCAGATGGACTCCGTCTCTTTCTCCGTGAAACTAACGTTAGAATGTTTTTTGGAAACATACTCAGAGAAAACATACTTCGTCCGGTCTCTTCTCCCCACCCGCCCCATCCGTGCTTTATTTTCCCCAGCACCATGACCCCCACCCACCCTGCCCGGCAAGCCTCTTGCTTCTTTCTTTGGGGTCTGTTCCCACCATCAGACTGTATCTCAGCCTGTTCTGTCCCTAGCACTTAGAATACAGCCCTGCACACAGTAGGCGCTCCATAAATGTTTGCCGACGCAATCAACCCACTTCATAAATGGTGGGCTTCTTTCTCATTACTAATGCTGAAAGCACACTCTGATCTCGCATCTGGGACTTCGAGACGTCGGCGTCTCCCCAAAGCGGGCAAGGAGGTAGCAGCCCAGGGTTTCCCATCCCCGGAATGAGCAGAAAGGTCCTGTAGTCACTGGGGAAGCAGCCAGAACGGGCCTCCAGGGGTGTCAGGGGCCCATGCTCAGGCTCTAACACCCAGGGGTCTGTGATTAGGACAGAAGGGAGCGACGGAGTCTGGAATCTGCTCCTCATTCGTCTGCGGAGCCCACACCAGTCACTGTGAAGGACTGCCTGAGTGCTGGAAGCTTCCAGAAGCTTCTCGCCAGCCTTCAGATATCTGCGGCAGGAAGTGGACGCTCAGGCAGCGAAGGACCATTGTTAGAGCCACAAGCATTTCAGGAATGGTTTCGCAAGGCTCACATTTGCCCTCTTTCTCTCTCTGACAGGGACGGCTGGGGAGGGAGGTCTGCTCGGCAGCCGCACTGAGGAACGCCGGAGGCTGCCTGAGCTCCGACTGCCAGCGGAGCTCTGAAAATGCCCTGGTTTTCCGCCCCGGCTGCGGGCTGGGGTCCCTGGAGCGACGCTCAGCCGGGCCCCACCCCGGGGGTTCTGGTGTGATTGGTCTGGACACCAAGAGTTCTAAAAGGTCCCTCAGGAATTCGAGTGCCCATCCAGGCTTCAGAGTCAGCGTGTTAATGCACGTTTGCCTGTAGGGGTAGCCTGAACTACCCTTTACTGGGCGCCTTCTGCATACTAGATGGTTTTTTGTTTTGTTTTATTTTGTGTGTGTTGTTGTTGTTGTTTGCAAATGTTACGAACTGCGCTCCCTGCGGGGCTCTGATGGAAGCAGCAGACCTGCCCAGTGGTTGGACGGAGCCAGCAGGTGGCGGGTTTGGTGCTTTGGCTTCTTCCTTCACTGCAGTCTCCATGGGAGTTAGACGTGAGGAAACACACTCAGACAAGTGGTTTTCTCCAGGTTGCCGTGAGAAGCAGAATAATGCCCCCCAAGACGTGGCCCCGTCCTAGTCCCTGTAACCTGTGACAAGTCACCTTACATGGCAGGGGGGAATGAAAGTTGCAGAGGGCAGTAAGATTGCTGATCAGCTGCCTTTTCAATGGGGAGATTATTCTGGATTATCTGGATGAGCCCAGAGTCATCACAAGGCTCTTTTAAAACGTGGAAGAGAGAGGCAGGAGGGCCAGTGTCGGAGTGGAAAAGGTAAGATGGGCCTTTCCTGGCTTTGAAGATGGGAGAAGAGGCAATCCATCGCGGAGTTTGGCTGGCCTCTAGATGCTAAGAAAGGCAAGAAAACAGATTTTTCCCCAGAGCCTCCAGGAGGCACGCAGCCCTGCCGACACCTTGACTTTCAGCTCAGTGAGACCCATTCTAGACGTCCGAACTCCAGAACTGTAAGAGGACAATTGTGTGTTGTGTTAAGACGCTGACGTTGTGGTGCTTTGTTATAGCAGCTGTCGGAAACCCATACAGTCGCCTAGCTAAGTAAGTGACGGCGTTGCGCTCCGAATGCAGGCAGCCTGACTCCGTGGCAGCGGGAAACATGCACTCACAGCCTGGATTTTCTGGGACAACCCTGATTTCAGTATTCGTCTCTGCATAAGAGCTCGAGGTAGGGACAACACAGCTCTGTGCCTATACGACAAGAAGGAACTTCCTTATTGAATTTATTTTTCCTCAGTAGCTGTCAAACCCCCACATGGCAAGGACCTTAGTAACCTCTAACATCCTTTCTCCCCATAGTAACGGACCCCCGACGGGGAGCAGGGGCTGCCCAGAATATACCCTACACTTCCCAGCCTCTCTGGGGTTTAGGTATGGTCATGTGACTGGCATAGCCAATGGGAAGCACTCTTTGAGGCAAGGGGTGCACAGGGCTGAGACATCCTGGACCTTGCAGACAAGGCATCACCTTAGAAAGGGGACCCAACAGGCTCCTCCGCAGGGTGGGTATTTAGAAGGGTCAGCAATAGGCATGGAGGGCATGCAAGGTCTTTACTAAAAAGCTGTCTGTGAAATACCATGTTTTATCTCTCAGAAAACCTGCTAATTGAATTTCCCCTCCTTTATTGGTTAACTTAGTTTTGGCTAGAGAGGCTTCACCAAGTTTTGGAGTCTCTGCCTTTTTCAACTTGTGACTCTGCCATCCTCATGCTCCAAAATTGTTGCTTGAGCTCCAGCCATTGAATCTCCTTTCCAAGCTGGGGGTGGGGAAGAGAAAGGAACAGAGAAGGAACTGCTCCTTTTTTTCTTTTTTTTAAGATTTTATTTATTTATTTGACACAGAGAGAGAGAGACAGCGAGAGAGGGAACACAAGCAGGGGAGCTGGAGAGGGAGAAGCAGGCTCCCCGCCGAGCACGAAGCCCAACACGGGGCTCGATCCCAGGACCACGACCCGAGCCGAAGGTAGACACCCAACGACTGAGCCACCGAGGCGCCCCACCTCTGCTCCTTTTAAGAACATTTTCCACACTGCTATGTCCCATGGCCACACCTCACTGCAAGGAAAATGTGTCTTTATCCTGGGTGGTCCTGCGACCAGCTAAAATTATAACTGAGGTGAGGGCGGAACACAGATACTGGGGACACCCCACACTTTCTGCTATGTTCTGCCAAATCAGATCTGTTCAGAAGGACCGTCTGATGACAGGTGGGAGCTTGATATAACAGTGTCGTTCCATTTAAGTTGATTGGCTGTGTGGCCTTAGATGAGCCGCTTGACCCTTCTGGGCCTCTTTTGTTCACCTTCAAAATAACTGAAGTAGAATAACAAAGTCTTTAGTGTGTCTTTCGGCAGAACCCTCTTCTACGAGTCTGAGAACCGTCTCCTTTTCAGGCACAGAGGACGTCGTGATATTCAAAGAAAATGGGCGCACGGCATGCTTGGTGCGTCTTTGGTGTCTGGCTGACCCGGCCTCCTGTCCTGAGGGGCGGGGGGAAGCCGCCTTCCTGGCTCGCCTCCTCCTGGCCAAACGCAGATGCAGGTTTTGGACCAAATGACTACAAGGTACCCAGCACACCTTGCATCAGTGCCACTTCCACTGGCCGATCATCATTTTAACCGAAATAAAATAAGGACTGGGTCTGTTTCATCCTGCTGCTGTACCAAATGACCATCCACTTAGTGGCTCGAACAGCCGCGATTTCTTCTCTTACAGATCTGGAGGTCACAAGTCCCACACGGGCCTCGAGGGGCTGCGTTCCTTCTGGAGGCTCCGGGGGAGAGTCCGTTTCCTGCTCATCGGGTCGTCGGCAGAATCCAGCGTCCTGTGGCTGGAGGCCTGACATCTTTGGAAGGCGGCAGCCTGCTTACCGCGGGAATGAAGTCCTGGGTGTCCGTGAGGTCACGAACGGATTTGTTGCCAGAAACTGAATTGTCGTTTAGCAATTAGGCCCCCGGTTGTGTTCGGCCTGCACGTAGCCAGTCAGGTGGAGGTCAGGTGTGAGCAGGGAGGCCGGGACGCTGAGCCACAGCGTCCTTTTCCTCCCCACTTCTGAGCTGTCCTGGACGGGTCCTTGTTATTCCGGCCTCGGGGGTTCCCTGCCTCCCTGGCTAGCTCCTCCCCGAACGCACAGCTCACTCTTTCTGGAACACACTTCCGCATCCGACGATACCTCCTGAAATGTGCCCAAGGCAGAGAACCTCTCTTGTCTCCACCCTCCACCCGGCTCTCCCAGAGGACAGCTCTGCATCTGAGGTTAAGGACCAAGTGGCCAAGGGTGGTCGTTTCGTTGAGGCCTAGATGGTGGGGTGCCCACATCAGCCCCCAGTTCTGGCAGTGGCTGGGGAGGCAGGCCAGGGCGGCTCGGGCACCCGGGCTTCCGAGTCACACTGCCCGGGTTCAAATCCTGGCTCCACGTGAGAGCTGGGGAGCCTGGAGCATGTTTCTTGACTTCTCTGTGCCTTGCTTTCCTCTCTTGTAAAAGGTGAATAATGATGGCATTTCCCTCAAGGGATGGTTGATTGAATGAGATAATCAGCGCCAACTGCTTGCACTGGGGAGAGCCTGGAACTTTCGCCATGGGTTGGTAATCCCACGGTCATCACTGTCATGGGGTCAGCACATGCTCCGCGCTCGCACTGCAGCTGTGGGCTCGGTGGGCATCCCGCATCAGCCGAGGCTCCGTCTGGGCATCATGTGGGCAGGGGCACAGGGTGCTTGGGGGGGACAAGGAGCTGGCACGTGTTTCTCCCAGGCTTGTACTCCCTCTAAAGAAAAGTTCAAAAAGCAGCAACTTCAACTCTCTTTACTTGGGATTCTGTTTCTCTTTTACAGGCCGTGTGAGATGGCTTTGACCTTCGATCTCGCCCCGCTCAGCACCGGGGGTGTCTAGGCAAAGCTCTGGCCAAATTTCTAAGGCTCTTTCTAAAGGGCAGATGCCATTCAGGGCTATCCCATGTGATCCTCAAAGTCCCTTGCAGAAAAGGTGGGATTACCCTCCGTCTATATAGATAGTAATAATGGTAGGAGATACTGCTTAGCACTTCCTAGGTACCAGGGTCTGTGCCAAGCACGATCAAGAATCCAAGGGGTGGCCTGTCTTACAGAGTGAGAACTAGCTGGCATCCCTTACAAATGGGAGGAGGTAGCAGGAATCCAAGACCAGGCTGGTCTTACTCAGCCTGCGCTCTTTCTTCTGTCGCCTGATTAAACAATAATTCCAGATTTTTAATTTCCCCTAAAGCACCAGCTTCCTCCTTGACACCATGCTGAGCACATTTGGACGTGGGGAGAGAAGGGGAAAAGTCACCATCTCCTAGTTGAAGCTTGGTTACTCTGATAGATGTCCTTGCAGAGCCACATCACTCTGCAAAGAGAAACTTCGGTTGTAAAAGATGAATGTTGTGCCCATCTAGATCAGATTTAGAAAGCCCCATGCTGGGAGTTGTGCTACTTACAAATATTGCTCATTATTAGGTTGCTTTTACCGTTTGGTAAGGAATTTAAATCCCCCATCAAGTAAGTGAATTGCTATTAATTTAAAAGAATAGCCTTGGATTTCCACTTCTTTCTAAATAAAGTCTCAGGGAGAGAAAAGGGACAGGTGGACATTACAGGTGAATTTTGTTGCATATTTGTAAAATTCCAAGGTGTGTGCAAATGAGAACAAACACGGGGATGCGGATATTAGCTTAAGCTTGCTGCGAGCGTGCCACTTCTTAACTCACTCTGAAAAATCCAATACTTCAAAAAAAAAAAAAATCTTTACTATGCTGCTACAGTAAATGGAAAACACTACCGCTTGCCAGAAGCAATACTCATCATTGTCATTATTAGTGGGGACATTGTGAGCATTCACCCCATGGCAGGAACTGCCAGAATGCTTTGTAGACTGTGTGACAGGTTCTTCCTCGTGGATGTTACTCTAGGAGACTGGCTCCATTATTCCCATTTGACAGATGAAGAAACTGAGGTCCAGTCCTCCTTAGTACATCAACGATAGGGGTGTCAATGAAGACAGGAAACCTACTTCGATCCATCTTTTTAATGCACCTGGATTGCCTTGTTCCCCTCTCCCCGCCCCTGACTCCACTCACCTATCTCCTATCATCCTTAAAAGTTGAGAAACTTTGCCCAGTGTCACCCCTCCGCCCCCAGCCTAGGCTGGAGGAGGCCCTCTCCCCTCCCACCTCTGGAGCTCGGAGGCACCCACCACAGGCCTGTCCATATGCACCCTTCTCCTTCAGCAGGCGGGCTCCTCCGGGGCAGGGACAGAGCCCCCCCACTCCCCCTCCCCAGCCAGGGCACACGCTGGGGGCTCAGCGAACACTTGTTGAGTAGATGAGTGGAGGAAGCGAATGCGGAAAGCAAGTCAGAACCAGGGTCCTGCACAGCTGAGGTGCCCCGGTGCTTGAGGTGGTCCTTGCCTTTGGTTTCAGTGATGATGTGTCTCTTTTTAGGGCCACTGCTCTGAGCCTCTACAAAATGGGACAACAGAGGAAGGGAGCCACACTACTGCAACTCATCAAGTGAGTTAATACTGTGGCATCTGGAGCCGTTCCTGGCTCAGAGCAAATGCTCAAAAAGATCAGTAACATTATTTATTATCATGCTATATATTGTCTATCCACATATAATCACCATTTATGACAGGTGATGTTGGTTTTCCATTTACGGTCGTGTTGTGAGGTTTCAGTTGAAAATAAATGTATTTGATTCTTAAAAGTGAGTTGAAAAGGATTAAATATCAGCGAGTTGGTACCCAGTCTGGTCCAGTTCCTGCAGTGGTATTGAACGACGGGGTAACAAGACCCCAGGGGAAAGGAACTCAGTGTGGGGCAGCTTTTGTAATCACAGGCTGGTTGCCTGGAGTCCAGGGCCACGTGGCCATCCTTGTGGCCATCCTTGTGGCCTGGGGCACTGAGTGGCCGTGGAGAGGCCAAGGGTCATAGGAGGAGCCTGCACAAACCTGTCCCGAATCGTGGCTGTGCTCCCACCCAGGGCAGCCTGCACCCCAGACCAGGGCTGGTATTTTTAGTGCATCAGCACCCTGCACAGCCTCCTACACTCTGACCAAATTTAGAAATCTCAAGAGGTCTTTGCACTTCCACGCCTTCAGTGGGAGCAATGAATGAAAAGGCCTCCGGCTCTCAGTCTAGCTAGAGCCAGCCTTAACGTTTGCAGGGCTGTCTCTCTGGACTGGTGGGGAAGCCCAGGATTTATCCAGCGGTGAGAGAAAGCAAGCTGCAGAATCACGTGTGTGGTCTGGGGCCACTTCCGCAAAAGCACAACAAAATCCGCCACGTGAAAGCGTGTCTGGGCTGCGGAGCCAGGAGAGGGGTGTGGGAGGGACCCCCTCTGCACAGACTGCCAACAACGGGAATGGGGGTGGGGTGGGGAACGGGGTGGCACCGGAGGCTGGGGAGATGAGAAACTGTGTGTGCTCTTATCAGCGGTTTATATTTACCATTTCCTTTGTTACAACAAGTATGTGTTTCTTCTGAAATTTGAAAACCCTGAGCACCAAAGGTCTAAAAACATCTCAAGACTGAAAAGCCTCAACCTGAACGCTTCTAAGGAATCTCAGTGAACCCAGTGCTTCCAAGACTGCAAGTGGTAGACCCTCACTGCTCTGACAGCCACACATCCATCCCTAATTGCCCAGATGTTCCCCAGAGGCTCCTGCTCAGGGCTCTGGTCCCCCAGTTCTAACTCCACCCCTGGCCCCAGGGAGGGGCGTGGCCATGGCTGGCCAATCAGAGCACTGCATGTCCCTGGCTCTCCAGGACTGGGGCTGGCCCCTAGCAGGGAGATGACTGGAAACAGAAAACCCAAAACCCTTTGCTGAAGAGTTACTGTGGAAGCTCCTGTCCTATGAACCAATTCGTTCCCTGTTGGCGGAGATTGTCTGAGACTTGTCTGAGTTGGGATTGGGTCTCTGTGAGCAAAGGTCTGATGGCTGAATGACCAGGAATGTTGATATAGGTGGTTAAACAAGGCCGTATTAAAATTAAATAATATAAGTTTATAATTAAATGAATTATATTAAAACCAAAGGTAGTAAATACCCAGAACGTATCACCCCCTGGCTTAATTCACTACACTTTACTTTCTATGCCCTTGGGGTGATTTACCTCCACTGTTTCTCTACAGTGGAAATGCCCTATGATGGTGTATGCCTGGGGGGTCTCTTCCCAACTCCACACCCACGGAGTCATGCTGGTAGCTTGGAACATGTCATGGAGGGAGTACTTACACCATGGGATCTGGCAAATGCCACCAATAGGCTTCTCCCACCCAAAGCCCTTGTTAAACGCTTACCAGCAGAAAGGAGGCCAGGTAACACATGCAGGGATTCGTCTGTTCTTCAGGAACCCCAAGTAATAGGAAGGAGAGTGTGTAAGCATCTTCAGGGCGAGAACCCACACTTTATTTCATGTGGTTTTTCCCAGCACCTAGCTGAGACATTCAATTTCTGCGTGTTGATTGACTTACGGAAATGAGGATCCAAGAAGTCAAGGGCTTTGCCCAAGGTCACCTGGGGTGGGGTAAGGACCTGAGCATAGTTACTCCAGATCCTGAGCCCCACCTTGGGATCAGTTCTTTCTTTGTGCACTGCCCTCTGACACCTTGCTGACTGAAAGGCCCTGTGGGATGCTGGGCCAAAATGCTCTGTGGTCAGCAATGAAGGAGAATCTGCTCCTCCCAGTGGCCCTGATGTTCAAGGCCTCTGTTTTGAGCACTCATTCCTTGACAGCTTGCAACTTTGCAAGGTGATTTTAGCAAGTGCATGGGCACAGCATTTAATAACACGGAGTCCCAAGTTGAGGGGGGCATGGCTTTTCCAAAATACATGCAGCAGAAACCAAAAGGACAAATAGACAAATCCACAATTATAGATGAAGACCTCAGCATTGTCCTCTCTAAGCTGTTGAAAGAATAAAAAGACAGAAAATCAGTAGGGATATAAAAGCCCTGGACAATCCTATCAACTTGACCTAAGTGGCATTTTAGAACATTCCACCCAACAGCAGAATACACATTTTTCTCAAGTGCACATTGAACATTCACCAAAGTAGACCTTCCTCTGGACAATAAAACAAATCCTAACAGACTGAAGAGAAATGACATCAGACAAAGTGTTCTCTGATCATAATGTAATAAATTTGGAAATCACTAACAGAAAGGTATCTGAAAATTCCCAAAGATTTGAAAGTTAAACATACTTCTAAATAACCTATGGATCCAAGTGGTAATCTCAAGGGAAAGTAGAAAATATTTTGAACTGACTAAAAATAAAAACACAACATATCAAGGTTTATAAAATGCAAATAAAGCAGTACCGAGAGGGAATTTTATAACATCGAGTGCTTACGTTAGAAAATAAAAAACGGTTTCAAATGAATTCCCCAAGCTTCTACTTTAAGAAACCAGGAAAAGAGTGGCAAATGTAATCAGAAGGAGCGAAGTGATAAAGACAAGAACAGAAATCAATGGACTTAAAATTAGGAAAACGAGAAAGAAAATTAATGAAACAAAAAAGCTGGCTCTTTGGAAAGATGAACAAAATTGATAAACCTCCAGCTAGACTGACCATGGCAGAAAAGGAGAAGACAGAATTAACAGTGTTAGGAAGGAAGGAATTGCTATAGACTCTCCAGACATAACAAAGATAATAAAGGAACATCACAAACAACTTTATTCCCTAGAATTTGCAGCTGAGATGAAATGAGCAGTTGCCTGAAAGACATGAACTACCAAAGCTGGCTCAGGCAAGAAGACTCAGCCATAAAAAAGAATGACATCTTTCCATTTGCGACAGCATGGATGGATCTAGGGAGTGTAATGCTAAGCGAAATAAGTCAGAGAAAGATAAATACCATGTGATTTTACTCATATGTGGGATTTAAGAAACAAAACAAATGAACAAAGCAAAAAAGAGACAAACCAAAACACCAGACTCTTAAATAATTACAGAGAACAAACTGGTGATTACCAGAGGGGAGGTGGGTGGGGGGATGGGTAGGGAAAAAGAAAGAAAAGAAAGAATAGATAACCGGAATAATCCCGTAGTTATCAAAGAAATGAAATTCACAGTTACAACTTTCTAATAAAGAAAACTCCAGGTCAGGTGCCTTCACTGGTAAATACTACCAATCAAGGAGGAAATACTCTTAATTCTACACAAACTCTTCTAGAAAACAGGAAAGGAGGAAACACTTCCTAATTCATTTTATGAGGCTAGCATTATCTTAATGCCAAAGATATTACAAGAAAACTATAGACGAATATTGCTTGTGAACATGAATGAAGAAAATGCTCAACAAAATATTACCAAATCAACTTTGGCAAAATATAAAAAGGATAATAGATCATGACCAAGTGAGGTTTATCCTGAAATGCAGGGCAGGTTCAACATCAGAAAATCAGCCAATGTAATCCGTCATATCAGCAGATATAGAAAAAGCATATAATCATCTTAATTGATGCAGAAAAAGCACTTGACAAAATTCAACACTCTCTCATGATGAATTCTCAGCAAACTGGTAACGGAAAGAAATAAAGGCTTTTACCAAAAACTTATAGCTAACATCATGCTTAATGGCAAGACACTCAATGTAATTCCCCTAAATTGGGAGCGAGGCAAAGATACCTATTCTCACCACTCCTATTCAGCATCATACCGGAGGTCCCAGACAGTGTAATATGGCAGGAAAATAAAAACAGAGACAGATTAGAGAGGGAGAAATAAAATTGTCTCTATTTGCAGATGGCATGATTATCTACACACAAAACATAAGGGAATCTACAAACTACCAGAACTGATCATAAGTGAGTTTAGCAAGGTTGCAGGATACAAGGTCAATATACAAAACTCAACTGCATGTTTCTGTACTAGCAATGAACGATAAGAAACCAAAATTTCAGAAGCAGTACAATTTACAATAGTACCAAAAATCAAAACAAACCAAAAAACCATGAAAAACTTTGGTATAAATCCAACATCTGTGCAAGATCTATATGCTGAAAACTACAAACAATGATGAAAGATATCAAAGACTTAACTAAATGGAGAGATATACTGTGTTCATTGACTGAAAGCCTACATTGTTAAAATGCTAAATTCTTTCCAAAAGGACCTATAAATGTATATCCCTGCAAAGTCTCAGTAACATTTTCCTGTACAAATCAACAAGCGTATTTGACAGTTTATAGGGAAAGGCAAAAGATCTCGGATAACCAAAACAATTTAGGAGAAGAAGAACAGTGTTGGAGGACTCACATTTTCTGTTTCAATGCTTACTCTAAAGTTATAGTAATCAAGGCAGCCTGGTACTGATGAAAGGCTGGATCAGTGGAACAGAATGGAGTCCAGAAATAGATCCCCACATGTGTGACCAATTTGTTTTCAGCACAGCTGCAAGGGGAATTCAGTGGACAAAGGATAGTTCTTTCAATCAGGGGCACCGGAACAATTGGTCATCCACAGTGAAAAAATGAACCTCGATCCACACCTTTCAAATTTGACTCAACATGGATCACAGACTTAATTGCAAAGCATAAAATTATAAGACTTCTAGAAATAGACCTAGGAAAATATCCTGTGACCTTGAGTTATGCAGAGATCATCCATGCCACTAACAGAATGATTCATCAAAGATAGGATAAATTAGATTTCATGAAAACTTGTAAAAAATCTGCTCTTTTGAAAACACTGTTAAGAGAACGAAAAGGCAAGCCACGGACCATGCGAAAATACCTGCAAAACTTATCAAGATCAAGAGTCCCTAAATAACTCTCCAACAACCCAATTTAAAAAAAGAGTTAAAAGATCTGACCATTTTAGCAAAGTAGATATGCAGATGACAAAGAAGCCCATGGGAGGATTTTCAAAATCACTAGTTACTAGTGAAATGCAAATCAAATTAAAACCGCCCCGAGATATCACCACATACCAACTAGGATGGTTAAAAACAAAACAGTGCAAACCCTGACAAAACCGAGTGATGGTGAGGCTGTGGAGAAACTGGAAGGCTCATCCCCGGCTGGTAGGAGGACGGAACGGTGCATCCACTTTGAGAAACAGTTTGGCAGGTTCTTGTGATGTTAGACATACATCTCCCTTAGGACTCTGAATTCTCACCTCGAGAGAAATGGAAATGCATGTTTGTGCACCACTGTTGATGGCTTTGTTCGTTATCTTCCCGAACTGCGAACAGCTCGCGCGTCCTTGAGCTGGTGTACGGATAAGCAAATGGCAGAGTATCGTACGATGGAATTTGACTCACAAATAACAAGAAAGGAGCAAGTGAGCCACACAAGAGCAGGGCTGACTCTCAGAGGCATTCTGTGCAATAAGAGAAGGCAGACCCAAATACTTAGTGTATCATTCTTTCTCTGTGACACGCTGGTTGTGACAACCGGGGACATAAAGAAATCAGTAGTTGCCGGGGGTGGGGAGTGGGGTATGGCTGGCTCCAGAGCCAGATGGGGTGACAGACCTGCTCTGAGTCTTGACCCTGGTGATGGTTACACGACCACGCATCTGTCAAAACTCATAGAACTGTATACAAAGGGGGAATTACTCTGTAGGTAAGTTATACCTCAAAAAAAAAAAAAAGTAAGACAAAGAAAAAAAAGGCATTTTTGGAAAATGGCACTAAAGGATTCTGGTATCCATTTCACTTAATTAAAAAGTATGATTAGTAAACTAATTTGCATTTGGACTCCATTTGAAGGCCCCACCTTCCCACGACAGATTTCTGGTGTTTCACGGAATTTTTTTTAAAACAACACATTTGAAAAGTATAAGCAAATATCTGTCTGTACACATCCAGCCCTCCACGCTGAGATCCTCCCACCTGTCGAAATAAGAGGGAGGAATAATTTCTTTTAAAGATTTTATTTATTTGAGAGAGAGAGAAAGAGAGAGCACAAGCCAGGGGAGGGAGCAGAGGGAGAAGCAGACTCCCTGATGAGCAGGGAGCCCGATGCAGGGCTCGATCCCAGGACCCCGAGATCATGACCTGAGCTGAAGGCAGACGCTTAACTGACTGAGCCACCCAGGTGTCCCCTCAAAGGTAGGAATAGTTTTTAAGAAGACCCAGCTGTTCTTATTCGGAAATGGGTCTGGATGACTCAAAGTGGAACATTGCCCCCAACACAGGACAAAACAGCTTGCCAGGTCAGACAAATGCATTTTCCAGCGGTCAGTCCGTCTTGTGCGTGCTCTGCGTGATACATGTTCTGTCAGCTGGGAGGAGTCACTCCTGTGTCCCTCCCCTTCCCACGGGCTATGCTCTGTCACCGTAAAAAGGCTGTCACATTCGCTCCCCGGTCACCTGAGTGTGTGATCTCAGTGCTAAAGCGCGGAGGAGGTCTGGCAAATTCCGCAACATGGGTCACGTGTCACTCCCAGAGCTCTACCTTCTTCCATTCCTTCTGGAACAAAAACCAGTTGGCAGGTCATCAGAGAGATGCTGAGTCGCTCTCTTTGGGTAGAACCACCTAGAATGAGATGTTTAGGGCCTGGCGACTGAATACACCTTCGGTTTTCCCAACATTTGTGAAAACAGGGAAGAGACCAGCTTGGGGAATAGGTGCCCTCTGCCCCTCTCCCATACTCCCAGGGCTGGCTTTGCACCAAACCTGGCCATGGAAAATGCTGATGCTCGTGTGCCACTCCCCCAAGAGTATCATCCTGTGGGCCTGCAGGGGTCCGGTCTGGGGGTCTGTATTTTTCACAAGCTCCCTAGATCATCCCAACACCTGGAGATTCCTGAACCATGGTTGTTGAGGGCCTTGGGGTCACTGGAAATTCCCCCAAGGTTGATGGGATCAGATGACTGTCAAGTATGTTGTATGGCCAGACACATGCGGAGCCATGATTCAGGAGGAGCCCTGCTCACCAAGGCAGATGGAGTGACCAGGTGACCGGCACAGTGACAAGCACATATCCAAATGCCAGGGGACGCTGCTCTGAGCAGGACCCAGGCACTCGGTACAGGCAGCCGCCAGAGCAGGAAGCACCCCCAGAGAACTGGGGTGTCCCTGGAAGACCATGTGGGCGTGCCACCCCCCCTCCTGCTGCAGGCGGGGACAGGGGCTCCAGCAGCGTCCTCCCCGACCTGCCGACTCCACCCCATTCTCCCAGCTCCTCTGCAAACGGCAAACGCACTAGGCTGCAACCTGGCGGCTCGTGCATAACAGGGCTCTTCTCAGTTTCCTAAAAAATTACTTGCCTTGAGATTTGGCTCTTCTGAGGGATTGGATGTTCAGTAGTCAGATGGAACATGGATCATTTGTATGGGATTGTGTATCCGCATTTTTGGGGTCATGTTCTAAATTCCAGGCTGACAAAGTCAAAAAAAGATCGAGGTCAGCCATTGTGACCCCTTTCTAGGGGAAGTCATGGGGGGCTGACCCTGTGGTCTCCAGAGTTCGTCCTGGGGATAAATGTTCCAGGGGTCTCACTGCTAAGTGGGACACATCCATCCGTGAAGTCTAATTTTCTCCACCTCCTCCCAAAGGGTCCTACTTTCAAATACTAGCTCTTTAAAGTTAGAACTAGCATCAGAACTCTGGGCCGGTTTAATGACGCTCCATGGCTGGAACACAGCAAAGGTGTTTATTCCTGGATTTCCTTTAAAATCAATTTTTGAACTCCTAGGGGCAGCTGTATTTAAATCCTTCTATACCAGCAGCAAACCCGGGCATGCCTCTGTAATGAAACTTTTTTTTTCCTGCTCAAGACAAATTATTTAACTGACAACATGGCTGTTTTTATTGAATAGAAAAATCCTAGAATCTCTTTAAAAATTATTTTGTCCGTATTCCCATATAATTTCAATGCTGCATGCACCTTACTCTCATTTTTTTTAGGGGGAAGAGAAGTTCTCAGGCTTTGAAATACTCGCTGAGCTTCTCCCCACAAACAAGTGCGTGTTTCCAGTTTCCAGGTGGCCATTAAGGAACAGAGCTGCCTTGGGAAAACACAGCCTTTTCTACCAATATAGTGACTGATGCTGATTGACTTAAAGTAATTCATTGTCTAGCATGATCTTTTCTGTTATCATTTGACCGATTCTGATAGTTCAGGCCTCAGGATGTAATTATAGTAACTATCAGGATGAGTCTTTTAATCAGCGACCTTTGGACTCATATACAAACTGTCATATTTCATTAGCAGGAAGTGACGGCAACATGCTGTTTCAGCTCCTTGCTTGCTCCTACGGGGAATATTGCACCACGAGAGCTATTTGCAGCCTTCCTATATGGTCTCCTGTGGCTGGCTTCCAGCCATGGTGGCTCAGTTAAGAGGGTTTGTTTTGTTTTGTTTTGTTTTCCCGAATTTTTGGTCCCCGTGAGCACAGTTGAGTGTCCCGTGCAGGGCTCTCTGCAAATGCACAGAAGAATCAGCATGTGCATCTTTGGAAATCCTAAACTGTGCTTGCTTGTAATACAAGGATTTATTGAAACAAAGCTCCTAATCATAGCCATGCCTTGGAAATTATACAGAAGTTACTAAAGTAGCATCATAAACTAGGCTGCCACTTAAAATCCTTGTTTTGTCTGATACACTCAATTAAAAATCAACTGCCATAAGGAGATGGGGTCATGTGGAAACTTTTAGTTGATCATTTGAGGCTTTGACTGGACGTGTTTAATAGCGCTGCCCATTAACGCTGGATTGTCATAGAGACCACGTTCACGGGGGCTGTTCGGTAAGCTTCTCAATAGTTATCAAAAGGAGTTAACATTTCTAAAGGAAACATCTGGAAAAGGAGAGTTTCTTGCCATTTTCAAAAGGTGGGCACTTTGTAATATGAACTGCTCCCCGCTCCCCAAGCCTTTCACTGACTGACCTCGAACAATAAACAGCATCCGTCAGGCCTTTATACAGTAACGCTGTTGTCAAACAATGTTGTAATCTAAACACCCTTCCCCCAAAACAGAGACGTTAAATTGTGCAAGAGGTGTACATTCCAGAACGGTTTCCTGCTGGATCTCAAAACCGTTGTAAAGCGTTCTAAAACGCAGAGCCGAGCAAAGAGTCCTCCCGCGCGGGTTTTGCAAAGGCCCCTTTCTTAGCCACCTCGAGGGCAAGAAATCCTCCTGCTCCTCTTGAAGACAGACCTGCTTTTGGTTCATCTTTCTGTACCGTACAAAATCGATCCAACTAACCGCCGAGACTTTGTTATAATGGAAAAGAAAGAAATGCCTGCCCTCTTGTGGGTACGATTGTTCTTGCTCCTGTCACGGAAATCCAATGCACTCATCGTGCACTTGAGGACCAAATGATCTTCTCCTTTTGCCCGGGTGTCGGTCTGGGGGGAGTCTGGGCACATAGCTGAATCAAAGCTGAGCAGGCGCGTTTAGCCCTATGGGATACCTCATCCAGGCAAAACACTGCAAATGACCTGTAAGGTCTTGTTGAAGTGTTTGCGATGGTGTTCAGATACAAACTGGGCTTGCTTTTTTGACCATGTTTCTTTTTAAGTTAAAAAAATTTAATTGTAATAACATACACAGTGAAAAATGTACTTTTAACCACTTCTATGTATGCAGTCCAGTAGTGTTGAGTGCCTAACATCGTTTTGCGAGTGGTTCCAGAGCTCTGTCTTGCAAAACCGCAGCTCTATCCCCATTAAACACGGACTCCCATTCCCTCCCACCAGGCCCCCGGTAACCACCATGCTACTTTCTGTCGCTATGAACTGGATGATTCTAACTACTACATGGAAGTGGAAATATATGGTATTTGCCCTTTGGGTCTGGCTTACCTCACTGAGCATCATGTCCTTAAGGTTCATCCCTGTTGTAGCCTGGGCCAGAGTTTCCTTCAAGGCTGAATTATGTTCTACCGAATGGATAGTGCACATTTTATTCATCTACTCATCCACCGATGGACATTTGGGTTGCTTCCACCTTTTGGCTATTGTGAATAACACTGCTGCTCCCCTGGCTGTACGAGTCTCCCTCTGAGAACCTGCTTTCAGTTCTTATGGGTATATAACCGGATTGCTGGATCATACGGTAATTCGATTCTTAATTTTTTGATGGACCCCACTGTTCTCCACAGTGGCCGCACCATTTTCCAGTCCTATCCACAGTGCACAAGGCTCCAATTTCTCCACATCCTTACCAGGCAAAGGGGACATTTTTAGAACCATCATTCACAGAAAGCAAAGATAGCAATTTAAGCCATTTCATTTTATTGAGTTATGCAGAACAGCTTTAAACAACAAATAAGAAGGTGTTACAAAAAGTCAAAGTGTCACAATAGCATACAATAGGGAATTTAAGCCTCATCATGTGAACTCAATTAATTTGCTCTGATGAAAAGAATATAATGCCCTTCCAGCTGGAGAGTGCCCCTACGTGTTCACTTTATACAGGGCTTTTGGGCTTTGAAGATCAGCAGATCAGCATTTTAAGAATTTGAGTTTAGTTAACCGGGTGTATGTGGCGGGGGGGGGGGGGGGGGTCCTTACACAATGCACCTGTGTAGCAAATCATCGTGATGCACGCTTTTAATATCTCACAACTTCATTTGCCAATTATATCTCAGTAAAGGCGAAAAAACGGAATTTGGGACCTATGGATGATTTTAAACTAGGGGGAGAAAAGTTCAGAGCAAACACAGCTGCCAAGCTAAGAAGAAAAGTATGAAAAATATATCATTATAAAGATGGGTACTAGTTAATTTTAAGTACTAAAGGGGCATTTCACATGTTGCTCGAAGCTGAGAAAAGTCTCTTCAACTGGCAAAGGAGAAATACTCACCAATTACAGGGCATGACATGCGAAGTACAATTTCTTCACAAATAACACATTTCATTATCAGTACACATTTCATTACGTTTCTCCTCACTCTGCCACTTATTTTTTTTTAAAGATTTTATTTATTTATTTGAGAGAGAGAATGAGAGACAGAGAGCAGGAGAGGGAAGCGGGTCAGAGGGAGAAGCAGACCCCCCCGCCGAGCAGGGAGCCCGATGCGGGACTCGATCCCGGGACTCCAGGATCATGACCTGAGCCGAAGGCAGTCGCTTAACCAACTGAGCCACCCAGGCGCCCTAAAAAAGTATCAACAAAGTAGTTTTCGCAAAACAAAAGGGTGATGAACTGTATCCTAGTAGGTGACAATGGACTGTCACCAGGGAAATTTCATACCTGCCAGAAAACATAATTTATGAAGAATACAAACTCTAAAAGTGAACCTTGCTCGTAGACCAGAGTAAAATAATTATGCATGACCGTCTAGAGGTTTCCATCTTCTACTCAGCTTTTTTTCCCCACAATATCAAGATCTTTTTTGTTGAATTTAGAACTAATTAAAAGTATTATGGTAGCTTTCAATTTTATGGAAAATTCATTTGTATTAAAAAAGGATATATAAAATTAGGTTTTCAGGTTTAAAAAATCATATTAGAAATATAAAGGGTGTATACAATTTAACATAAAGGATCCCAGCTTTGGCTGTTGGCTGAAGCATTAAGTAGTCTGTACTTACAGCTGAGATAACTGGTGTCCCCTCCCCAATCACTGCCCATTCATTGCAGGCCACCCTGCCAATATCAGGTGAATGAATTCATAGGTTTGAGGTTTTATCCTCCCAATTCAAGATCTTGGCCTTTTATAAAATACTTGCCATGCTTTTTGAACCATCCAGTGGAAAAAAAAAAATAGGCAAACAATTCCTAGCACTAACCCCAAACTTTGGAAAAATCGAGACCCTCCACTGTCAATGAACTTAGTTGTTTCAAAGAAGACGCTACAAACTTCTAAGTTGAAGAGTTAACCGCTGCGAACAGGAACTCTGAATCTCTGTCGCTCAGCCATCACGGGTCACTTCTTCAGCCGCGACGCCTCTGTAGGGGACAGGAACCACCTCTCCCTGGCACTGCTCCAGTCTCACGGCGGGAACCTCCTTAGCGGCAGCTTCTTGGGGAAAAGACACAGGATTTGGGCAAATTTAAAATAAAGTCAAGAAAACAGTGCACGTACCTTTTGGAAACAATCCCTTGATGTTTTAACATAGCAAACATTCTAGAAAATGATTTTTTTCCATTTATAAGACACTCGTGTAAGTATTTCCGATGGCACCTATGTGCCTCAGGGGGTTCTGAACCTTGGTCCCCTAAGCTTTTAGGGCCGGATGATTCTCCGCTGGGGGGCTGTCCCGTGCGTTGTGCAGTATTTGCAGCATCCCCTGGTCTCTACCCACCGGAGGCCAGAAGAATGCCACTCCTCACTTGTGACACCAAACATGTCTCCAGGCACTGCCATATGTTTGCTGGGAAGCAGGCCCGCCGCTGGCCGAGAACCCATGCTCTACACCGAACGCAGGCCCTGCACAACTCAACAGAGGCTGAGCCGCTCGCCTGTCTTGTTTTGGAGCTCAGGGAATGACGTCCCCAGAATGACAAAACCAGCTGCTCACAGGGCATTTGTCCCTATTGCCAGGGAGCCCATGCAGAGTCGGTTTGGGGTCACGCATTGCGCTGGGCACCCACTCACTGTGAGCCACGCCCGGATCCATAACCATCCCTGCCCACCCTCCAGCGGATTCTCACCAGCACAACGTTGGGAGCTTAAAAACGCTGTAAATCCGATGATACTCATCCCTCTACCCATTTCCCAAATTACTCCCCAAGAACACCCACACAACTTCACTGCCTGTCCGTGAGAAGGGCAGACAAAGAGCCCACACTCACCAGAGCTTCACCTTCTGTGGGTTCAAGGTTGTTTGAAGACAGGTTTGCTTGTGGTTTCTGGAAGCATTTTGGGGGGAGTGCGGGGAGAGCACTAAGACCCGGGTCATGCGTATGCAAAGGAACTATGATTTGTAGAGACCTAGCCCGAAACGCTGGGTGACCTAGAGCTGACCCACCGTCACAGCAAAGTAGAAGCCAGACCACTATCTGGATAAAACAGGTTAAAAACCCCTGAAATGCAAATTAAGTATTTTTTGCTAGTATAAGCCGGGTTACTTGTTTCCATTCACACTTTGCTTAGGGTGCGACAGGTGACCATCCAAAATATGAGACAATTTTTAATACACCCGATCTTATCACTGTCTGTCTTTAAACCTACGAGGACTTTCCCATTCCTGCCCTTCTGGAAGGCAAGCATTCGGGGCAGGCAGCATTCCGCACGCCCTTCATGACCTGGTCCAAGTGATGTTCCGGTTTTAACACCAGCGTAAGGCCGAACAGGAGAGGGTGTCAATGCGGACCCACCTCTCATCCCTTTGATTTTGTTCTTTGCTTACTTCAGGGTCAGTGTCCAGGAGGCTCAGGGTCGACAAAGGCAAGGTGCTGCCACCCAGTCGTGGAGGCCCATGGCCACCATGGAAGCTGGTACACTTGAACTCTGCTCCACGGCAAACAGGTCACCAACCAAGGGCTAGACATTTTCAAAAACCCTCCGTCCCCAGTCGTTTGGTCTTCTGACGAAGGCTACTCTTACTCAGATAGGAGTTGGCCAAAGGTTTTTAGAGGCTTGAATAGATAATTAAAAGAAAATACTACATTTAGGTGTCAAGCCAAGAGGTGTCTAATTAGCCGAGAAGTCATACATTTATATGGACATTTTTGGGTCCGTCCCAGTTAGAGCGTGGATCCCCGTAGCCTGACCTCTGGATCTCTTTATGGTGGTCGAAAGATTTGAGGTGGATCTCACCTGTTTATCTTCTCCAGTAAAGGGCTGTGTTCATTATTTGCCTGTTTGGTTAAGTGGGAACGAATGAACCCTGCTAACGGCAGGCCTGGTGTGGACTCGAGGGCCGGGCCCGCCTTGGAGGGGAGCTCAGGGCAGGTGGGAGAGAATCAGATAAATGTGACGCCGAGCACCAGGTGGGGGTGTGCAAAGCAGGGGCATAGCCCTGGGGTGTAAGTGAGGTGGGGCTGACCCAGTTGGGGTTCAGAGCTGAGATCTCCGGGATCCGCAGGTGAGATCTTGGGGATCTGTGGGTGAGTCAGCAGGAATTCCTGGCAAAGGAAAGGGTGAGTCTGGCCTGGCTGGGATGGGGGCGCAGTATGGTTAGGTGCCCGAGAGGGTGGGAGGCGGCGAGCACACCCGAGGTCCCAGCCTTCAGAGCGCTGGGTGCACAGGGAAGGGGTTCCGGTGGTGGATAGCGGGGACAGGGGGGAGAGGCGCTGAGATGGGGTCCCGGACATCTTGGGGAGACAGGGTGGACCCGGTCCCACGCCTGTGGCCTTGAGAAGTGGGCGAGGGCGCTGCCAGTGGGTCATGGCTTCAAACACCAGCGCGGATCAGGAGAGAACGAGGCTGGGGGTGGGAGGGACGGCAGAGAGGTGGCGAGACGTCAGTTTTAAATGGACTGACTGGGAGACCGCTGAGAGGGGACGCTCGCCGGGCAGCGGAATAGTCGCTCCCAGCCTGTGGAGGCTGCACGGGGGCTGCACAGATCACCAGGGACCTGCCGCGGCAGCGGGTGAGGGTCGTGCATGCAGGTGTGGGGCGGGCGCAGGTGCGCAAGTGATACAAGTGTGGAGGGGGTGCCGCCGTGGACGCAAGGCGAGGTGAGAGCGGCTGTGGGGAGGAGGAGAGGAGGAGGGGAGGCGCTGGGGGAACGAGGGAAAACACCAGTAGGGTGGATGCATGTGGGGCAAGCAGGAGGGGACAGGGTCAAGAGGGTGACCAGTCAGAGGTGCCACGGCTGCCGAGGAGGGACAGGCCAGTGGGACGTGCTGACGGGGAGCCTCCAGGCACCTCAGTGGGGTGACGGGGCAGAAGGCAGATGCAGGGGCCCAGGCGGGGCAGGAGTGAGCCCGCCGGGAACATGATGGGAGTTTCTGGACCAGGGAGGGTGGGCGTCATGCGGGGGTTCGTTTTTTCTTATGACACCTAGGTGTGTTTAAGGCTGGCAGGCGGGAGCAGGCCGGGTGCGAGCCACAGGCCAGCAGGAGATGGAGGGGAAATGCGGAGGTAGGAACAGGGAGGCAGGTGCCAGGCGGAGTCACCACGGGGCCTCAGACCTCAGACGGGGGCGGGGTGGCGGCGGTGGGACTCCTCCGTAAAACCATGAAAAATGGTGTTTTACACTGTCAGTGTAAAGACCAGTCTGGTCCAGGCTGGCTCCGTCGTTTTTATATCCGTATTGTGATGTTCATTTCTCTTCTGAGTTTACCCCGCAAGCGCAGTGGACCGACCTGTGCCTGCAGACGGAGAGGCCGGGGGAGCTGGGGGAGGATGGCTGGAACACCAGTCTGAACTCCTGTCCGAACTCCAGCCCGGGGTGGGAAGATGTGGGCATGTGGAAGGAGGTCTGAACAGCTCGTAGTGCCCCGCTCAGAAGATCTCCAGGCCCACCACCCACTTCCCAAACAGGGGGACTGTTTAGTACAAGTATATCTCAAGTAGCAGGTGGGATATACTCACCCTAAACAAGTATTCGTTGTTTATCTGAAATTCAAAGTTAGCCGGGCATCCCCTATTTTATCTGGCAGCTCTGAAGCAAGGAAAAACCTGGCCGCTATCCAGAGGAACATTCACTAGTCAAGGATTGGGGCTGGGATCAAAATATAGGGGATTTAAGAATGAGGATGTCATGCAAACGTTTTCCGTTTGTTTACGCGATAAGGTCGTGTGGTTTCCAGCCATGCTTTTCAGCTCTAAGATTCTCATAGGACAGGAATGGACAGTGTAACAGAACATGTCCGGAAGAGTCAGGTCTGTCCCCTCATGGAGCAGAACCTTTCACAGGGCAGACCAGACACAGGCCCTTTTTACTCTAACCTGGGAACCCACGTCTGCCCCCCTGAGGCCAACGGTAAAGACTCTGATGCCCACAGTGGCCCCAAAAGAGAGAGGTCCCCATCCTAACCCCCCCAAACCTGTGACTGTAACCTTATGTGGAACAAGGATCTCTGAAGATATAATTAGGTTAAGGGTCTCAAGATGAGATCATCCTGGATTTTCCAGGTACTACGTCCAGGGACAAGTGTCCTTGGAAAGGAGAGGAGAGACAGACAGGGAGGAAGGCTGGAGTGATGTGTCCACAAGCCAAGAGACGCCGGGAGAGACCAGCAGCTGGAAGAGGCAGGCGGGCATCTCCCCAGAAACTTCACAGGGAGCACAAGCTCTTTTGACACCTTGAGTTAGGACCTCCGGGCCCCAGAGGTAAGAGAGGGTAAGCCTGCGTTGTTCTAAAGCCACTCAGTTTGTGGTCACTGCTGCAGCAGCCCCGGGACATTTACACGGCACCTACCAGGTACAGGAGACAGCCCTCCAGCTTCAAGAGGGGGCAGCCTTTCGCCTGGGCAGCCTGGCCCGCCAGGAGCCCGTGTGACGGGGGTGTGTGGATGCCACCGGGGCAGGGGGGGGCTCTGCAGCTCTGACAGGTGCAGAAGCCATCAAGCCCACTGCGCCAGGGACCCACCCGGGGCAAAACGAAGCTCAAAATCTGCCCAAGGTGGCAGGGGGCGGCCACAGAGCGGGGCCCGGGACACACCAGCGCATCCCCTGCATGGTAACACCCAGGACCCAGGACGTGATCCCAAGAAAATCACTCGCAGATTAGAACCCCGTTTGTTGAAAAAGAGTTACCGTCTTCCTGGGCTGCCTCTTTTGGGATGGCTGGCTTTCTCTTGGTTCTTCTCGCTTTCCCCAAGGCAGCCGGCTTTCCTGGCCCCGAGCCACACTTCGCCGAGTGTCTCTGCATGTTACTCTGTTGGAGAAATGACACGGGGCGCAGGGAGAGTCAGCAGCCCCGACGGAATGCCATTTAGAATCCCACGGGTAAAGACCCAGGCGCTGGAAAGTGGGGAAACGTGTGCCTGGTATATTCTTTCTTTCTTTCTTTTTTTAAAAGATATTTATCTATTTTAGATTGAGAGAGAGCGCGCACTCAAGTGGGGAGAGGTGCAGAGAGAGAGGAACAAGCAGACTCTGCGCTGAGCACAGAGACCACCACGGGACTCGATCCCATGACCCTGAGATCATGACCTGAGCCAAAATCAAGAGTGGGAAGCTTAACCGACTGAGCCACCCAGGCGCCCGATGCCTGGTATGTTCTTGTACAAAAAAGGTGGCTTTTTTAAAAAAGGGGACCCCTCTGTTGTGTTTAGGTCTAGCCAAAAGTGAGCTTATTTTAAATATATATATATTTTATTTACATATATATAAATTTATATATTTATTATTTTATTATATTTATTAAATATATAAATTTATAGTAAATTTATATATAAACTTAGTAAATTTATTATAAATTTATATATTTATATATAAGTATATAAATATTTATTTTTGAGTAAATATAAATAAATAAAATAAAATAAATATAAAAATATATATTTTTTATCATAGAAGTCAATGAGAAGACAATATCTATTCTTCTAGAATGCGTCTACTCTCCAAAGTGAGGCTTGATGTTGAACCAGAGATTCAATAGACTGTCAATTTTAAGAAAATCAATCATACACTGTATGAATTTCACTGCCCTGCCAACCTCTCTCCCGACCTACCATGCATGGAGTTAGGGAACGTATACACAACACTCAAAATTAAGAGGGAAGTCACAGATTTCCCGGTCAAGACGATTAACGATGCATTCCTACATAGGAACACTTAGGATGACTTAAGTTAGGAATCTTCCACTGTTTGGGAAGTTCATATGGAAAGTAAGATCCTGGTGACGTGTCAGTCAATTTGCTGATGATATAAAATCTCCCACCTAATTTCTACTTGGCTTCAGCATGGTGCTCCGCTGGACTGTCCTGGTTTTTATGGGTAGAAGGGGAAGGATTCATGTGTAAGTGGAGGGGGAATGTTACGGGTTACTGAAACTTCTTCCATTTTGGGTTGGCAAACGATGGTCCATGGGTCAAATCCAGTCGGCCAACTGTTTTTGAAAAACAAGTTTTCTGGGGGCGCCTGGGTGGCTCAGTGTGTTAAGTGCCGGCTTTTGGCTCGGGTCATGATCCCGGGGTCCTGGGATGGAGCCCCTTGTCAGGCTCACTGCTCGGTGGGGAGCCTGCTTCTCCTTCTCCCTCTACCACTCTCCCTGCTTGTGTTCTTTCACTCACTCTCACGCTCTCAAATAAATAAATAAATAATATATATATAAAGTTTTCTGGAACACTGCCATGTCTATTTGTTTATGAATTGTCCATCTATGGATGCTTTTGTGTTACAACAGTAGTTGGGCCAGAAACTGGTCTGCAAAGCTGAAAATATTACTATCCGGCCCTATACAGAAGAAAGTTTGCTGATCCCTGATGTATATGATGATCATGCACAAACGGAGCCTTTTGGGGCCAAGGATTCTTTTGAGGATATGATGATCGCAATGGCCTCTTCCCCAGCAAAGCGCATACTCATGAACACATACAATCTCCCTCCAAATTCATGAAGCTCATGGCTAACGACTCTGGACATCGGCTTTGGATTAATAAACAACCAAAAACACAACCAGCCTTAAAAAGTAAGTGTGCTAAGATTTTAAGTAAACCAATATGACATTTAGATTATTTAGGACTCAGGGGGCAGAGCGGTATGACAGACATATGCATCAGAGGACTGTTTCTCAAGAGAGGAAGGACCCAGCATTTGGAATCCAGAACAGGGGTCCTCACTGGGGAGGAAAGGTGCTCACAGCCCTATGACATTCTGGTGTGGAAACCACCACATGTTAAAGAATGAGAGTTTGTGAACGATGTACTTTCTAAAAATTAAATTGGATTCAAGTACCCAGATATGCACATATTTCTTTATCTTTAAAGAGTTCATATTTTAGGGCAGTTTTAGGTTCAGAGCATAATTGAGAGGGAGACAGAATTTCCCTTATGCCCCTTGCCCCCGCACACGCACAGCCTCCCCCCATTATCCGAATCCTCACCAGAACGGGGGATGCTTCTGTTACAATCGATGAACCTACATGGACACATCACAATCACCCAAAGCCCGTGGTTTACACTGAGGTTCACTCTTGGTGGTGTTTGTTCTGTGGGTGTGGACAAATGTATAATGACCATATCCACCATTCTATTATCACACGGACTAGTTTCGCTGCCCTAAAACTCCTCCGTGCTGCACCCGTTCATCCCTCCTCCCCAACCCCTGGAAACCACCCATCTTGTTACTGTGTCCATAGTTCTGCCTTTTCCAGAATGCCCCATGGTTGGAATCGTACAGTGTGTACCCTTTTCAGATTGGCTTCTTTCACTTAGTAATATGCATTTAGGGTTCTTTCATGTCTTCACGGCTTGATGGCTCATTTCTTTGTAGTCCTGAACACTACTCCCTTATCTCGATGGACCTGTTTATCCATCACCTACTGAAGGACGTCTTGGTTGCTTCCAAGTTTTGGCGATTATGAATAAAGCGGCTATAAACATCCGGGTGCAAGTTTTTGTGTGGACGTAAGTTTTCTACTCCTTTGGGTGAACAGGAGTGTGAGTGCTGGATTGTATGGTAAGAGTATGTTTAGTTTTATAAGAAACCACCGAACTGTCTTCCAATGTGGCTGCACCATTTTGCATGCCGCCCAGCAACGCCCAAGCGCTCGGTCTGCTCCACGTCCTGGCCAGTGTCTGGTATTCTCAGCGTTCTGGATTTTGGCCATTTTTGTTAGGTGTGTGGTGGTGTCTTGATTTATTTGCATTTCCCTGATGACGTACGACGTGGAGCATCTCTTCCTGTGTTTACTTGCCACCCGTATGTGTTCTTTGGTGAGGGGTCTGTAAAAATCCTTGGCCCATTTTTTAAATCAGGTTATCTGTTTTCTTAGGGTTGTGTTTTAAGAGTTCTTTGTGTATTTTGGATGACCGTCCTCTATCCGATGTGACTTCTGCATATCTTTTCCCCCTGTCTGTAGCTTGTCTTCTCGAGTCAGAGGTCGTGCATTTTAGTGAAGGCCAGCTTACAGATGATTTCTGTCATGGATGGCACCTTTAGTGTTGTCCCTGAAAAGTCCCTGCCAAACCCTAACAAGATTTTCTCTTGTTATCTTCATGGGTTTTATAGTTTTGCATTTTACCTTTAGGTCTGTGATCCATTTTGAATCAATTTTAGTGAAGGGTGTCAGGTCTCTTTCTAGATTTTTCATTTTCGCTGAGTACGGAATCCCACTACCCTGAGATCATGGCCTGAGCCAAAATCAAGAGCCAGCCACTCAACCGACTGAGCCACCCAGGTGCCCCTAATGTGCGGAGATTCTGATAGGAATTGTACTGAACCTATAGATCAAGTTGTAAAGGACTGACATCTTGACATTGTTTTCTTATCCATAAACATAGACTAATTTTCTCCATTTATACAGTTTTTCTTTGATTTCATTCATCAGAGCATTTTTTGTTTCCATTGTAGCAATTCTTTGTGGTTCTTTCTTAGGATTTCCATCTCTCTGCTCGTGTTGCTTACCTGGTCTTGCATGCCGTCTACTTTATCCACTAGCGTCCTTAGTGTGGGAATCAGGGCTGTTTTAAATTCCTGATGATTCCAACATCCCTGCCATGCCTGCTTTTGCTGTTCTGTCTCTCCAAACTGTGATTTTACCTTTTGGGATGACTTATTAAGTTTTCCTCATAGCTGGACTTGACGCCCCGGGGAAAAGGAGCTGCTGGAAACAGGGCTTTGGGAATGCGGAGGGGAGGTGTGGGGAGGGGGCGTGTTCTGTAGCCTGTGACAGGGTCTCACTGTGTCCGTGAGTCGTGCCTCTGGACTGTGAACCTCGCAAGTGTTTCTCGGTTTTATTTTCCACCTCAGGTGGGACCGGAGGGCTGCTGTGGGCTGGAGTCGGGTGTCTCCCTTCCACCGGGTCACTTAGTTCTGATGATAGCCCAGTGGGTTAGGCTCTGGTGAACTAGTTTCCCCAGAGGGAGACCTTGTTTGTTAAGGAGAACAGAAGGTTCTGGGGTATTTCAGATCACTTCCTCCCCTTTTCCCGGCTGGAGGGAAGCAGAAGCGGATTCTTTTTCTGACATTCACTGTGAGAACCTGGTCGGGCTCCTGGTGGTAAAACCCCCAGTACAGTGGGGGCCTCTGGGACTGGGACTGTAGTTTCTCTCGGACTTGTCCACCTGAGCCTCCAGCGAGTCTTCAATTACCATTCAGGTTTTCCTGCCCCGGCGCTGGTTCCCCGTGGAGGCTTCTGCCCGCAAGTCTCTGCTCTGGAACCCGTGACTCAGTGTTCACCTGTCCGTCTCCATTCTTCGGGGCGGTGGTTGGCCCTGTGTGCTCCCCTCTCCCTATAGATCCTAGAAGAGCTGATTTTTCAATCTATTCAGGTGTTTACTTGTTGTTAAGACAGAGTAGCAACTTCCAAGTGGAACCAGAAATGGGTTGTTTAATTTTTTTAACAGCGTTATTGAGATTTCATTCATATACCATAGAATTCTTCCATTTAAATTGTGTAATTCAGTGGCTTATTCCTAGTGTTGTAAAACCATCACCACCATCAATTTCAGAACTACATTTCAAAAAGAAACCCTACGCTCTTAGGAGTCACCCTCCGCCTTCCTCTCCCCCAACCCCTGGCAACCACTAAGCTACCTTCCGTCTCTGTGAATATTCTGGACATTTCCTAGAAAGGGAATCATAGAATATATGGCTTCTTTTAAGGTTCACCACGTTGTCACATGTACACATTCCTTTTAATGGCTGTGTAATATTCCACTGCATGGATATACAATGTTTTATCTGTTCATCGGTTGATGTACATTCAGGTAGTTTCCACTTTTTGGAGCTGTTTATGAATGACGCTGCTATGAATATTCGTGTACAAGTTTCTGTGTGGTCCTTTTGAGTATATGCCTGGGAGTGGGACAGCTGGACTGTGCACTAACTTTACGTTTCACTTTTTGAGAAACAGCCAGACTGTCTTCCAAGGTGGTGTCACCATTTTCAGATCCCACCGGCGCTGTGGGAGGGCTCTGATCTTCCCGCATCTTTTGTTATCGGTCTCCTTTGACTGTAGCCACCCTCATGGCTGGCCCTACATGTTCTCGCTATGATTCTGCTTTGCATTTCCCGAGCAACGAACGACGATAAGCATCTTTTCATGTGTTTATAGGCCATTTGTAGATCTTGTGTGAAGAAATGTCTATTTGGATCCTCTGCCCATTTTTCTTTGGGTATTTGTCTTTCTATCCTTATGCTGTAAGAGGTTTTATACATAGGCACACCTCATTTTACCGTACTCTGCTTTACTGCACTTGTAGGTGCTGTATTTTTTATAAATGGAAGGTGTGTAGCAATCTGGCATCGAGCAAGTCTACTGATGCTGTTTCTAGAAAGCTCATACTGTATCTCTGCATCACACTTTTTTTCTTTTAAAGATTTTATTTATTTATTTGACAGAGAGAGACACAGCGAAAGAGGGAATACAAGCAGGGGGAGTGGGAGAGGGAGAAGCAGGCTTCCCGCGGAGCAGGGAGCCCGATATGGGGCTCGATCCCAGGACCCCGGGATCATGACCTGAGCCGAAGGCAGACGCTTAACGACTGAGCCACCCAGACACCCCTCTGCATCACACTTCTGTAATTCTCGCAATATTTCAAACTTTTTCATCATTATTGTATTTGTTATGGTGATCGGTGATCAGTGATGACAACTTGCCGAAAGCTCAAATGATGGTTAGCGCTTTTTAGCTATGAAGTATTTTTAAATTATGGTATATACTTTTTTTTAAAAAGACATAATGCTATTGCACGCTTAACAGACTATAGCATAGTGTAACTAACTTTTATATGCACTGGAAAACCAACACATTCCTCTGACTCACTTTATCGTGAGGTACTTTACTGTGGAGCTGAAGCCCACGCTATCCCCAAGGTACGCCTGTATTCTAGGTGCAAGTCCAAATACACTTTCTTGAACGCAAGAAAAGTTTTCAAAACTTCTGATTGTATGTTCTGAGGAATTCTATGAGGCAGACTCATTCTTTTCTCTGTTTTCTGGTTCTTCACACCAAAGGGCAGGCTCTTTACAATGTTGACAAGGTATGAACGCTGGGTTTGGAGTGTTGTCACTACTTGTATTTGAGAATTTGAACTTAGGAGTATTAACACTCCAGAATTACCCAGAAAACCACAAAGAGAAAAGATAAAGCTTTCTCCTCCTAAAGAGTCAACTTCAGATAATTCAAAACTTTTATAAAAGCTAGCCGGGAGCGCATACATTGTCTAAGGGTCTGGCTCATCATCTGTCGTGGTTTTGCAATGACCACAAATTCTTCCACACTTTTCCTTTCGAAAGGAACCCCATCCCCCACCTCTTGAATGTGGGCTGGACCTAGTGATTGGTTTTTAATGAGTAGAAATAATGGGCCACTTTTAAAACTAGCTGACAAAGGGCACAGTTGCTCTCTCCCCCTCTCCCCCTTGCTCTGGGTCATGAGGCCACTCGAGCAGCCCAATGAAGAGGTCCACGTGGTAAGGAACCGAGGCCTCCTGCCAAAAGCCATGGAAGGGCACCATCTTGGGAGTGGAGCCTCCAGCCCCGCCAGGCCTTGGGTGATGTGGCCCCCAGGGGACAATATCCTGACTGTAACCTCATGAGAGACGCCGAGCCAGACCCATCCATCCAAGCGCCTCCCAAATTCCTGCCCCACAGAGAATGTGCGGTAATAAACGTTTGTTGTTTTTTAAGCTACTAAGTTTTGAGGTGATTTGTTAGATAGCAATAGATAAATAATACACCGCCTAAAAAAAAATAACATGGAAGACTAAATGTCTTTCTTATCAGAGCACCAGCAACACTGCTCTAAGAACGTCTCTGAGATATTTTGAAAATTGTGTCCTCTCTGTGAAATAGCCTAAATCTAATTCACAGGAACAATGTTAACATGTTACACTTAAAGCAGGAGTCTTTGCAGATTCTGGGGAGTATGAGAATTCCCTAAAACGATTTGTAGGATTTTGTTTGCAGAATTGTCTTTTTTCACGGAAGGGGAGACCCCACTTTCGTAAGATTTCAAGAGCTCTGTGACTCCAAAAAACTAATAACCACTTCCCTAAGGCAGGACAGATACTGCCTTCAGGCCTGACAAGTTTCTATAATTGGGTTTAAACTCCCTGAGTGTGTCAGTGCCCGTGAAACAGAGGAACCTCTTCGAGGAGGACTTACTGTGACTCAAGTAAGCTTACCCAGCGGGAGAAGCCCTTGCCACACTTGGGGCATTCGTAAACGGCCGGGATGAAATTGGCATCATGGTACTTCTTGAGGTGCACATTTAGAAGTTGCTTCTGTCGGAAACATTTATCACACGAGAGGCAGGGGAACGGCTTCTCTCCGGTGTGGGTGCGTATGTGAACAGTCATATGACGTTCCTAGGAGGGATGGGGAGGAAGACAAGCAGCTGAGCTACCTATGGGGACTTTCTTAGTCCTTGACGTTATTTATTACATACCTTTCCTCCCTCCCCAACGATGAGCATATGATTAAGATAAGTGAGGGCACAGTCTGGCCATCTAGGAACCAAACTTGTCCACCCTGCTGTGAGGCCACCAGCAAGCTCTGGGCATGCAGTGGAACATTCCTTGCGGAGTGAAACGATAATCACCTGGCCCTCCAAGAGAGCTCAGGGATTTGCAGCCCGACTTCTATAACTATTTGCAATGACCTGAGTTTACAAAGGACAGATAGAGCCTGGACACAAAAATCTAATGTCAGAGGGGAGCCTGGGTGGCTTGATCGGTTAACATCCGACTCTTGGTTTTGGCTCAGGTCATGATCTCAGGGTCGTGAGATCTGCTCTCAGTGGGGCGTCCGCTGGAGAGTCTCTCCTTCTGCCCCTCCCCCTGCTCATGCACTCGAGATCTCTTTTTCGAATAAATAAATAAATCTTAAAAAAATTTTTTTTAAAAATCTAATGCCAGAGTTTCAGGTCAGTGGCTATTTGGGGCTGGAAGAATATTAAGCCTCTAAATATTTCCCCTCCTGCTTCCTGATAAATATTAGGACAAATCTTACTATCTATTTAAAAGCGTAACAGTGATAATAACTCTTCTTAGCAAAGAAATAACCAGAAATTTTAACTAAGATTTATATCAGTAAATAATTTGGAGAAGCAAGACACAAATATATATAAGGTCAAGCAAAAGTACCTGTTTTATTTAAAACACTAGGATCACGCAGAGGAGACACATGCCCACTTCTATGTTATTGTTCATAACTGAATGGACCGTGTTTCTCCAAGGCTCCCTCCTGTGGGTACCCTGTTCCCCACCCGCCTCTCCTCTCACCTTCATTTCCAGACAGCGTGGCCCTGGTGGGACCATGACTCCCAGGGTGGGACTGAGTGACGCTGTCCTGGGAGGAGGGTGGGTGGAAGGGCATGTGGGGAAGAGGGTCCTTTTTGTATTCCATTCCATTTCAATCCACTGATCTATCTTATACTTTGAGTGAATCTTTTACCTACATGCACAATTTTGTAAAATAAGCGACTGATTGGTCATCTGGTAAATCTCAGTTTATTGAGCTATGGAGAGCTTCTAACTGTTGACACATTTCATGACACTGTATAAAGAAATGTTTTCTTAAAATCGCTCCAGTCTCGTTAAAAAAGTCTTCAAGTGTTAGCAAGCTGTCAAGCTCATGGTGGTGGAAATGCAAACTTCTAATTGTTTATTTCCTCGTGACAGCTGAAATCGTATCTTTGCCAACACATCTTCCTTGAAGTGACAGACTCCCTTTATTTACTTTCAAAAAGGCACAGAGTGTTGCCACATGTCTGAGATGGAAGCGGCGGAGTCTGTCACTCGTTCTCTCAAGTGAAAACAACAGCTCAGGAAAGAGTGGCTAGTTGAGCTGGCAACTTGGACAAGGCGCCGGGAGCTTCCGTCCCGATGGCCACTGGGTTTCGGGAGACGGCAGCGGTACCTCATCACTGCAAGTATTCGGGGTCAAGACTGAACGAAGCCGGTGACTGTCACCACCCCATCGAGAACAGTCTTAAGGAAAACTGCCTTTATCTTTGCAGCCAGCACAGGACCGTGAGGAACACAGTGGAGACCAGTCCTGCTTCGTCGCATCGCTGCTCAGCTTGGTTCTGACACACCTTCTGACGCACGCCACTTTGGTACCATCACCACCCAGGTCAACATAGCGAAAAGGGCAAATACTGTGTTGGCGTTAATTAATTAGTTAATCATCATCTTGATTTACGGCCCTGACTGGTTTCAAGGATGTGCAGGAGTCGTAAACCGTATCTTTTTTTTTTAAGATTTTATTTATCTTAGAGAGGAAAGAGAGAATGAGAAAGCACGCACAGGGAGGGAGGGGCAGAGGGAGAGAGAGAATCCTCAAGCAGACTCCTCACTGAGTGTGGAGACTGACTCGAAGCGCGATCCCACGACCCTGAGATCATGACCTGAGCTGAAGCCAAGAGCTGGATGCTTCACCGACTGCCCCACCCAGGCGCCCCTGTCAACCATACTTTGAAGAACTGTAGCTTTGACGTACTGGCCCCTGGCTGCTCTCTGGTTATTCTGAACACCATCTTCCAAGAAAGCATGACCTTGTTCAGTATTTTCAAAGTGACAGAGGACCCCCTTCCGACCCGCCGTTTTTGCACACCCTGCTGCCTTCCTCTGCCCCCCCCCAAATCGCCTGAAACCTGGTACCTGCTTGCAGGCATAACTACAGTGTTCACACTTGAACCTCTTCTCGTTCTTATGAGTCTTCTGGTGCTGAATGAGGGCGTAGCGTTCATGGAAGACAGCAGAACAACAGCGACACTTCATCTCTGCGGCCTTGTAAGTATGCAGGTTCCGCAGATGGACACCTAAAATAGCGACAGAACGGGGGGCGCTGAAACCGTATTACTTCTGTTAGCTGCTCTCCCGAGCTCTGTGTCGGAGCTTCTCCATCTCAGCACTACTAGCACCTGGAGCTGGTTTCTTCTTGGGGAAGCTGTCCTGGGCGCTGTAGGAAGTTTAGCAGCATCCCTGGCCTCCTCCCAGTACATACCAGTAGCATCCTTTCCTCCCCGGGTGTGACAACCAGAATGCCTCTAGATATTGCCAACTGCCTCCCAGGGAATGAAATCCTTCCCCGCTGGGTGCTACTGCTAAGAATGCACCGCATGCTGACAAGTCCGCTGAATACCCTTTTCACCACAGAGTGAGATGTCGTTTAGGCTGGGGCATATCGGACCCAACGTGTTCATTGAACAAAGCACCTCGAGAACCTCATCATGGTGCGGGCGGGTTTTTGGGATAATGTTAAGGTGGTTTCACATTAAAAACATATAACTTCTGTATCTTAACTTAAAAAAAAAGCCCAGATGTTCTGTTGGAAGTCAATGCCCTGGTTTTTTCCTCTGTCGTAGCTGACCTAGGACTCGCAGTGAGGTCTGATTGGACACGCTCTAGAATAATTTCTGCTGAACTGCGTCTAATGCGTGGTGGTTTGTGGTCCTTTGTGGAAAAGGCCAACCCCAACAGACACCTGGAGGAGGTACACCCTCGATGTGCTGACTCAGGTCACTGAGGAGCCTGATCTCTCCAGTGGCGGCAGAAGATTTCACTGGTTCACAAAGCATCTTACCAGGTACGCGGAATGGGCCGCCTACTGAAGTGGGTGTGACCCACATCATTTCGTGTTTCCTTTCTGGGCAACAGGCTTGTGGTTCTTGTATCCTACAAAGTCCCACTGGGCTGTGTTTTGTGGCATGCCAGTAACTACCGTAACATTGACAGAATGTTCCAGATTTTAAAAAAAGAAAAAGTTAAGGCTTCATAAAACATCCTCACTCTTTCAGAAATGTTCTCAAAACCGTGTATCTCATCTCCGGAATTTCTCCGGGCAGATCGGTGACTTATATTTGTGCTAGCATGTTGAGTGTTACATGTTTTGGTAAGAGAAGTAAGATCACGGAAAATGGGAAGCCCAGAAGCCCCAAAACATAGGAGAGAGGCTCATTCACTCACGGTTGCTCCTACTCCTAAACACTGCCTGGTTTTCCCTGTGGGCAGGATAAAACCCAGACTCCTAAATCTGGCATTCAGAGTCGCTCATCGTGCATTCCATTTTTGCTCTGTGATGTTTCCTGCCATTGAGAGGGCATACCGTATCACAGCAAGGATTTCAGACCATAGGCTGGCCTCTTTTACTGAAGTGAGTTCCCTAAGGAGAGGGCCCTTTAAGTTCTTCCTTTTGTAACCTCAGCACCCTGAACTTTTTAGGATCACAGCAAGAGTCTAAGAAAGGTTTGCAGAGTATCACTGATGAGAACATTAAGAGAGTCAGAACCTACCTCCAGGCCACCTCCCGGCACCCTGGCACCTCCCAACTTAGGGGACCATGGAGCAATTCATGCTGTCTCTCTAAGCCCCTCCATCATCTGTAAAAACAGGCCTGCTATGGAATGAAACAGTATCCGTGGAAGTGCTTTAGGAGCTTAAATACCCGTGACTGCTTAGCGGGTGTACCTGGAAATGAATGGGCTCTAGGCCAGGACTCCAAAAACAAGCCATGAACCCGCACTTCTGCAATCTTGCCACTAGATGGCACCACAGGACCTCTGAAAAAACCCCTCTTGAGCTGGTCCTGCAGACCAAGGGCCTCCCTGTCATCAGGCCCAGCGCTCCACGGGTTTCCAGGCTGTGCCCCCCTAAGAGCCAACCAGTACTGTCCTTAAAGGAAGTTCAGGAAGCCAGACACTCACGCAGGTCGCTCTTCCTCGCGATGACGGTGGCACAGTGCGGACACTGGTATTTGGGGACATTCTCGCTGTGCTTCTGTAGGATGTGTATTTTCATGGTGCCGCTCTGGGTGAAGCGTGCGTGACAAACGTGGCATTCGTACGGCTTCTCACCTGTGACACGGACGACGGAAGTGACCCTCTGCACGGGGGCTCCGCCCAGCAAGCCCGGATCCTCTCCAACGCTCCCTGGAGCTGAAAGCCTTTCTTTTATCCCCGAGGCCCCGCTCTCAACCCCTTCCTTGTGTATTTAGCCCCACGGTTGGAGCCCGATGCCCAAATCAAGCCCAGACAACGTTACATCAAGTACAGCTGGGGGGACGGCGGCCCAGACCGGCGGCCCTCCTACCATCTGGGGGCTACTCGTCTGCTGGCCACCCGGTTCCCACCCTGGTGTACAGAACGAGACACACACGTAAACATAGTCTTCATACAAAAAATATATATAAAGTAAGTGCTAGAAATACCATACAATCCACTAATTCCACTTCTGGGCATTTATGCGAAGAAAACAAAAGTAGTGATTTGGAAAGATACGTGCCCCCCGTGTTTATTGCAACGTTACTGACTGCAGTTGAAATACGGAAGCAGACCGACTATCCACTGAGCGATGAAAGGATAAAAAAGAGATGGTGTATATATATGTTTATATATAAAATGGAATATTGCTCAGCCATCAGAGAAGCATGAGATCTTGCCATTTGCAATGACATGGGTGGACCTAGAGGGAGTTACGCTAAGTGAAGAAGTCAGGCAGAGACCATAGGATTTCCCCTGTATGTGAGATCTATGTCACAAAACAGACAAAACAGACTCATAAATGCAGAGAACTTGGGATTGCCACAGGGGAGCGGGGTTGAGGGACGCGCCGAGAGATGAAGGGGATTAAGAGGTATGAACCTTCAGTTGCAAAATAAAGAAGCTACGCGGATGAACAGCTCGGCCTGGGGCATGTGGTCGGCGGTATTGTAATCACGTTGTACATGTGAGCTTGTGCGGTGGCAGAAGGGGACCACACTTACGATGACATCGGGTACAGTATGTGACGGGACAGTCTCTCTGTTGTACACCTGAATCTAGTGTATGTGTCAACCATAGATCCATTAAAAATAAGTAAAAAATTAAGTGCATTGCAAAACCAGCACACTTTACATTCTGCCTTAAAATTGGAGGGTCAGTTACCAGGGGACTTAAATCCCCGACACACCCACAGAGGCAGACACGGGACGGCGGTCTGCTTCTCCCCACGGCCCCCCACCCCAAGGCTAAGCGCACATAACGGTGCGGATCAAAGTCCCCATGTCAGGAAGAATGGAGATGCTTGCTCTGACATCTGAGCTTCCCACGGGCCTCGAGGAACATTCTGTCCGGGATCCCTTGGAACAGGGACACCGCACCGAACCAGCGGGGCCTCCCGCGCGGGCCGGCGTTACCTGAGTGCGTTCTCATGTGCCGCTTCAGCTTGTAGGTGTCTTTGCTCGCGTAGCTGCACAGAAGGCACTGGAAGGGGCGCTCCCCCGTGTGTGAGCGGATGTGGCGCTTCAGCTTACTGGCCTGCGAAACAAACAAGGGGCACGGAGCGCCATCAACACTTAAGAGTCCTGAGAGTCTTCCATTAATCAGCATGATAAAAGATCTGGAAATTGCTCCTACGTTAACGTCAGCGCGGATTTCACGGGCCCAACATGGTGCACCGGTCATGACTTTTTGTTTTCCGCCCTGACGTTTTCCGTTTGATGCGTGCATCTGAGGTCCTTGGTGGGTAACGAGCGGTAATTTCAAGAGACTCTCAGACTCAACTTCACTTTACAAAGGGAACACTGAAATCTAGTGGCTCAGAGCCATACAGGATTTGGTTTTCATTTCCAAAGCAAGTTTAGATCAGCTCGCAGAGGCCAGAAGACATCTGTTGGCGTAAATAACGCGGGAGCCTTGAAACAGTGGGTCTTTAATGGACCACAACGTCCCTGTGAAGCATTTCACAGTTGCGAGTTCTGTGGACCCGAAATGGCACGGGAGTGGAGAGAGGCCTCCCTTTCTAGTAAGGCCAAGTTCTAGGTGTTAGTGGTTTCTTTATAAGAAGAAACTTTTAAGTAAAAGGAAGCAACTTCTCTAATTTGATTAATTACACATCCCAGGCAATTAATTAAAAGGCAAACCTCATATTCCCTCCGTTTGATCTTTTTTTTTTTGCTTGACTGTTTGATCACCTTCTAGAACTGTTCTTTTTCTGTACGCACTTACTGCAGGCCTTTATCTGCCTCGGGCGGCTGTTGTCAGAAAGCCAGTGTCAGCCCTACCTGCGATCTCAGGAAGGCTAGGCTCGGTCTGGCTCCCCAGTAAGGGACAAGCATTCATAAGCCTGGAGAACATTCGAGAACAACAGAAGACTTAGAACGGAAAACAAGGTCTGAACGGAAAGCTTCAGCTTAGCATTTTAGAAGCAAAGTGGTCGTCTTCGAGTCTATGAGGAGGCAAAACAGAAAGTGTGAACAACTGCAGCATGAAAGGTTTGCTGAGCCAGGCGGCAAAGGCAGCTGGGCAGAAACGTCCTCCATGGCTTCGGAGGGAGCAGGGAATGAGGGGCGCTCACAAGCCGTCGGGAGTGTGGTAACCTGCCCGCAGCCTGGATACATTCCTGCTGGCCCCAGCGTGAAGGGACGGTGCTGGGGGAGCTTAGGCTACTACCCCTGCCCCTTACAACAGAGCAGCGGGGCAGGGCCTGGAAACTGCACAAAAGGGGTGAGAGCCGTGGCAGAGCGTCCTTCAGTGTAGGTGAGGGACCTGCGTGTGGATGGCCCGTCCCCGAGAAGGGTCTCCGCTGACACGCGAGCTTGTGCTGAGACCGCGCAGGGCACCAACATGGGGGCCATTCGAGTCAGGGAGTCTCAGGTGGCTTTGTGCTTTGAAACCTTCACTGCGTGTTTCCACACACAGCCACCACCTTTAACTCCGATGACAAGTAATTTTTAAAAATAGTAATAGGGGGAAAAATTTCTTGGAACCAAATCCTGACGCCGTCTGTGAGCTTCCCTCGTTTACGAAATGCGGTTGCATCATGCCTATATAAACTCCAGCCCTCCCCTCTAACTCTGTTCCGAGTGAGTGTGTGATCTGTCCCCAACTGGGCTCGGACCCAGGACCCAGCGTGCACACGAACAGAGCGCGACGGAGCCCTTAACCCTTCCTTGTAGGGAGCTGACTTTGCAGAGTAGGTGTCCCAGGCGGCTGTCATTCCACTTGGAGTGTGGCTGAGCCAGCCAGAAGGTATAAATAAAACAGTCTGGCCGAAATGACCATGACATACCACTGAAGTCTGAGAAAGGTGGTCTCTCTATAATTAAGAGAGGAAATGGGCCACGTCTGATTCTTCACACAAGCTGTTTTGTATCTGACCAGGTGCCACTGAGGAACGGTCCTAAGTTGCAGTGAAAACTCAGATTGGTTCTGTGTTCTCTTAGACCAAATACCCCTGGATTTTGTAGAACAGAGTTACACTCCGTAAAACGCCAGATAGGACTTTCTAACACATTTGAGAAACATCTCTCAAGTATAAGTAATTTCATTTGTAATTTTGCTGTGGTTTCACTAATTGGGAATCAAAGAAAAAAATTCAATTTTCTATTTTTCTTTCTTTTTTTTTTTTTTTAGAGCGAGAGAAGGGCAAGCAGGGGATGGGCGGCAGAGAGAGAGAATCTTAAGCAGACTCCATGCCCAATGGGGCTCAATTTCGCAACCCTGAGGATCGTGACTTGAGCCGAAATCAAGAGTCAGACACTTAACCTACTGAGGCACCCAGGTGCCCCTCCAATTTCCTATATTAAATTTAGAAAACAGAATGAGTATTATTTCCTGCATAGATTTTGTATGAATAATATCTTTAGTGAAACCTATTTTGTAAGAGATTCTATTAGCGTAGCTTAACTTTCACATCAACTTCTTACTAAGAGTGCCATGAAGCTTTAAGTACATGAGTGAACTTACTTCCACACTGGCGTACTTGCACATGGAACACTTAAAGGGTTTCTCGTGAGTGTGTTTATAACGTCTGTGTCGGACAAGTTCTCCACTGGTAACAAACGCCATGTCACAGTCACCACACTTGTAGGGTCTGGTTCCTGAAAAATCCCATAGTTTATCCTATTAAACAAGGCTTAGCCACACAGTTTCCTAGGAATTTATAACCTATTAATTAGACTCAGTTTCAGAATGCTTTAAAAATTAAGAAGAGACCCTTTATAATCACAAAAACGCCAGACATATAGGAGAAAAATCTTTATAACATTTGATGTTTTTAGGCAAAATCGAAGACAAAACTGAAGTCGTGAAACCAAACATGTTATTTTGACGTTCAGATAGGTAGATTTCACATTCGTATATAATTTTAACACTTATCCTTAACAGGAAAGATCCTTCTCTTCTGGTTTACCTGTGTGGGTGTTGACATGATTCCGCAGAAGAGTGACGGTGCGGAAGGCTTTCAGGCAAAGGTGGCACATATGGGGCTTTTCAGCAGTGTGAGTTTTCATATGACGATTAAAACTCGAAATTCTAGAAGAGGTGAACATGCAGATATCACAGTGGAAGGTTCGTTTTATTTCTGCAGGAAGAAGAAGATGGAGAGTTTACAGATTTGTAAAAATCTTCCTTGAGATGTTCAAATTCCACTGAAACACAGCAAAGTAACTTGGCTTGTCCTTTTTTTAGTGTCATGGGGTAACCCAACAAAAAACATTTCATGCAAACTGTAGTAATAGACAAAACAAACTTAAGACAAAATCTGTTACAAGAGACAAGGATATTATACAACAAGAACAGGCCAAATTCATCACAAAGGTAGACCAATCATAAACATATACGTGCCTAATAACACAGCCCCAAAATATCTGAAGCAAAAATTGACAGAGCTGAAGGTAGAAAGAAGCACTTCAGTAACAGTGGGAGACTTCAATACTCTACTTTCAACAATGGAGAGGACAACTAGACAGAGTATCAGCAAGGAAACAGAAGACTTAACACTATAAACCAAACAGACATAACAGATCTACAGAACACTCCACCCAACAACAGCACAATGGACGTTCTTTACAGGTGCATACAGAACATTTTTCGGGAAAAACCATGTGTTAGGCCACACGACAAATATCGATAAATTAGGGGCGTCTGGGTGGCTCAGTCAGCTGAGCATCTGTCTGCTTTCGGCTTGGTCGTGGTCCTGGGGTCCTGGGACTGAGCCCTATGTTGGGGTCCTGGGATTGAGCCCCACATTGGGTTCCCGGCTCAGCGGGGAGTCTGTTTCTCCCTCTCTCTGTCCCCCGGCTCGTGCTCTCTCTCTCTCTCAAATAAATAAAATCTTTAAAAAAATGTCGATAAATTTAAAAAAAGCATAGAAATCATATGCTCTCTGACCATCATGACATGAAATCAGGAATCAATAAAAGAAGGAAATTTGGAAAATTCATAAATATGTGGAAATTAAACAACGCACTCACAAATGACCAATGGGTCAAAGAAGAAATCACAAAGACACTGTGGAATACTCTGAGCTGAATGGAAGTGAAACCCCAGAGACCAAAGCTTACAGACTGCAGCTAAAGCAGTGCTCAGAGGGAAACTTTTAGCTGTAAACACCTACACTGAAAAAGAAAAAGCATCTCAGATCAATAACCTAACTTTACATCTGGAGGAACTAGAAAAATAAGAGAAATCTAAACCCAAAGCTAACAGAAGGAAGGAAATCATGAAGATCGGAGTGGACATAAATGAGATAGAAAACAGAAAAATAACAGAATCGATAAAAGCAGAAGTGGGTTCGTCTAAAAGATCACCATTAACAAATCTTTACCTAGACTTGCAACCAAGATACAAAGAGAAAAGTCAAATAAACAAAATCAGGAAGGAATGTGGGGACATTACTATCAACTGTACAGAATGAGAGAGGTTGTAAGTGAGTACTTTGAACGACTGTATACCAAAGAACCAGATAACCCAGATGGAATGGAAAATTCCTAGAAACACACAAACTACCAACACTGGCTCAAGAAGAAATAGAAAATCTGAATAGCGCCATAGCAAATAAAGAGATTGAGTCATTAATCAAAAAACTACCCACAAAGAAAGCCCCAGGACCAGAGGCTTCACTGGAGAATTCTACCAGAAGCTTAAAGAATTAACATCAATCCTTTTCAAAGTTCCCACACAGAAAAGTAGGACACTTCCTAATTCATTCCATGAGGCCAGTATTACTCAGATACTAAAGCCAAAGACACAAAAGGAAAACTATGGACCAATACCACTTATAAATATAAATGGGAAAATCTCCAATAGAATACTAGTAAACCAAACCCAGCAGCTTATTAAAAGGATTGTGCACCAGGACCAAGTGGAATTTATCCCAGGAATGGAAGGATGGTTCAACATATGACAATCAGTGCAACACACCATATTAACAAAAGGAAGAGGAAGAAAAGCACCATCATCTCAATAGATTCAGAAAAAACACTTCACAAATTCCAATGGCCTTCATGATACAACACCCAACAAACTTGAAATAGAAGGTTTATGGGTTGAATTGTGATCCCCCCAAAGATGCACTGAAGTCCTAATGGCAAATATCTGTAATGATGACCTTGGCAGATGTCATCAAGCTTAGATGATCATATTGGATGAGGGTGGGTATGACTGGCGCCCTTAGAAGAAGGGGAGAAGAAACACAGGTAGACACACACGGGGAGGGAGAATTTTCCGTGACAACAGAGACAGAGACCAGTGACACAACTATGAGCTAAAAAAAATGCCATGATTGGGACAATTCCAGAAGCTGAGAGAAAACACATTCCTGGAATACATCCCTTCCTAGAGCCTTCCAACACCATGATCCCAGACTTCCAGCCTTCGGGACCGTGAGAGAACACCATCCTGTTCTCTAAGCCACCCAATCCATGGTGTTTTGTTGCCCAAGTGCCAGGAAACAAATACAGGTACCAATTAAAAAATAGGCAAAAAGGGGCGCCTGGGTGGCTCAGTCGTTAAGCGTCTGCCTTCGGCTCAGGTCATGATCCCAGGGTCCTGGGATCGAGCCCCGCATCGGGCTCCCTGCTCGGTGGGAAGCCTGCTTCTCCCTCTCCCACTCCCCCTGCTTGTGTTCCCTCTCTCGCTGTGTCTCTCTCTGTCAAATAAATAAATAAAATCTTTAAAAAAATAAAAATAAAATTAAAAAAAATAAAAAATAGGCAAAGGATTTCAGTAGACCCTTCTCCAAAGAAGACATACAAATGGCCCATAAGCACATGAAAACATATCATCTTGCAGTTAATTTTTCACCATCTTCCTACATCATTAGCATCAGGGAAATACAAATCAAAACCACAACGGGGTCACTCTTCATCTCCACTAGGATGACTCTAGTTTTTTTTTTTTAAATGGAAAGAAGTGCTGGCAAGGGTGTGGAGACCCTGGAACCCTCCCACACTGCTGGGGGGAAAATGTAAGTTGGTGTAGCTGTTGCGGGAACCGGGAATTCCTCAAAAACCGAAATATAGACTGAAATACAGACCGACCATATGACCCAGCGATTCCTTTCCGTTCCTATGAACACACCCAAAAGAATAGGAAAAGAGCGTGCAAACAAAAACCTGTACGTGAATGCTCCCAGCAGCACTCCTCACACTGGCTAAAACACAGAAACAGCCCAGATGGTGATGGATGGATGGATGGAGAAACAAAACCCGTGTTATCCGTATGACGCACGGCTACTCAGGGATGAAGGAACGAAGCACTGATAACACTAAGTGAAGAAATCCAGACACAGAGGGCCACATACTTTATGTGTATGAGTCCATTTAAAGAAATGTCCAGAGATGACTGCTAAGTGGGTACACTTCTCTGTTTTTCTTTAGATTTTATTTATTTATTTTGGGGGGGCAAACCAGGGGGGAGAGGCAGAGGAAGAGGGAGATGCAGACTCCCCACGGAGCAGGGAGCCTGACCTGGGGCTCAATCCCAGCACCACGGGGATCATAACCTGAACCGAAGGCAGACGCTTAACCCACTGAGGCACCCAGGTGTCCCTGTGGCTCACTTTTCTTTGGGGGATGAAAAGAGCCTGGAATTAGCGGGGACAGTTGCACACGATTGTGAATAGATGAAAAATAAAATGAGCTAAGAACTGGGAATTTGGGGGTATGATCTCTTGATTTAAATACAAGAGAAGCATGATATATATGTACATATATTATAGCAAAGACTGCAAACTCAGCCGCCTACTGAAGCCAGAGGCCATGAACCCAAATGAATGATTTGAACCACATGTAGGAAGAACAGGCAGTGTGACTTTTAAAAGAGTCACCTCCCGGCCCTGGCACCTGTTGCTGGGAGGAAACAGCCACGTGTGGCCAGAGAGGACTGTACAAATGAGCTAGAAACTGAGGTCTGGGGGGTGAGCTCTCTTGTTTTAAGTAAGTGAGAAACTAGTATTTTCTAAAAAGCTAAACAAGTAATTTTTGAGGGTCAACTTCCCTCCGTGGGCTGCGGCCGCCATGCAATCTTAATTTTAATATGACTTGACTTGAGCTTCAAGGTCCTTCCTAACCTGGCCTAATCTCCCTCTTTGAGAACCCATCTGAGGAGCTGTCCCCCATCAGTAAGAAGCCACATACTTTCGGAGCTACCCCCACAGGCCGCTTCCAGCTGCCTAGAATGGGATCCCCAGTCTTAATGGCTTCTGAGTCCTCTTCCCTGGCCTCCCCTAAGCATCCCCTCCCTACAAGGCGACTCTGCTGCCTTCTGGACATCACTCCTTCTTCTGGTCCTGAGGCCCCTGCCCTTGCCTCCATCAGCCCAGCGCCACCCCTCCTCTCCCCATGGGGCTGCAAACCAGGCGCAGATCAGGGCCCACCTTCTATGTGTCTCTACAGCACTTTCCAGAAGCGTTTCTACTCTGCTTTAAAAACATTTGTGTCCAAGACACAAACTCTTCTGGATTGGATTCACAACACAGAACATTAGTTTAAAGTTTCTCCCATTTCCTGGCAGTTGGAAAGCACCTAAAAGTCAACCACATGAAATTTCAACCACCATCTCGGTCTCCTAAAGAACAATGGCAGCCCCCTCGTACGCACGGTCTCCTATGCTACACGAGCTGGCCTACCCTTCGTCTTTTTTGGTTTTTTTGTAGAGGTGGCTTTCTCAACATGTCCTTGACTTGATGCAGGTTTATCTTCTTGCTCTTCCACGTTTAAGTCTGAAATGGTCAGCACAATTTCGTCTCTTCCTTCATCTCCAGGCTTCGCTTCCACAAGAAAGAGCTGCTCTCCCACCTGCAGATCGAATCCTCCTTCAGCCAGCAGCTGGTCCTCCTCCTGACCTTTCTCAAACTGATAAACAAAAATGAGTATTCACACAAATACTATACTCTTAATGACAATCCATTAAACTCTTTGCCTTGATAAATCCATAGAACACAGAGAGAAACACCAGAATTAAAGAAGCACAGAAGATCATCTATTGCAACCAAAATGCCGACACCATAATTATTAAGCATCCAGGGTTTGGGGAAGGAAACATAACACTGTTTTTTAAAAACACAAGGCGCCTTATAGCGTTCTCCTTGGTGTAACTTTTTAAACTCGTCGAAAATAACAGGTGGTCGCCCAAGATTGTCCCTGGGTGGTCTTTTTACTGTGTGTAATTTAAACTGCAACTTTGAACTCGCTTGTCCCTACCTAATGGTGCACAAAGAGCAACTAAGAAAAGAACAAACGCAGTCTGAGTTTTTTTTTCCCCCACCCTGCCCAGGGTCTGTTTATTCAACCCAGCCATACCTTTAGCAATCCAGCGCTTTCAGCCAGGCTCACCACAAACTTACTCTCTTCACTGGCCACGGCCATGCTGCCTTCCAGAACGTGCAGCTCCATCACCTCCTCCTGGATGCTCACGGCGACGCACTGCTGGGTCCCCTCGCCCAGCCACAGCAGAGACTGCAGCCCGCCGCCGGCCTGCTGGACCATCACCTGCAGGCCTTCCTGGGGCTGCGGGCTGAGCCAGCTGATGTCCTGCAGCTGCATGTCTTCGGAGAAGGGCACCGTCTGCAGGGTCAGAATGTGCTTCTCGCTCTCCTCCGTGCTGAGTGGCGGTTCTTGCTCTCCCTCTGGCACCTTGGCCTGGAGGGGCCCGTAGGGGCCTGGGGCCTGCACGTCTCCGGGGCCCGGGGGCTCCCTCCCTCTGCACCCTCCATCTTCCTCCTCCTCTAATAGGACTTCTGGGATCAGCTCCAGTGCTTTGATTTTGGTAAACTGCTCGGGAGGGACAGAGAGCTCAGTGCCTGCCATCGTGAAGTGGCCTGTGTGAGAAATAAGAGAGCGGTCTTGGTAGGGCACAGTGGGGTTGGATCAAGGCATGACGAGGTCCTGGCCTCCCAGGAGTCAGGACTAAGTTGATTCGGCATAGGCCTAGAAGGGACTGAGCCTAAACAGTGTTTAGGCGAAGGCAGGAGTTAGTCCAGAAGATTCTAGAACTAGTAAGTTTGGGCTTGAGTAAGCTTTCAGCACATGCAAATGCTAGGCCTAGCAATGTGGGGCCCCAGATGGGCCAGTGCACGCTGCTAGGCCTAGGAAGCTCGGGCCTGAGCGGGCTTTCAGCAAACCCGCACGCTAGGACTAGGGCTAGCAAGGTGGGACCTGAGCACACTTTCCACCATTACACAGTTCCAGGCTGAGCACCATCTGCGCCACGCGGGCTTTGGGCCCAGAGCCTCTAGCTCACGCAAACTTAGCCGAGCAGGCTTCAGACCCGGTATGCCCACCCTCTGGCCTGGGGGCGCCCCCACTCCCGGTCCCTCCCTGGCCCCGTCCCTCCACGCCAAGCCGGGGCCTCTCCACCCACCCACGTGGGAGCAGCCTGTGTTCTGGAGGGGGCTGGAGTCTAGTCCCTGGGGTGGCCCCTCACCCGGGAGGCGTGGCCCGGCCGCGCAGCCCACCCCGTCTCGGTGGCTGCTGCCTCGTGCCGCGTGCTGCCCGCCACTGCCTGCCGCCCGTGGGCCGCCTGGGCGCGAGGGTCAAGGGCGGCAGTGCGGCAGTGCGCAAGCGCGGGGCGGGAAAAGAGGGGGGGTCGGCGTGTAAGGGGCGGAGCCAGGGAGAGGGGGCAATGGATGCTGGGGGAGCCAAAGGGGGAGGGGCACCCTCAAGAGGGGCTGAGACCTGGGAGGGATGGCTATGGAGGGAAAATAGGGGGACACCCTGCAAGGGGTGCACAAAGACCCCTTGGGAATGGATGTGGAGGGAAGTAGAGGGGGCACCTGCGGGGGGCGCTGAGATGGGGGGCCAATGCAGAAGGAGGGGAAGGGGAGCAGGACCTGCAGGGGGCGCTGAGAGACCCAGGGGTGGATGGATGGGGAGGGGAGTAGTGGGGTCACCTGCAGGGGGCGCTGAAATGGGGGGGGATGCACGAGGAGGGGAAGTGGAGCTGGATCTGCACGGGGCGCTGAGAGACCCGGGTGGGGGTTAGATGGATTGGGAGCGGAAGTAGAGGGGGTATCTGCGGGGGGTGCTGAGATGGGGGGCAGGATGCACGAGGAAGGGAAGCAGAGCAGGACCTGCAGGGGGCACTGAGAGACCCAGGGGCGGATGGATGGGGAGGGGAGTAGTGGGGGCACCTGCAGGGGGCGCTGAAATGGGGGGATGC
>NW_023270490.1:7457499-7530964 GCF_011800145.1 Mirounga leonina
AGTAGAGGGGGCACCTGCGGGGGGCGCTGAAGTGGGGGGGATGCACGAGGAGGGGAAGTGGAGCGGGGTCTGCACGGGGCGCTGAGAGACCGGGGAGGGGAGTAGTGGGGGCACCCACGGGGGTGCCCCCAGAGACTTAGGGTAGGAGCTCCGGCAAGGCAGGGAAGTGCCGGGGAGGGAGAACTCAAAGGAGTTTGAAGATGGAGTGAGTGGGTGGACAGGTTGGGGGGGATGGGCGGGGGCGGAGAGGAGGGAGCCTCTCAGGGGCTCTGGAGAGTCTCGTGGGCATGATGAGAACGGCATGGAGCCCCAGACATGGGTGGGGCGTGGACGTCAATGGACAGAAGTGGGAAGGCGGAAAGGGGCCCTGGGGAGGAGATGCAGGAGGCAAGAAGGAAGGACCGTGGATGCTGAGCGGAGCCAGGGCGGAATGGGGGTGAGGCTGGTGGGAGCCCAGAGCGGAAGGAGGGCTGGGGTGGGAGTCGGGAGCTGCAGGACCACTTTAGTCTTTCCCAGATCTTTAGACCTTATAAAGTGCTTTCCTGAGCACCTGAAGGTAGGTGGGAGAACGCCTGGGGGAAAGCGAGGGAGAAACGGAGAAGAGAGGGGCGCACCGCGAAGCACCACGTGCCCCCCCCCCGACTGGTCACAGGAGGGGCTGCGTGTTGTGCGAATTTCACCTCCATACATTCTTTGTAATAGAAATTAATAATTTTGATGGTCTCCAGAAAGAGTTGGGTGGGTGTCTCCAGCTAGTTACAAAATAAATACAAGTTTGGAGCTAAGGGGGTGATTAAAATCCTTTGCAGTTCACTGATTTATTTTTATTTATTTATTTTTAAATTTTAATTATTTTAAAAGAATTGATTCTTGAGAGACAGAGAGAGAGCATGAGCGGGGTGAGGGGCCGAGGGAGAAGCAGACTCCCCGCTGAGCAGGGAGCCTGACGCCCGGGTTCAATCCCAGGACAGTGAGATCATGACCTGAGCGGAAGGCAGACGCTTAACCGGCTGAGCCACCCAGACACCCCTGACTTTCTTTTTTTTTTTTAAAGGTGTGGTTTTACAACATTCCAGGGAATCATTCTATTCTGTTTTCACTTTTTTCAAAATTTTAATAAAATTGTAATGGAATTTTCTTGTTTGCTGATTGTGAATAAATTTATTTGGATGATGGGGGAAAAAAAAGAAAACAAAACCAAAACCCTCCAGGCAACTCAGAGGAGAAAGCAGAGTCTCCAGGAGGAGGCTGTGATGGGTTTCCAAAGCCTCGGTGGAGAGTTGTTGGCTTTCCTTTGGCCTGAGCATGTCTTCCACCAGCTCAGGATGGGTTTCTCCCCCGTCCACAGCCAGAGAACTCTCTCTGTCCATGAAAGCGCTTTCCACCTGCCAACCACTTTATTCCCCACATTGTTTCCTATAGTTCTTGCGATTTTACTTCACATCCTTGTGCATAGTGCGGATGCTATTTTTTTTTTTTTTTTCATTTTCGATGGTACAAAGAAGAACTAAATTCACTTTTTAAAAGAAACTCATGTACCAGCAGTAATGCATTTGTTCGTTAGATGCTTGGATCTGTGTCTGGGGTTTCTATTACAATCTGTGTACTCTACAGAGAAGATAACTGTTGGAAGGTCACTGGGAAAATGGTGTGTTCTAATAACTTCTTTTAAATCATTTAAATGAGTTTTTCTGCTTGAACAGTCACCACCTATTTAGTGCCTTCTCTGGTAATTTTGCATTTATGGTTCTAACACTTCTGGAGCTGCAAAGTTCTGCCGCTCTTTATGTTATAAATTTGTGATCAGAAATTCCAACTACCGATTAAAAACAAATTTGTTAATGGAGACCTAAGGCCGGTGGGAGGATGGATGTGGAGAGGGGAAACTGAGGTAGGCTTGGAGGGGAAAAGTAAGGGCTTAAGAGGAGAAGGGGGGAGAAGGGGAGGTGCAGCAGGGGGAAACTGTCCGGGAAGAGGGGAGGAGTGACATGGAGGAAGGCGACTGGCAGGAGGTAAAGCAGAGGAGACAAACCTGCAATTTTCTAAACTTTGCTCCTGAAGTGGGAAGTTGCACTAAAGATTATATTTGTTTTCCTTACTCTTAGCAGACGTTCCCGGGAGTCATTGGGAGGGGGCCATCTCAGGACCCACTAGGGGGCCTGCCACTGAAAGATGTGTCCCTTTGGAGCTTCTAAGAGGGTCCTGTTTGAGAAGGTGGGGACACCCCAGAAGGTCATCTTCCTTCCAGAGTGTCCAGACAGCCCCACTGACCGGGGAAAGGAGAGGAGCCTTTACGAGTGGATCACGAGGAAGAAAAACCATGCTCAGGGCCGTGAGGTGGCCCACATGGCAGGCTGCCGGGCTGGCTGTGCCTGGGGATGGCTTTAAAAGATCTGGGCGGCAGTATTTGGAGCCTACGTGTGGGCCGGCCTCGATCTCAAGGCAGTGGGCACATCCGGTAGTCCTGGAAGAATCTGGAAAGTCGGGACCTCATTTCAGCAGTGCCAGCATCCTAGGGGTGCGGCTGGCTTTGAGTAGACACTGCAGCCAATCCTCATTCCCTGTGGAATCTGAACCGACCCTTCCCTTTGGACTCCAGAAGCCTCCCTGCGTACTCAGATACTAGAACATTTGTGGGGGGAGACACCTCAGGAAGGAGACGTCGGCTTTCTGCCACAAGGCCTGTGGGGCACAGGAGACTAGGAACAGAAGAGATGTGATCCCACTGGACCCTGAGTGTGTGGAGCAGTTTCTTCCAGGTAGATTTTTGATCCCTGCCGTTTAGGGGATCGAGATAGAGTGCAAGGCAGGGTGCCTGCATTTAGTCTAGAATGAAAAAAAAAAAAAAAAGACAATTAACTCTTGGGTCCACGACCTTCTTGTCACACCTAAACTCCCACAGACGCGCCTCCATTCCTTCCTTGATCTGCCCTCCCATGTCCCTCTTTCCAAACCTTTTTCCTGTGCTTCCTTGTCCCTGCTCCATTCTGATCCACCCACTAAGGACCCCAAGGAGCCTCGCTAGATGTAAGCTTTGCTGCTGGACCCTCAGGCCCAGACCTTTGTTTGGCATGTCGTAGGTGTCCCCCAGCGTGCCGATGGCTCTGGCGAGGCCCTGCTGAGAGCCAGGAGACCCGGTGGCATCCTCTTCTGGACGTAAATGCTGCTTGGTCTCCTAAAAACGCCCAGGGCGCTGATGGGCTAGCTTGGGTTCATCCAGGGCCTGTCCTACAATTATTGGTCACTTGCCTCCTCCAGGCGACAGTGATGCTTGCAAAAGCCTTTTGTCCCGGGCCAGCTGCCTGCCCAGTGGGTTGCTTGAAGGTTCTCACAGCCCTCTAGCATTGTCATTTCAGCATTTGGGGCGGTATTGTGTTCCTTGGCACTTCCTCGCCATCAGCTTTTGGTCAGCCAGTGTGGCTCATAGTAGAGAAGGGCCCTGGCCAAGGATAGGGTGCGTGCCACACACAGGGGAATGACTGGGAAGGCCATGCTGGTGCTTGGCTGCGGAAAGCAGATGTTCTAGTACCTTCTACTCAGCTCTCTTGGTAACCAGCATCCCCTCCGGGCCATGCTTTTGACCCAGTAGGCATAGGATGTGTGGGACGGATAGGATCTCTGATATCACTCAGGAATGTGATAGATTTAAACAGAGAGAGATAAATGGCCAACATAAAACTATTTAGAAAGTTCAAAATAAATGAGTGTTCTGCGGGGCAGGAGGGAACAAAGTAGGCCAGCAGGTGCTTCTGTCTGCTCGGTGCTTCCAAAGTTAAGGGTCACGAGCCTCCCCACTTACTAGTTCCCCCGGGCCCCTAACTTGAGTGCAGAATCTTTCCGAGGCACATGCTAAGCACCTAAGTCTTTGAAGCTCCCAAGTGGGAAAGGAGTTCAATATCGAAATGGGGCTAGAAGACTGAAATTGTCAGCAAGTCTGCACCAGGAGCCCGTGTGAGCTGAAGTATGCTAAACACTTGACGTGTTATCTCTTGAATCAACCAGAAAGCCTACAGAGGGCAGTGTCATAATCCCCTTTTCACAGTGAAAGAAACAGAAAGGCTAAGAGACTTGGGAACTGTGATTCAGAGCGTCTCTACCTTAAATACTGTGTTAATTGGCCCCTTAGTGTGTGTATTGTTTATTGCCACATGGGGGCTGATCTATCTAACTTTCGTCTGTCTGTCTATCTACCTACGATGTAGTTCAAAGGTAGGAGATCTTTGTTTTGCTGACAGTTGTACCCAAGTACCTGGGACAGAGAGGGCCCTTGACAACTCTTTGTGGCCTAGCTGGATGGTGGAGTCCATAGTCCTTAACCATTCTTGTTCTTTTTAATTTTTAAAAAATTTTAATTTTTTTAGTGAGAGATAGAGATAGAATAGGAATGGGCAGAAGGAGAGGGAGGGAAAATCTTAAGCAGGCTCCATGCTCAGTGCAGAGCCTGACATGGAGCTCGATCTCACGACCCTGAGATCATGACCTGAGCCAAAATCAAGAGTCAGACGCTTAACTGACTGAGCCCACCCAGGTGCCCCTTAACTATTCTTTTTTTCAATGCCTCTCTAGCATACAGGAAGCGTGAAGTGGGTTTTTATATCCTAGAGTCTTAAGTAAATGTCATGGTGGTTTTCTCTTCCTGCTCTATGGCGATATTTACCCAAACAATTATCTTTGACCTCTTCATTTTAAGGAACCTTCAGGAAACTTTTTACTCCATGCAACAGTTGTTCATTCATGCTGTGGGTATTTGTAACTAACTCGGCTGTCTCCCCTGTCAGGAAATAGGGTGCTCAGAAGGCCTTTCTAAAGGTAATCCAGTGCCCAGAATTTCCAGCTTGGACACTGGATGTGGCATTTCCCAGGATGGACTACGGGCCTGCTTTAAGTTAAAGAGAATTGAATGCAGAATAGACTAGAAGGTAGTACTGAGATATGTTGTAATTCCCCCAGCTGTGTGGGCTCCTATAATCCGCTCAATCCTAAGGAAAAGAGCCAAAAGTTAAACACCACTTTGTCCAATATTAGGATCAGACCAGGTTTTTGTTCTGCCTGGCTGGTTGTTCTGTATTTATTTATTTATATTGCTCTGCTGATAACAACTGGCACATAAACTGTGATTTAATCCACTCTTAATGATTAGTTGGGCTTCCCCAAGTGTCATAAAGATAACTTGTACCAAAAAGTACGTAAACAGCCCAGCTCTTTTGCCTAAAGTGTTATTGCTGTCACTGATTTCAACCAATGGGTTGCAAAGGAGTGTCCATTTTCAAACACGCCAGTTAAGCTATTGGGCAAATGTTGTTTTTTATATGGATCATTATACTTTGAACTTTGGTATGAACACAGAGCGTGTGTACTTTTATTTAATGAGCAATTCAGAAGTGCTCATGGACTTGGCCAAGGGGTGAGGAGTTTGGGGACAAAGGAGGCCCAGGAAAAAATTCTTAAAATTGTTTAGAATGTTTATGAGAAGGAAAGGGGCAGGGTCCAAGCATGGGAATTTGACTATTAAGTGAAAGTGGACCAGGTGTTCCGGAACTCTCCAGAACTTTATCATTATAATCTCTGCCTTGTCCTGCTTCTACAAGAAGAAGCATTTGGGAAATAAATAGATCATCAATAAAAGTTTTATTACATTTAATCTAGTTACATGGAGTCTGAAAACAAGCATCTTGGGGGAGAAATCTGGGTATGTGTACTCCAAACCATGAAGAGTGGTTACCTTTGGGGGCTGGGGTGCTAAAGGAGCCGATGTGAAGGACTTTCTTTTCTCTGCATAATTTCCTTCAGTAATACATAGAGCTAGTGCAAAAGAAAAGGTGATCTACTTTTATGTTGTTGGAAAAAAATCTTGGAGGATCAAGTGTCTACAATAAATTCTGACGGTTTATGGACTGTGTTCCATTTGTCCCTACTCCAGGAGGCCACATGCCAGGTCATAAAAATGGTACTCAGCTTCCCAGCTGTGTGGCCTTCAACGGGTTACTCACCCTCTCTGAGTCTCTGTTTTCTCCTCTGTAATTTGAGCCTAATAATAGTACCTTCCTAATTTTATTATTGTGAAGAATAAATGCAATAATCCATGTCAAGTGCCTAAAAATAACACAGTGCCTGGGATATAGTAGATGCAAAATAAATGTTAACTCTTTTATTATTATTTTCACTCACTTATGTAGCAATTGTTACTTATAATAAGATTATTTAGCATCACTGGAATTCTGCAAGTCTTCTGAACTTCACTTTCTAAATTTCTTTTGCTGGTTCCAACATTAAATCGTCCTTTTAGAAAAAGGGCATCCCTTGATCTTCTGGCATAGGCCAGATAGAGAGGTATGATATTACATTTTTTAATTTCTCAAATGGGTTTAGCATTAGAGAAAGGTCTGGATTCGGGGGCATAGTTAGATCGCACCTAATTATATGCTAACTAGAGACTGCTATGCTGAGAACTTGAGAGGGATGACACTTGACATCGTCTGGTGCCAAGGACAGTTTGAGGATGTCCTGCTTTTCTGCAGAAGCTGCTCCATTCTTGCTCTTGCTCATGGGTCCGTGCTCGGTTCCCAGGACCCAGGACTCACTTTACTCAACTTCTCAGGGCATTTGATGCTGTTGGCCACTCACTCCTCTCTTTTTTTTAGAGAGAGAGAGTGAGTGAGAGAGAGAGCGTGTGCGTGTGTGCACATGAGGTGGGGAGGTACAGGGGGAGAGGGAGACAATCTCCAGCAGTCTCCATGGCCAGCACTGAGCCCAACACAGGGCTCGATCTCATGACCCTGAGAGCATGACCTGAGCTGAAATCAAGAGTCGGATGCTTCACCGACCGAGCCACTCAGGCGCCCCACTCACTCCTCTTTCATATACTTTCTTCGCTTGTGTTAATATGTTAGGTTATAGGGCAAAGGGGACTTGGCAGATGTGGTGAAGGCAAGGATGTCGAAATGGGGAGATGTTCCTCATCTCTGGGTCTGTGTCGTCACAAGGATCCTGGTAGGAACAAGGCAGGAGGGGCAGAGCCAGAGAAGGGACACATGGTGATGGGAGCAGAGAGAGGTGGGCAGGTGCTGCTGGCTTTGAAGGAGGAGGAAGGGGCCACGAGCTAAGGGAGGCCGGCACTGGGAAGCTGGAAGAGGCCAGGAGATAGATTCTGCTCTAGAACGTCCAGAGGGAATGCAGTTCTGCTGACTCATTTTAGACTTCTGACTTCCAGAACTGTGCGAGAACAAATGGGTGTTGCCCTGGGCCACTGGGTTTGTGACGTGTTCCAGCAACAGCAAGAAACTGGTACTCCTGCACCCAGGACACCCCACCCTGGTCCTCTCCTCTCCCAGGGCGGGGTCTCCACATTTTCAGTGCACGAAGGCTCCCAAATGTCCGTCTCCAGCCCGGAGACTCCGTCACCCATCTGCCTGCTCTCTCTGCCCCCGTCAAGGCACCTGATGGGCAAACCTAACTTGTCCAAAGCAGAACTCTTGAGTCCCTTTACCCAAATCCCATTTCACCTCATCTTCCCATTGCAGTTAAGGAGATCCTTCTAGATACTCCAGCCAAAGGCCTCAGGGGTCCTCTTTCTCTCATACCTGCGTGCATTCGTCAGCAGATCTTGTTGGCTCTACCTCAAAATATTCCCAGAACTGGCCCCCTTCTTTCCTCCCCAGCCCCCACCCTAACCCAGGCCACTGCTGCTGGATCATATCTCGGCTCAAAATGCCACCAGGCCGCACGCAGGCCCCTCCAAGCGCCATGAGGGCTGGTGCCCCTGCCCCGCTTTCTCCTCCCAGACTTCAGGCTGCCCCCGTCTCTTCCACCCCTGCTCCCGCCACATGGCCCCTTGCTGCTCCTCATCCCCCAAACAGGCTGGTGCCTCAGGGACTTTGGACTCTGAAGGATGGCAGAACGTGCCACCCCAAACTACACCACTTTGGCACGTGGATTCTTTGGAGATGAAGGCACTTGAAAAACAGCAGGTGCGGGCAGGGCAGTCTGATCGCCCCCTTTCTTCCTGAAGGCCCCACATGGATGATGGGCTCCAGGTACCAGGAAGAGAGGAACGTTCTTATCACCAGGGACCAGTCATCAAGGCCAAGAGAAATCCATACACACAGGCCCTGTTATAATAACTCCCATCCGCCCGCAGTCTCCCTGGATGTGATGGTGGCTTTTCCACTCTTTTTTCCTCTCTTTGCTCGGCTTGGCGTGGAGACGCTCTGGCTGGGTCCCCGTTTCCCCTCGGGGGCTGGGCTCGTGTAACAAGCTGCATGCGAGCCTCCTGTTCGTCTGCCTCAGATCAGCTCCATTCTCAGCCCCACTGGAGACCCTCAGAGGGCAAGGAAAATATTGCCTCCCCTGCGCCTCGATGTTCTCTTCCCGTGGAATGTTCTTGCCCCACACAGTAGGATGCTGTTCTCCAACCACCCCCACAGCACATCTCTGTTCAACCCTCCCTTCTCTGAGGCCTTCCTGACTTCCCTGTTGAAAACCGAAACCCCAAAGTCCCTCATCAACTTAATTTTCCTCAGCATTTGAAAGCTGCTGGGGCGTCCTTCCCGAATTGAACGCTGCTCATGGTCTGCTAACAACAAGCGTAACTAGAACGCAAGCTCCCCTAGGGCAAGGGTCCTCCCTGTGTCACCTTCGCTGTTTGCTCCCTCCCTGGGACTAGGTGAGTGCCTGCGGGGCCCTCAGCCCCTGTCTTCAGAAGGAATGGGTGCGAATGAATAGCTGTGCAATCATTTTACACAATAGTTTTCCCTGGTTCTAGGAGCTGAGTGTTCAAAATAAATGTGTAGTGGGTTCGGCTTAGCCTTACGTTTGGTTGTCTCTATTGTTTGACGTAATAGGTGTCTGATGTTTCTTCAAATTCTCCGTTTATAGAAATTATAAAGGCCTTGTGCCGTAATAAAACAACATAAAATAGAATCCCCACACCGAGCTAAGAGTATATTCAGAGTTTACCTTTCCCACCCAGAGTAGCTCCGGCTTTTGATTGACACATGTCCCCAGGTTCATTTTCTACAGAATGAAAAGTCAGAATCATTACTCTGGAAAGAGGAAGGGACAGTTTTCGTTTGGAGCAAAGTTCTACATTTGGGGTGTCAGAAGACACAGGAGAGGTGGCTTTGCCCTTCATCTTTGTGGGCTGCCTGCCAAGATGCTGCTCTCGAAGGGCACACAGTCTCCCCTCCACTTTGGGGTCCTCAGGGCTGCGCTTTGGAGGGCCAACCAAATGTTCGTGGGAAGAAAGAAGGAGGGGGGCAGGGAGAGAGCAAGCCGTTTGAAAAGCAGACTGGGAGCTCTGGTTGAGTGCCTGGGGGGCTGGCGGATAAACCGGGGTTCCCAGAGGCTGCCCTGTAGGCCGGGCACCCGCCTCTGACCCGAGGGGGAGGGGACCCTGTGAGGAGCAGCTCCTCTCCCACTCGTCCTGAGGGCAGAATAATGCGGACGGGGCCACTGCCCTTGCCAAGCTCCCCGCGGGTACAAGGGGAGACCCCCTCCGCGTTATAACGGGACTGCTCTGGTTACAAAGGAAGAATGCACCTGTTTTCTTTTTGCTTTTTGTTGTTTGTTTATTTGTTTTTGAAGGAGTGGGGCATGGAAGGAAAAGAACAGAAAGGAAGGGGGCAAAGGGTTGGCCAGGCAATACTGTGAAATGGCTCAAACATCGCTTACAGAGCTTGGTCAACGACAAGTCCTGCGTATCTCCTCCCAACCTCCAGCGAGCTCTGTGCACACACAGAGACCTTGGGGCATGGTGTGTGTGTTATGTGCTCTGTGTGTGTGTGTGTGGTATGTGTGTATGTGCAGAAGTCACAGAGAAGCCTGGGCTCCACATCTCTGTGAGCATAGGGCAGCCATCTGTAGGGCCAGGGGGTAACGATCCACACATGGATTGAACCCAGAACTGGGGGCTCGGACACAGAGACCAACCCTAAGGATTTTGGTTTTGTTTTTAAATTTTTTTGTGTTGAAAATAATTATAGATTCACAGAATGTTGCAAAGAAATGTGCCCTTTACCCACTCTCTGTCAAGGGTTACATCTTACGTGCCTACCGCATGATGTCCAACCCAGCAAATGGCCCTAGGGACAGCTCAGGTTTTTCAAATTTTCACTATTACGCACACTCCTTTGTGTGCATGTGTGAGCACTCCTATCCCACGTGTAGACCTGCGTAACCGGCAGCACAATCAGGACAGCCACAGTCCCCTCGCCACGGGGCTCCCTCGTGCTCCCCTCCCGGCCCCGCCCAGCCTCCTGCGGAGGGCACTGGACTTTTCCACAGGACGCCGGCCGAGGCTCCCGCCCGTCTCATCCAGTTAGGAAGGCCGCCTGGATTCTGGTACCACAACCCGGGAACTCTGCGGATGGTACTGAACCGTAACTGACTTGGATGCCTGGGAGCTCACGTTCCAAAGGCCTCTGGGCTCACAAAGTCAGCGGGGCGCAGCCCCCCTCTGCACTGGAAGCGGCCTCTGACTGGGAGGGAGTGGGGATGGCTCACAGGGGTGAGGGTCTGAGGTCAGGGATCCCTACAGACTGGGAACCAAGGCCTCAGGTCGCTGAGACCCACGGAGGCTCCACATTGTCAGATTCATTTCCCTGCACCCCAGAACCCTACTTGGTGCCCCTGGGGCTGCGACTGCTTACGTGAGGCGCCCTAAGGTTATGGATATGTTACGGGTCAATCATGTATTTTTTTTTTTAAGATTTTTTAATTTATTCATTCGAGACACAGAGATAGAGAGAGAGAGAGAACATGAGCAGGAGGAGAAGCAGAGGGAGGGGGAGAAGCAGGCCCACCGCTGAGCAGGGAGCCCGATGCGGGGCTCCATCCTAGGACCCTGGGATCATGACCCGAGCTGAAGGCAGACGCTTAACCATCTGAGCCACCCAGGCGCCCCAATCATGTATTTTTAAATGTAGGGAGAGGATTGCACATCCTTTTGCTTTTAGGGACCAGGCAAGTCACTGGCTCTTGGCAGCCGGAGGCGGGATGGGTGCCCTCCCCCAAGGGGATAGCGTTCCCAGCTCCCCTGTGGCCGGGACCTAGAGGGGTAAGGAAATTCTCCCGAGTTTTCAAAGTGGCAACTAATTAAAAGAAATGTTAAGCCCTCTTGTCAACCAAACAAAATAGATGCTGGAACCAGATTTGGCCCAAGCCAGCTGGTGCCCCCGACTCTGGGACATCTTCCCGCTGGTTCTCAGTACAGTCACAGAAGGAGAAAACACAGAAGGACGACTTGGGTGGTTGGCACCTTGGTAGCACTCGGAAGCACTTGATTAGCTCATTAAGTCATTGTTTTTACCAAATGAGAGTTCTGGAATGACAATAACGAACGTTTGTATCGTGCTCTAGGCTCACCAAAGCCATGTCTTGGAATCACCCCCTGGGGGCCGGGGTGTGGAGAGCTTGTCCGAGGGCACAGGGCTGGGAGGTGGGTGCATGGAGCCAGGGTGGTGCGGGGCGCCCAGCCCCCCTGGCCCCGAGCCCCCAGCTGCACGACCGCTACTTCAGCGGGGCTAACCGAAGACACGATGAGCTCTTCCCACTCGGGAGGAAGAGTTGACGATGCTGGCCCTCTAGACTGGAGATGGAGGCTATTGTAACTTCCTGAAGGACTTTCCTACGGAATTTAGAGTAGACCATTTCAACTGTGTGCAGAGCCCAAGCCCCATCACTCCCCTATAGCCGATTTTCCTCAGCACCCTCAAACCCACCTGGTAGGAGCCATTCCCCCAACTCACGCATGCATGCACCCACAGGGACACACACGCACTCCCTGGGTGTTCGCTCATGTGCCCCGTCTCTTGGCGAGCCCAACTCCGAAGCAGCTTTCTTCTGAGTCTGGCCCGGGGCTGCCGGGTGCCTCTGAGCCTCTCCTCCTCCTCCTCCCTGTTGTCAGAACCCCTGAGTGGGCAGGGAGGAGGGAGGGCGGTTCCCGCAGGGCTGTGTGCATAGACCACGGGCAGGAGTTGGGCTCTATTTGGGTTCGCTAGGAAGCCACGGTGTGGGGGGTTCAAGCCAGGGGGGTGACACGATCCAATTTACATTTTAGAAATCTCCCTTTAATTCTTGTCTCATGGTTGTCCCCTCCAGAGAGCCCAGTACAGTGCCTTAGACTTCATCATGGTAATGGCGATCCTTGTGGATGGGGACGTCTGTCGTACTTCCATCTGCTTTCAGGGACAGCGGATGACAAAGGGCCGCTCTGTGGAGGGTGACAGCCGGACTGGCCACCGTCCGCGTGTGCAGTTCTGAGGGAGCTGTGATTGTTTTCCCGTCGGGTTACCATTTATGGAGATGCTCACTGGGGACCTATTTAGTCTTGACAATTTCAAACAGCCCGGGCTGAAGTGTAAGGATATTCGTCTTTGGTTTGCTGACCTTGAATATTTGATCTAGAAGGAGGCCAAGATGTTGGCTCCTTCTTTTTGGACTGCACTTTCCACCCCGGCTTGCAGCGTCTCCCTGCCCCAGCTCCCGCCAGTAGCTTCGACCTCACACCAGCTCCCCCTCGGCCCCAGCGTGGCCAGGCTCCGGCCTCGTGCTTCCTCCATGCCAACCTGTGCCCACTTTGGACTTTGGAGGCCTCCTCCCTAGGATGTAAGCGTGGTGCCTCCTCTCATCACCGCCGTACTTTTCCCAGTGTAGCTACTAACCAGAACACTCCCTCCCCAACGCTTGATTTCTAGCACACCCTGTGTTTTTAAATCTCCTTTATCTGAATCCTTGGTTACCTGTTTGCCTGCTTGCTGTTGGTTTCCCTTTGGGATGTAGCCCCAGGAGAGCAGGGCCCTCTCGTTCAGCTCGGTTCCCCAGAGCCTTGAACAATACCTGGCATTCATCTGCTGAATGAACTGGAAGAGTCCAAATACAAACGTGCTTTTAAGCCCCAAGTTCCTGCAGTGAGCTGGAGTCAAGGCACAGCTGATGTTCTTGACCTTGACAGTAGTCTAACTCGCCCAGCTCACTCTTCCCCATCGTTATCCCTGCGCACGCCTTTAGCTCTTGAGAATGAGCCCTCTCCAACATGCAGCGTTCCAGAGATCGGGGTGCAGGACCCCGTAGTTAATGTGTACCTACACGCCTTTTGTCCTTCTGCTTCAGCGCTCAAGGCCTGCTTTCTTCCCGAGAGTTGTCTCTGGCCTATCTCCAGCAATCTGCCAGGAAGTTATAGACTAAGCACCCTTCAGCAATGAGACTGGACTTCCGTTGTTTTTGCAAGATGAATTCCGAGGTGATTTTCCAATTACCAGCAGTGGTCAGAGCAACAGAGACAAAAGACTGCTGAGTCTTTGCCTCGGCACGGATGGGCCCTCGCGCCAGCTGGAGCTGGGTGTTGTGTCTTAGTGATGAATGCAGGGAATCAGCAGCTTAAAAACCAATTAGCTTTCTGCTTCTTTCGCTCATGCGGGACAGTGCAGGGCAGGGTTTGACTGCTTGAGAGTGGAGTTCAAACAGGGCCAGGCGTGGAAGTTAAGCTAGCAGAACTGATGAAAGGAGCCCGTTTCAAGGACGTACGTGCTCTGAGCAGCCTCGAAATGTTCATCTCACTTGATGGAACGCCCCTGAGTCTGAATCGTCAGGACAGACATTAAGGACGTGGTAGCTATTGATGCCTGTTCTGGGTCATCACGCCTGAAGACACCACGGGGCTTTCATCTGCGAGGGCAAGTTTATCTGTACAGTTGCTATCCACAAAAATGTCAAACGTAGATGCGCTGATATCCATAAAGTGGCGTTTGTGTTTTCTCTGCAGCTGTTTATGGGACATTCGGATTTGCTAATTGCTGTGTTTTGTCATATGGGTTGACGTCCCGGGGTGACCGAAGGCACAGGGTGATGGGGGGGGTCACCCCGGAGCTGTCATGTAGGCTCAGGGCCTGACGTCTAGCCTTGAATGTCCAGAAATTTGATTGTCAAGACTCCATGATGGAATAACCCAGACTCAGAAGGTATTGGTGTGTGGACTGGGGTACCAAGGTCTTTATTTGCAATAAACGCTCCCGTTCTAGGGGGACAGACCCCACTTCTGCCATCCAGGGTGCATCGTTCCTCACAGCTACTGTGAGCAGGGATAGCCGTGATAGGGTGGGGGACAGACCTCGTCCAGAATCCCAGCTTCACTGAGGGCCCCGGAAGAGCTAGAACCTTTGTGAGCCTCAGTTTCCTTAGTTGTAAGGTAGCCACACGCTTCCCACTCTCGGGGCAGGTGGGAAGGGAGATTAAGGGAGAATACATGTTCAAGTGTGGGTCCAGGAAGAAACCGGGAATGGTTTTAATGAAGACAGCCCAATGCAGGGGTGACGAGCAAGACTCCGGAGCCAGTGTATGGATTCCTAGCCCAGCTGCGGTCACCTGAAATCAGCTGCTTCCTATTTCTGAGATTCTGTGTCCTCATCTAGACATCGGGATCAGAATATGATCTACCTCATAGACCTGCTGATGCGCCAAATGAGACACCGTGTGGAAAGCAGGGAGCCCGGTGATCGTTGTACCTTGACCTGGTGAGGGCTCCTTTGAATGGTGGCCACGGTTACCAGGAACATTCGTAGCTGTGATGATAGAAATCGTAGCAGCTACGGAGCACCAACCTGCCACAGAAGCAAAACAGCCTACACATGAAGGTCGCTCAGTGAGAACAAAATCGAATGGAGAGGCAGACAATTTAGGGCAGAGCTTCCCACCCCTGGCTCTACTGATGTTTGGGCTGGTTGATTCTCTGGGGAGGAGGCTGTCCTGCACATTGCAGACGGTTTAGCAGCGTCCCTCACCTCTGCCCGCACGAAGCCAGCAGCACCACCCAGCTGTGACAACCAGAGATGTCTCTGGACACTGCCAAATGTCACCCCGCCTGAAAAGCACTGTGCTAGGTGACCACTTCACCCAGAGGCTGGAGAAGCCTGTGGTCCTCCCTGGCATGCTGCATCGCCCACACCTGTCCAGACTCCCACCTGCCCAGTTTTTTGCTTTGCTTCTCCTGTTCTCCTGTCCTCTCCTTTGTCCTCCACTTTATGGCAAATTCCAAATGGCTATGATGAGCCAAGGGACCAGGCTCAGCCTCTGCCCTCATGCCCACAGACCTTCTACCTCCACCGGCTTCCGTCAGTGCCGCCCCTGCTCACATGCCCCACGACCCCACAGTCTAGACCACAGATATCCGAGCCTCCCTGCTCGGATGTGTGTAGATGCCCACCATAGGTCCTAGCGTTATAACCTCGGGGACATGAGTCAACCAGGCTGGATCACGGATTCCTGTGCAAAATGGGGACAATGATTGATCTCTACTTTGGGTGCTTGCAAGAGGATTAACTGAGATTCCATGGGTTCCTACCTCTTTTCTCTCCTGTCCAGTGATAATCTTATTCTAAATTGCGGCGGCACTTCTTCTGGCCTCTTGATATTTACCGCAAAATGATTTTTTTAAGGACAGAGTTTAACTTAATGTGTCTAAGCTTCTTTTTTTTTTGTTCTATTACCCCAATGCCTATATTTGTCTGCATTACTGTCCAATTTAAAGTGTTCCTTACCAGCGGAACTCAGTGGTTTGTAAATCTCTATATCATGACTGGAATAGTTTGTCCCCCTGTAATTTGGATTAATGTCTGAGAAGGCCTGGCTCAATGAGTAAAATTTTAAATTATTTTCCAATTAAAAGAAGATATTTTATTACTTGCAAACCAAGCAAGAATTGGTCTAGGAAACCATGACAATAAAACTCTTTAGGGAAATATTAAGTAAACAGATAAGAATGACTCAGAACTTCATTTTGTGAACTCTATATCAATTGCTCATTTTACGTCCAGCTACAATACCCACCAAGAGATAAGCACATATGTGATCCCTGCTCTGCCTAATATGTTTGGAAACAGCTTGTGGTCTTAAGTAGCTTCAACAGTCGACAGAAATCTTGTTGACACTGTTAATTTGTTTAGCAAAGCCTTTCTTAAAAGATCTTAAGAGGTAAACTTTAACCCAGCGTCTGTCAGAATTACTAGTAGAGGTCTAGAACTGAGGTGGTTTGGCAGCTCGCTGCTCGCTAGGGGCAATCATTTCACATTTCTGAGCTGTGCAATGTTCGGATCCTGACACCGTTTTTATAGATGCTTCATACCATTTAGTTTGGGGTACCCAGTGTTTGTGTCCTGTTTTATCTATTGATTTTTCATTGGAAAAGAAATTAATTTTTTAAAATACTTATTTATTTATTTTAGAGAGAGAGAGTGAGCGCATGAGCGGGAGGGGCAGAGGAAGAGGGAGAGACAGAAACTCAAGCGGGCTCTGAGCCCAACATGGGGCTCAATCCCAGGACCCTGAGATCAAGACCCGAACTGAAACCAGGAGTCAGATGCTTAACTGACTGTGTCACCCAGGCGCCCCTGGAAAAGAAATGATTTTAAAAGGAAATTTTAATTTCCTTCACATGTACCGACCCTCCCTCTGTTCCTGGTGAGTTGAATTTGTCCCCGTGAGGTCTACTGGAAAGCTCGCCAGACTGGACGCCAACAGACACAGGCCAGATTCAGGTTTTGTCTCTAACAAGTTATGTTAATGTCTTCGATATTCAGCTTCATTATTTTTGCACAATCTTTGATTTTCCTACCTCTCACAGTTGTGAAGATTGGATTTGGGAAGCAAGGGGATGCAAAGACGGAAAGCAGAAACTTTCCGTACAAAACCCTGTCAACAGGGTCTCACAGATCTGCAAAAAGAAAATGGATAGGTTGGCATATCAGAATTTTAAAATGATCTTTAAGTGAATGTACAGAAAGGGAGCTGTAGAGAAAACAGAAATGTCACCAGGGACATTTCACAAAACACGTTGCCATTTAGAGATAATGTCAAGTTTAAGACAGGAGAAGCAGCTCCTGCTAAGGAGGATGATGGTGCGGGGTGGGGGGGTCAGCCTAGTGATATTTGGTGTCTGGTCAAATCATGACTTAGGGCCAGACAAGCAAGATTAAGAGAAAGCTGGGCCAGCTGCAGTTACTAAGTAAGTTTATGGAGTCATTAAAAGATAAAAAGGGACTGGTCAGCAGCATGATCCATAATAGCCCCCATATGGAAGCTACCCAAGTGTCCATCAGCAGAGGAATGGATGAACACAATGTGGCCCATCCATACAACGGAATACTATCCAGTCATAAAAAAGTTTGCCGTACTGCTAATGTGACAACATGGATGAACCTGGAAAATATGATGTTGAGGGAAAGAAGCCAATCACAAAAGACCACATATTGTAGGATTCCATTGACAGGAAATCTCCAGAATAGGCAAATCCATAGAGACGGAAAGTGGATTGGTGGTTGCCAGGGACCTGGCAGGTGGGACTGGTGAGTGACTGCTAATGGGGAAAAGGTTCCTTCTTGGGGGATGCAATGTTCTAAAAGCGATCGGGGTGACCGTGGCACAACTCTATGAATATAGTAAAAACCACCGAATTGTATACTTTTAATGAATTTCAGGGTGTGTGAATTATATCTCAACAAAGCTGTTACACACAGAGTTGGGGGGGGAGAGGAGAGAGGCAACCCACGGACAAATAAATGAGAGAAAGCAAAGCAGGTGAGTGTCGTAGGATGTTATGATCACAGAAACGTGAGACAGGAATGAAAGAAAATCAATAGAGTTTCTGCTTCCAGGTGCTGAGTGGCTGGGAAGAGTCTGGGTTTTGGAACCAGGAGACTTGCCTGGCTCCAGTCTTCACACAAGTTTCTCAACCTCCCGGGACCTGTTTCCTCGTCTGAATATCGGGGAGTTGGGGAAGATGATTCACGTGCTCCTTTCCAGCCGTTACTACCTGTCGACTTCCAAGGATCTCTTGCTGTCCTCTTTCTTCCTTAGCATCCCCCCCCTGCAGAAAATCCGACCTGCCACCTTGTTGCTGGTACCCACCGGAAGAGAACCCACTGCCTTGTGTAACTGTGATGGTTTATATTTTGGGTGTCCTTTGAATGGGGCATCCATAAAACAATAAGATTCCTTTTTCTTCTTAAACTGTAGCATACGATTCTAAAAATAGTTAGAAACCACACGCACGGGGGCGCCTGGGTGGCTCAGTTGGTTAGGCGACTGCCTTTGGCTCAGGTCATGATCCTGGAGTCCCTGGATCAAGTCCCGCATCAGGCTCCCTGCTCGGCAGGGAGTCTGCTTCTCCCTCTGACCCTCCCCCCTCTCATGTGCTTGCTCTCTCTCATTCTCTCTCTCTCAAATAAATAAATAAATCTTTAAAAAAAAAAAAAGAAACCACACGCATGGATCATGGGGATGGTAACCGTTGATCTACACTTGCGTGACCTTCTGGATGCACCATCGAGCAAGTTCAGGCTAAACGCAGGAAGTGTCTTGACTTTTGTCTTGGGTCCAATATGTGCCTGTGGGACCAATTGATCACCTTATTTTCCTTCTCGATTCCTGTTTATCTCTTCCTATCTTACTCAAAAGGACTTGAAAGCATTAAGTACAGCACTTCATTTGATTAAACTGATTGCTCAGTGAAAAACAAGACTGTCAGCTGGGAGATGCAGGTAAGACTTTTTCCAGGCCTTCACTGACGCTGTCATCTGAAAGTTAAAGGTTGAGGGGGCTGGTGAGGGGGAAAGAAAGAACAGCAAAGGAGTTACGTTACAGTCAGTAAAGGTTAGAAATGAATCACAAGATCAGGGTAGGAAACCAAGTAATAAAATAAGTGCATAATAGCGGGTTGCCAGGCAGACAGTGGGCTAATACTGAAGTGACAATTGAATACAGCGGGGGCTGAGCAACAGAGAAGAGCAGGCGAGATGGAAAACCAGAGGGAGAAAGGCTAAAAGCCAACACAGAGCGGGAGAACAGAGGAGGCTGTCACTCTGTCTTAGGAGAAATGAAGAAGCCAGACAAATTATAAGTGTACTTTCACTTGGAAACATGATCAGAGAGTCTGAGATTGGCACTCCTGGGGGAGAGGCGGGGAGAGTGGTGCAGTGGGGTCCTATGGGTTGCCCTCTCTGACTCGGCCCCGGGGACAGTCAGGACTTGCCAAAGTTTGCAGGTGTCCGTGAAGTGCAGGACCAGGGTGATGCCTGAGGTTTTGCTGGATCTCCTTGCTTCTCCACTGGGAAAGAGAAGAACAGATAAAGGTCAAGACGGCTACCATGATGGAGGGCCTCTGTACATCCAGCGCTGGCTGCCGCGGGTGGTCTCCCACCATGGCCCTAGGTAGCAGGTACTGTTCTTATCCCTCTATTTCAGAGGAGGACACTGAGGCAACTTGCTTGCTCACACAATAGGGACTCTGTGCTTCTCGCTTCCCTGACCTCTCCCTCCCTGGGCATCCTTCTGTAGCCACAGACCAAGTGGTAGAGGGTGGTTCCCAGACAAAGGGAGGGTTTTTCACGGATCCCCTAGACTTGGACAACCTTGATTCCATTGGTCATGTCACTAAAAGGGAAATGGGTGGGGCCGCTCTGAACACTTGATCTTCTTTGGCATTTGGTTGCCTTTTGCCTCTCTTCATTGCCAGTGGCTTCATCAGGCTCTTGGTCAAAATAATGCCTTGCAAAGAGGGTGCCTCAGTGCGTCATGGGAACAAATTGCATAAGGAACCCTGCTACGCTCAAACACTGACGGTGCCCAGCCAACCTGGTGGATCTGGTAAAGACCTGGTGAGCTTCAGATGAGCCTCAGGTTCACAGAGCAGTTCAGCTCTCATGTCCTGGCAAGAGTGGGGGTCAGGAGAGATGGGGGCTCCTCCATCAATGTGCCTCGAGCCCACACCGAGTCACGCAGCCATCATCAGCCACAATGGCTCTGCCGATTGAAGAGGGACTCAATCTCCTTCTAGAAGGTTCTCTGCAGTTCTCAAAGGTCATGACCAAATGAAGAAAGGAATGCTGACTCCAAAATTATTGCCAGCTTCTTGGCCAGCACACTCAGAGAGTGGGCCTGTGAGCTTCCCGGGGTCGGACCCAGCTCGGACCCCTCGCCAGTCTGTCTCTCTGCCCCCAAGCAGGACCTCTGGACAATTCGGTGGCAGGTCCCCTCTAAAGGAAACACACAACAGAACGAAGGAAGTTTCCAGTGGACTGCTCAGGCAGAGCTAAAGCTTCATGAGAATAATAGAAGGGATAATTTGTTTTCTGGGTGTAATTTTATTGTATCTTAATGCAAAAAAGGTAAGATAAATTCCCTATGATTTTATAATAACCCTATTATTTTTATAATACCATGCTATTATCATAACCATTTTACTGCAAATGATGAAGTAACCGCATTTCTTATATATTCTCATATTATCATTTACCACCAAACCTTCGTTTTCTTCCCCTATCCTAATTTTTATACTTTCACTATTGAAAAACTTAAAAATATTTTCGAATATCAGGTCTTATTCAGTAGACTTTCTGTAACACGCTTATACTTCTGCTGTCATCTCTCTTTTCAGCTAGTAAATTACCCTGAAAGTTTTAATGAATAAATGAATAAATTACTAATGACCAGAAAAAGGCCCCATTAACACAGTGTGTGTTTGGGGTGTTCAGCTGACGTCTGGTGAGTGGTGACTGATCGTCTTATGATAAAAGGTGAACTTAAGACCCCCCCACACACACTTCCTGACTCATAAAGAGTTTTTACCGTGGGCACGGTTATATAAAAGAACAGAGCATAAGGGAAATTATTGTTTAATTTCAAAAACACAAATGAATCACTAATATAAAGTGTGCTTTGGCTTCACGCTTTCATGCCCGAGGTGACTCATGGCATGGCGCTGTGTTTTCTTTTTTTAAGATTTTATTTATTTGAGAGAGAGAGAGACAGTGAGAGAGGGAACACAAGCAGGGGGAGTGGGAGAGGGAGAAGCAGGCTTCCCCACGGAGCAGGGAGCCCGACGCGGGGCTCGATCCCAGGACCCTGGGATCATGACCTGAGCCGAAGGCAGATGCTTAACGACTGAGCCACCCAGGCGCCCCGGCGCTGTGTTTTCAAAGAGATGCGCTCAGAACAAGGTTGCGTGTCAGGGATTCTGCGATGTAACGCAATGTAACAGGTAGACAAATGAAGACACAGATGTCACATCGTTATGAGCACCAGGAAGGAAACACAGTTAGGGGACAGTGTGTTGGTGGGGGCCAGGAAGTGCTGAGCCCTGACCGAGAAGAAGGCCCAGCCCCGCACAAACCATGCGGAGGGATCCGGGCAGAAGTGAGAGCAGGAACAAAGGCTCTGCGGTCGGAACAAAGGTGGCTGCTCAAGGCTGGGACCAAGTTTCATTCCCAGAAGGGAAGCTGACTTTGAAGGGATGACCCTTGGAGCTTCCAAGGACTGATGGGACCCACCTACCACAATCTGATACCGACGGTGGGACGAGCTGCCGGAACATGTCACTAAAACAATGGACTGAAATATTCAGGATTCTTCTGGTTGCTCGACCGCCTCCCCACGCCCCTGTCACCTCTCAGATCAGTTAGCGCAGCGGCTGGCCTCCCGGATTGCACTCAGATATGTAGCGATAAGCGTCCCAGGCACGGCAGGAGGTACGATGGGGCAGTGGTGGGCCAGCCTGCAATTTTGTGGAAATGCCTGCAGCCAGAGGTCATGAAATCTCAGTGCTCCCGGAGAGTATGTTCAGATCTCCCTTCCCCTGTTAGGTTTCACCTCTGGCCTTGGGCTATCTTTTTCAGAGTAACAACATACATCACAGTCAACTTTTCTTTGACATGACAATATCTGGAATGATGAGATACGTAAAGAACAATGAGGAGCGAAGCGTTTCTAAGTATATTTTGAGCAGGCATTACCTTCCATCGGTGCCTTTCAAATGTCACTTGCGGAGTATTCTGTTTGTAGCAAAGCACGAAACTTCTTCGCTGTTCTGCAAAGTATCTGAGAATCTTTTAACTCTGCGTTGAACTATGGCAAGTCACTCCAAAATTAAAGCGCTCAAAACCTTTATTTTGAAAAGCCTAAGAGGTGCCCATCAAGGCAGGGAGACCCTTCCCTTTTTGGGTACTTACCGAGCACGCTCCTCTGGAACTGTCAGACATGCCGTCATTTAAATAATGTGACAGCTCAGAAGAAGACATCTGATGAGCATCGCATTCAGTTGTTAAAAGTACAACAAAGAAAGTCCAAGAAGTTTTTTTTTTCCCCAAAGAATTTATCATTAATAATTCACATGAGCTACTTTATATGTGGTTGCCTACTGAACGCAATTATTTCATCGCCGTCTCTGCAAGAGGAAACCGTGAAGACTCATTTGAACATAAAGGACACCTGGGATTTTCACCTGAAAGAAAAAAACAAAGCCTTAAGACTGCTCGAATGGGTTTCACACATTCCAAAATGTATGCGGGAATGTCTAAACGCAGAAGTACTTGATATAAATCACCAAACACACATATTTTAAGAACGTGTTTTGACCCAAGGCGCCTGAATTTTTCATTTACCACCACAGGGCAGTTCACTGAAAATCCAATCTCGCTGGCTTGTGGCGCCTCACGATTTTTTTTTTTTTAAATGCTCAATGCTCAGAATGCTTCTGCAGCTCTTTGAACTTTCATCCTGAGGTTGGAGTTGGCTGCATAGAAATAAACACTGATGTAGGGAAGACATTAGGGTTCGAAGCCGACGGCCAAGAAAGAATTCTTGAGACGTCTTTGGTGCAAAAAGGTGGTTTTATCAAAGCACGGGGACGGGACCTGTGGGCAGAAAGAGCCGCACTTGGGTCATGAGGAGTGGCCCAGTATATACTTTCAAGCGGGGAGGGGGTTAGGGATAGTGTAAGCCTCCCAGGTATTTTGGAAACAAGGTTTCTAGGATCCTGAGGGGGCTGGCTATTGTTAGGAAAGGTCATTTATTATTGTTAAGTAAAAACTCAGTCCTGAGACCCTTCAGGTGTCTATCGGTGGGCCATATGCTTGGGGGGTGACTGCCAACATGTATCTTGGGGGGTAAAGATAAAGGAAATTTCCAAAGGAGTTTTTATATGTTAAAGTAGACTTACAGGATCCTGGGGGTTGGCTTAAGATTGCCTTTTGCCCTTAGCAAAGTATCCACAAGGAGGCAGGTGAGTCCCTAGGGGAATGTCACTCTGCCTGTTTCAAGGACTTGTCAATGGGCTGTAGATAGTAAGGAAATGTAATCATTTCCCTTCCACCTTTGTTTTCTGCCTCAGACATGATCCTCCAGAGGGCTGCTGTATGGCCAGCTGTCTTGTACCCAAGATGCTACAGGTCCGGGGAGACAAACATTGGGCTTTTCAGTTGGCAATGTTCAGTCTGGGTTGGAGAAGTGGGTTTCTGGGAAGGGTACCCGGGGCACGTGGGATATAAGAGCCTGCTCCGGTGCCTGGAGGTTAGCCTTTCCTGCATCCCTATCTTCCCGTTCCTTTGCTCTCCACCCTTGGGCAAGAATGTAGAGGCCAAATTGCAAAAGGCCCACCTCAGTGTCAAGTGAATTCTTGAGACGGGGCAGCTGAGCCCCGCCCACAGAACGCATCCCCCCTTTCCGTCCCCCACCGCCACCCCGAAACCACCTTCTCGGCACCCACATCCCCAGGGGCCGCGGCCACTGCGAGACTTCTGGGGGATGGGGTGGGGTATCCAGAAACCTGTATTATTAGCAGGTTGATTAAGGTTAAACCTTAATTAAGCAGCTTTAGCACAGCCCCTAGTAGAGGAAGCAGCTCTCTGAAGGAGAAAGTGTCCTCTGTGGGAGGAAGTCAAGTTGGGCCAGCCTGAGTCACTGTGCATATTTGTGATGCAGCGAGTGCTGCAGAATTCATTGGGGAGGGGACTTGTAATGAGCTGCCATGTTTCCTCTCGCCAGGCTTAAATTAATTTCTTCAAATGTTCCCGTTAGTTAACAATGACTGATAGAGTGAAGATATTATTAATAAAAATTAGGTACCCAGCTCGGGAATGGACTTTTGTTCGTGCCTCAGCACTTAGCAAAGGGCAAGTGGAAAAGGGTATTTTCAGCAGCTTGAGGTTGGAATGAGTCGGGCAGGTGGAAAATGATTCTAGCCATTCATCAACGCTGTCAAGACCCGTCTCCCACCAGAAGTGTTTACCACTATTCACAATGAGCTCCCGCGTTCTGCTAATAGGAGCCTGTTCGGCCGTAACTCAGGACTTTCTAAAACGGCTTAGGCTCTATGCAGTGCACCTATTTCATCGAAGGCGCGTCCGTCTCCCGGCTCTTGATGGTCGCAGTTATGAGAAAGCGCCGTGGGACTTCCAGAAAAGTAAACGACGCAGCTCAGACAAACGCCTGCTCAGGGTGGCTTCGAGTGAGTCCAAGCAGTACGTGCTCTGGGGAGCTGATGAGTGGGGGAGCGGCAGAATCGGGAGTGAAAAAGGAGCCGGCTATTCCGCACGCGTAATAACATAAATCTGATTCAAGGAAATGAGAGAGAAGACGAGGAGACAGGAAAGCGTATGGAAAAAGTTAAACAGAAACCAGAGGTGATACTGCCATCATTCTATGGTTAGGGATTTATTAGGGAGCGGGTACATTTATTGGGTATATTTACTGTCGGCACAGTGCACTTGGTGCTTAGTGATTGGTGTCTCCCGTGTGTGTAGGACTTGTCCCCCCAGACATTTGCTGAGCACCTACTACGTGCCAGGCGTGGCTTGAGGTGTGGAAGATGTTGAGAGAAGGGAGAACCCAGACTCCTAGAAGTTCGGGGACTTTGCCTTTGCTTTCTTGTCCCCTCCTTCCCATGCCTAGCACCCCAGAGAATTCAATTGTTAAGCCAATAAAAGAATCTGCGCCCATAAAGATGGTGCTTTGTTCCTTCGGGCATTTATGAGTGTTGGCTCAATGGTGCCAACCCTGTTGTCCAGTTACCAGATCTGATCCTCATGACTGCCCCATGAAGCAAGTACTGTAATTGTCCTCGGCTAACAGCAGAGGGAACCGAGGAAGCAAAGAGAGGGTGTGAGTTGACTAGGGCCACGTGGTCTAGAGACGAATGCAAGTATTTGCCTGGGGCGTGCATGCCGTTGGCTACATTTCACTGCCTCCCCAAGGACACCATGGGCCCTATCTGCTAGATCGAAGTGTGGAGCCAGTCCCTGTTTCTGATGACCTTAATGGCCAGATAGAATCAATTGCTAGGTGAGGTTGATCGGCCTCTGTATGGGAGTCGGCGTCTGAAAGCCCCTCCCTGCGACCGCTCTCCAGCCTGGAACGGTTGGCCCTGTTGCCTTCAGAGTGAGCCCACGGGGCTGGGCAGCTGAGGCCAGACCCTGAGACATGACCAGGCCCTAGACCCTGCCGGTCCCGGCCCACGCCAGCTCTGGACAAGGCAGAAAAGGGTTCAGAAAGAGGGCTCTTACCTCACAGCTTCCTTGCTCAAGCCAGGAAACGAAAATGGGCATAATCTCACCCACTTTCAGCAGAAGAACTGCAGGACAGAAGTCAACCTGATTGGAAATGAAAGGATCACAGAGTCCACTGCGCACGGAGGGCCCCCCACCCACTGCCTCCCAGGCTCCTGCTTCAGACACCAACTTCCTGACAAGATGAATTGTCCCCGCCCCTGTGGGCTGGTGACTCCGTGCACCCATCGCAGATTTCTCATGCCTCCACAACAATCACACTTTTTCTTTAAATATCCAAAACACAAAAATGAACGTTTCTTTTCCCCTTTACCACTTAGTTTACTTGGTTATCTCTTCAAAGCGATGCAGGCCAGTTTGGGGAAGGGGGCTTATGGGCAGGCATCTTTTCCCACCAGACTCTGGTCCTTGTTCACACAAACAGGGTTTTCTGCATGTGAGACAGGCTTTGCTTCTGTTCCAGGATATGAGAACAGCAGTCCTGGGGGGCCTCAATTTCTATATAATTCAACTTGGAAAGATTTCAAGGCTCTACAGCTAAGTTAGAACCCCCCACCCCCAACCCCTGATGAGATGTGCTGGCTGGACCCCCCACCCCGGGGACTGTGTCATTGAGTCTCCGTGGTATGAATCCTCCCCCCTTGGGAGAGGAGCTGAGTGTGTGTTAAGATTTACTGAGTTTCAGGAATTATTCCCAGCACGGACCAGAAAAGGCATTTTCGTTCTGAGCCACCACATTACAGGCAAGGGGAAGAATTTGCATAGTTATCAGTGAGCACAAGGGGAGGGTGGTGTTCAGTTCCAGAGGGGCTATCATTATTTCCAATAGAGTTAACTGTGCCACAAAGTGGATCCATTTTCTCGCTGCAAAATAAGTGTGTTGGATTGTTTTTGTGGTAACTATGCAATTAGTTCTTTTTGTCCCCATACTTTGCCGGGCGCTGCAGTCTTTTCTGGGTGAGTGTTTTGGGAGCAGTATTTCACGGCAAACCTGTTCTCACTCTGCATGTTGCAGACTGAGAACATGGGCTGGCTTCCTCTGTAGTTCCTGAAGTCAGCCCTGGGAGGCAGAAGGGCCATCTCAGGTTAGAAATGAGGAAACGGAGATCGTCGAGGAGAAACGACCCGTCCGGGGACATCTGTCCCTCTGCTCATCTAGAACGAGCTCTTACGTAGGTCATTCTGGAGAATGGACCAGAGTACACAGATCCACAGGGCCCTGCCACACAGCTAACACCCTCCACACTAAAAGTCCTATGCCAACAAAGCTTTGAAACAAAAAGGAAGGTGGGATGTTGGTGATTTGGGCCAAAACCTGGGTCTGCCCTGTCTACAGCATGCAACCTGAGGGGGAGAGCTAAGCCAGAGTTCTAAAAACTTAGGGCCAATGTGAGTTTTTCATTTTGTTTTGTCTTATCCCCATTAGCTGTCTTTTCCTACCCAATGTAGTTGTGTACCTACACCACCTGGCCTGTGATATTGACCTCCCATTTTATTTTATTTTAAGATTTTATTTATTTATTTGAGAGAGAGAGCCAGAGAAGGAGCACAAGCAGGGGGAGCAGAGGGAGAGGGAGAAGCAGACTCCCCACTGAGCAGGGAGCCTGACGTGGGACTCGATCCCAGCACCCTGGGATCATGACCTGAGCCAAAGGCAGACGCTTCACCAACTGAGCCACCGAGGCACCCCTGACTTCCCGTTTTAACAGGAACAAAGACCTCCCTGGCCTCTGACACGAAGAGAGGCTTAGCAAACACAGTGTCACCAGTCTTCCAAAGTAGGTGAGAGGGAAATGAGACCAAAGCCACCGCCGATCTCAGAATCTGTGACGGCAAATGTGAGTGGCGATAACCCAACAGGACTTTATGGCTGGAAACGGCCTTGGTGCGTATCTTATCCACCTGTACGCTGTGCAGGCAAAGAGGGTGGTCTGATTCCCAGGGGAGCTGGCTCTGGAGTCAACCCAGGGCTCCTGAGTCTGGGTTCTGTGCCGCCTGGGAGAGGGATCCTCGTCTCACTTAGGATGTGTTGGGCAGCAAACTACAGACCATTTCACCCAAGTGGCTTGGGCAAAGTGGTGTCACTGTCTCACACGGCCCCGGGTAGAGAGCAATGGGAGGCAAACCACGCGAGCAGTTCTAGAATCTGCTCGTCCTGACTTTGAGGGCAACTCACCCGTCGTGGCCTGGTGCTGCAGCTTCGGTCTCAGCGTCGGCGTCCCGCAGAGATGACACTGCTCTCTGAAGGGCGAAGTCATTCACGGGATGGATGTGGCATCTCACACTGGAGTCCATCCACCCTGTGCATCATTTCTGCATGGCCAGAGCTCCTTTATGCCTCTCCATAAACCTGACAGAGACATCGCCGAAGAAAATCAACAAGATTTTATGGAGTCACTATTTCCATGGGTCACTAATGATTGAAATGGGAGAGAACCAGCCCTCTGAAAAGGTTCTGACACCTGGTTATTAACATTCATTGAACACGTCTTGTGGGCACATCTTTGTGGCAAAAATCATGCTTTATTAACATGCACCCAGCACAGTGGTTTACCTCTAGATTCATTTTTGTCTCCTCGTCGTGGAAAGAATATACAAACAACATCATCACCCTCCTGAAGGAAGATTCTCAAATGATAGAAATTTTCGTCTCTGCTGGGTGAGTGTGCATGCAGCCCACGATCAAGGTCTTGAGACATCACAAGGCCATTGAGAGAAGTGGACAGGATTAGGTCATGGGGTGATGGTTGAGTAGGAGGGTGTGGGATACCTGCCTGCATCCTAGAGAGGGCCTCTGATAAACCTCCCCCATACACCTGCTCCCTACACCTGTTCATTGTTCCCACATTCTTCAAAATAAAAGATTGGGCTACAGAATCTTTTTTGTTTCTTAATTGAGGCAAAATGCACATAACATAAACCCAACCATCTTGAAGTGTACAATTCAGTGGCCTTTAATACCATCACAGTGCTCTGTGCGTCCCCCACCTCTGTCTAGTCCCAAGACGTTGTCATCATCCCCAGAGGAGACCCCCTACCCATTAAGCTGGATTAACGTAATATTTTAAGGACCCTTTCAATTACATGATTCTATGCCTCCAAAATAGAAACTCAACTCATTCAACTGTAAAAATACCCTCCAGACTGCAAAGACGTTAGGATTACCCCATAAATGGAGAACATGTAAATATTTGTCCCTAACAAACACACCTGGGATTGCGCTGGCAAATGATTCCATGGCAGATCATGGTACAGCTGAACATGTTTTCTCGCTGTTTGGAAACTTCCATGGCTGGGCCAGTCCATGCCCACGGAGTAGCATCCTGGCAACAGAGACCAGAATTGACTTGTGCATAGACCTTTGGCTCCAGCACAAGACATGCGATTTACACCGCTAGTTTCTTATCACCTTCTGGAAAACAACCTTCCCTTTCCGTCTTTACCAAGAAAGGGTCATGCTTTCCTACGAGTTCAAATTCCTGAACTGAGGGGCATTTTGTGGTCACCCCGATCAGTGGTGGGGTGGAGAGGGGAGGCCCTGATCTTGCAGTTAAGAGCCTCAGCTTGGGAAAATGTCCTATTTGCATCCTCTGGGTCTCAGCTGTTTCACTTCTCCAAGGAAGGAATTGGTTGTGATTGGTGGATTCCCAGTGTGTTTTGGCTGTGGAATTCCTTGTTCAAACAAAGACCCAATATGGAAGCCTGATACACACCACAGATGAAGTCAGGACTCCTGTGCGTGAGAAGGCTCTGGGAACGTCTCACTGGGCCTCCCCCTCCCCGCCGTGCTGTGGGGTGTCTCAGTGGAATCCACCTTCCCCCACAATCCCTCCGAGCATCTCTTAGTTCTGCAGGAAGTCCACACACTGGTGTTGATGGTCTTTGGAATTCCTGTCTGTTTGTTTTTAATTGGCTCTCAGATAACGAAGAAACCACCAATATATGTCTCCATCAAACTGTCCTCAGCATCCTTTGTGAGACCCCACCTAAGTGCATGGTTTCCTTTCCACTGTTTACCTGGAAGGCAGCCGTTCCCTGCCCCCACCCTTACCTGCTCACACTATTTGAGTCTTGGCAGCTCTAGACAGCCATCTGGTTTCCATGCTAGCCTTCTCCGCTGCCCCACTCCACACAGGCTTTCCAGAGTCCTGCTCGCTCCTTCCTTGGACCCTGGGGACAGCCAGCCCGCAGCTTCCACAGCTACACGTGTGTGTGGAACCTCACAAGGAGAAGTGAAGACGTTAACTCAGGGGTTTGAAACTATTTTTTTTTTTCCAGTGTCTACTGTTTCTTTCTCCTTCTTCCAACAAAAACAATTTTGTCTCGGTTCCACTTTTTATATGTTGCTAAAAAGAGGAGCAGTCTTGCACCTTCAGCCACCCTTGAAAAATTAGGGGGTCCCCATGGCGTTTACCCCAGAAATGACAAATGCAGCTCACACCGGGAGACCATCTCTAGTTGCAAAGACCCCTTTGGGGCAGGCAGCCTCCCCTGGGGTCCTATCAACAGAAGGCTAAATGAACTTTGTCCATACTTCTGCCCTGCATCCTCAACACCCTCGCTTCTGTCTGCATCACCCTCTTCTAACAAATTCAGCACTTTCAGGTTAATCTGCAACCCAATGTTTGCCTTTCCACGTTATTTTGACGAGGGACAGTTGCAAAGGACTCATGCCAACCTTCCCTGAGGTCAGTGTGGGTAATTAAGCAGTTGGCCAAGGGACGATGGTGGCCCACTGCTCCTACATTTTAATTGAGCTAGCTATTTCTCTCCAGGAAGATTCTGAACATAAACACCTTGAATTTATGGTTAGCATTTAGAACTGCAAATAAGTTCTGGTTTCTCATTTTTGTTTTCAATCTATATACTCTTCAAGGGAATGAAAGCCATCAGTTTTATCAGCAAAATGGGAATCTCTACCCATTTGGTGAGATGGACCGCATTGGCATAAATGTGTGTGTTTGCGTGTTTATGGCCGTGCATTTGAATGGCTAATTTCACTGGTGTCAAATGCTAAGAAAGTGTCCCTCAGCAACTGAGCATTACGTTGTGGTTGAATTTAGACATGGCACAAACTTATATGGTTGACAGCGCCACTAGGAATGAATTCCAGTCACCTAAATGGGAAATAATTTTATACTAAATGAAAATCTCTCATATGGTGTTTATACTGAGAGATTCATTGGGTTGAATAAGAATCTGAGTAAATGAGACATTGCAATGGGTTGATAATTTCGGTGGAAGATGGTGACATGTGTATACCTAATGTTGCTGTGGGAACTAAGGCTTACTGGGTAGTCCTTTAGATACTCTTGGTCTGAGATTGCCATTCCCAGAATCTTGTATTTCTGCAGCTCCTTACAGACACAGTCACAGAATTATCTCTGCATATCCCATGCTGGCGGCAGGCAAATCCCGACCCAGCCTCAAGGTGCCCACTGACTGCACTGTTGGGTTGCCTGCAGAGAGTGGGGGCCTGGCCCTGTGCTCCTGACTTCTTACCCAGTGCTCTCGAAATGCCAGCAAACAGCTCCAGAGTTCATTAAATTGGACTGAAATTCTTATGGCTTGCAGAGCAAATTCTTTATAGCTGGCATAAAGGTCTCATTGCTCAAGCGTAATCTAGCAAAACCACCAAGCCCCCTTCACTCCCCAGACGCTCAGACTTGCAAGGGCAATGAGAAGTGTGTAGTTATCTCTGCGGGTAACTGCATCCAGCCCAGAAACTGCTTAGAGAATACATGGGAAGTTCCAGAAAAGGAAATGGCACCTCACAAGGGACACTATGGTGGGGTGATCCAGAGCCCCGCTGGCTTATGTTCCAATCTACCCTCGATCACCCTACAACCAGGAGCTGGGAGTAGCCACTTGGACTCTCTAAGCCTCAGTTTCCTTGTCTGTTCATAGGCTCCAGCTCAGAAGGTGGCAATGTGTCAGTTGGTGCAAAGCATCTAGAACGATGCTTGGCATTCCCTCGTTCGGGGCCTACTATATGCTAGGAACTGTACATACAAAAATGAACAAAATAGGCAGAGATTCCTGCCCTCGCAGAGTTTATATTTGGGGGGGACACACAGGGGACGCTCGGTAAGATTATTAGCCCCCAGCGAGGTCTTTTGCCAATGAGCCATGTGTTCACTTACATTTGGGCACATCCTTCCCCTAGGTCTTGACTGTGTTCTGCCACCCAGCAGGACACAAAATGTGCTGCCAACAACCCTTGCTGTCCAGGAGGTGCCCCCCCCAGCCTTGCGGGGTCCCACCTGCCTGTGCATAGTCTGACATCAGCAGTGAACTGGGTCAAAGTTTAGTCAATCACAAGTTGTGTAAGAACTTGCTGTGGCTGGTCTGGGGACAAAGGCCTCCCAGCACTCATTAACAACTATCTGTTCAATGATTATCTCCCTGGGGCTTACTGTGATGAGCCAGTCCCGAAGCATGACGGACCGTGGCCCTGATCCAAAGTCCTGCCCCTGACGTCAGAGACGAGCCTCCCTGGGTGTAGCCGAGGGGTGGGGCCTTTGTCCTCCGTGGGATTTAAGGCCAGGAGCTTCTGCTACCAAACAGCAAACGGGGCCCTCCCACTGGGAACGCACGTCCGCCAGCGGGAAGAACCTCAAAAGAAACCCTTGGATCTCTCATCGAGATCTTCCGAAAAGAAGAAAGGTAGGTAGAGATTTCTAACTGACATTTCTAGAGATAACACAAACTCGTTTTCTTTTCTCCTTAAGAGCTATGATTGTCTTGTGAGGTGCCGCCCAGTGAAGTATGTTAAGTTTCTTTGAGGGCATCTGTTACTTTGTTCAAGAAGCTGTGTTTTCTCTTTCAGGGAATTTTGGCATCCGTGGTCCTTAGCACGACCCTGCAGAGATGCCTCCTCAGCTCCAAAACGGCCTCAACTTCTCAGCCAAAGTCATCCAGGGCACCCTAGACAGCCTGCCCCAGGCGGTGAGAGCATTCCTGGAGAGCAGCGTCAGGCTGTGCCAGCCTGAGCATATCCACATCTGTGATGGCTCCGAGGGGGAGAACCAGCAGCTGCTGGACCAAATGGAAGGAGAGGGCATGATCAAGAGGCTGCAGAAGCTCAACAACTGGTAAGCCAGCCCCCAGCCTCCGCGTTCACACCCTCCCCTTTGCCACCGCGGGGCTGCTCCTGCAAGAGGTGGACGAACACCCAGTGGGGGCTGGGGTGGGTTGTCGACTCTTGAAAAACTTAATGAAATGGTGGAACCATACAGACTTCAGTGTAATGACATTCATCGAGCGGCTCAAGTCTGCAATGAGATGGTACATACAAACACTCTTTGCAAACTAAATCCCTGATAGAAATGTCAGTCAGACCTGCTCTGTCCTAAAAGACAAGCTCGTAGTCTAGCAAATGTCTCCTTGAAGGCGCCCCAGCTGGTGTGGTTGTCCACAGTTATGGGACATCGTCAGTGTGCCCGGCCTCTGCTCGGTGTGGGAAGAGCACAGTAACGAATGGGACCGGCCCATTCAGACAGGACACTTGGCTGAAGGGAATCCCGGGCACAGATGCAATGCAAGATGGCGGCACTTCCCTCTCCATTCCTAACCTGTGTGTTTTTTATGTTTGCAGCTGGTTGGCTCTCACTGACCCCAGGGATGTGGCCAGAATTGAAAGCAAGACAGTCATCATTACCCAAGAGCAAAGAGATACCATGCCCATCCCCAAAACTGGCCTCAGCCAACTAGGTCGCTGGATGTCAGAGGAGGACTTTGAGAAAGCGTTCAAAGCCCGATTTCCAGGGTGCATGAAAGGTGAGTGAGACATTTGTTTGACTGGGAAAAATCAAATAAAGCGAAGGCAAACATTATTATGTCATTCTAATGGTAATTACGACAGCCATGAACACTCCTGTGGCCTCAGATAGCTTTAAATTCATGTATGAAACTGGCAGCATATTGAAAATGTCTGGCTCACGACTGGGATTTAGGATAGCTTGACAGAACCCAGTTGCATGTTTATGAAAACTCTTTCATTTTGGCATTCCATTCATTTTCTAGTGGAGTCTTCAAAATCGGGTGTGGGGGTTGCTGGTAGCAAGGGTGTGATGCTGTTAGTGGGGACCATGAGACTAGGGTCACCTGCTCTGTGGTTGCGGGGTCATTTCTCACCGGTTCCCATCTACTGGCCCCCACAGGTCGCACCATGTACGTGATCCCATTCAGCATGGGGCCCCTGGGCTCACCACTGTCGAAGATCGGCATCGAGCTGACGGATTCACCCTACGTGGTGACCAGCATGCGCATCATGACACGGATGGGCACAGCCGTCCTGGAAGCTCTGGGAGACGGGGAATTCGTCAAGTGCCTCCATTCTGTGGGATGCCCTTTACCTTTAAAAAGTAAGCGTATTATTTCAGAATTGGAAGCTCAAGCAACAAATGAGCTTAGCCTTAAACCCCGGGCCTTTGCTCTGGGGATCTCCAGGTGGGGATGTGGCATGCTCACCCGCGATGCGTCCTCCTGTGCAGAGCCTTTGGTGAACAACTGGCCGTGTAACCCAGAGCTGACACTCATCGCGCACCTGCCTGACCGCAGGGAAATCATCTCCTTTGGGAGTGGGTACGGCGGGAACTCGCTCCTTGGGAAGAAGTGCTTTGCCCTCAGGATGGCCAGCCGGTTGGCTAAGGAAGAGGGTTGGCTGGCGGAACACATGCTGGTAAGATGTGGGAAGTTCTGCAGGCACAAGGTGGGGACTCGGAGGTGGGGGCACGGAGGTCTGAGTATGTACGGAAGTGCATCTCCCATTAGGCAAGACCTGACCCGCCGCCCCGAGGAGGACAGATTTAGAAATCCCACCAATGATTATTAATGCTTCCTTTGAAGCTCTTCAAATGCAATGGGACCAATGGAGCTCCTTTAGACTTTATTATTTAAAGAGTTCGTTTTGATACCTAAAGACATAGATCTTGGGAACCTCTTTTTGGGGGGCTTCTGGGCACTCTCCTAGACTGAGCCACTGACCACCAGGAGGGACGGGAAGGAACAGATTAAGGAGGAATCTTGTCCCCAACAGATCCTGGGCATAACCAACCCCAAGGGCCAGAAGAAGTACTTCGCAGCAGCCTTTCCCAGTGCCTGTGGCAAGACCAACCTGGCCATGATGAACCCCAGCCTCCCTGGGTGGAAAATAGAGTGTGTGGGTGATGACATCGCCTGGATGAAATTTGACCAACAAGGTGACTCTTTTAGGCCCAACGGTTGACAATAATAATTGGACCTAAGCAAACTTTTGGCTTTTAAGGTGTGCCAAATCCTGCCAAATCCAGTGTTTGGATTTTTAAGTTAGTTATTTCACATCTTGCAAAGCCTTAGGAATATGTATTGTGTAAGCATTCTTTAATTTAATATAGACTCTGGATTGAAATCGAGCCATATGTTGCTACTTGTTGACACAATCAATTTGTTAAAATAGTACTGGTAGAAATGGGACGAGGAAGAAAGGGTTGTAAAAGTGTGAAAGTAGAAAATAATGCTCGGATGAGAAAAGAGAAATCTCTTCTGGGGAGGAGGGGGAAAAAAAAAAGACTTGAGAATTTGGTGCAAAAATTAGCCTGGCCAGAGCTGAGAATATATGTTGGGCTTTGTTTGGCATTCACTTCTACTTCTCTGGTTTAAAACTTTGCAGGTAACTTAAGGGCTATCAACCCAGAAAATGGCTTTTTTGGTGTGGCTCCTGGAACCTCTGTGAAGACCAACCCCAATGCCATCAAGACCATCCAGAAGAACACCATCTTCACCAATGTGGCCGAGACCAGTGATGGGGGCATTTACTGGGAAGGTATCGACCAGCCACTAGCCCCAGGCATCAGGATCACTTCGTGGAAGAACAAGGAGTGGACCCCCCAGGATGGTGAGCCCCCTCTGGAGGCCCCAGGGCTCTAGCCTACAAGCACTACTTGTCTGGACAAGACCCTAAGGGGCCTCTCCTCTCTTGCTATTGTAGGGGAACCTTGTGCCCATCCCAACTCACGCTTCTGCACCCCTGCCAGCCAGTGCCCCATCATTGACCCCGCCTGGGAGTCTCCGGAAGGGGTGCCCATTGAGGGCATCATCTTTGGGGGCCGCCGACCTGCTGGTGAGGCTCTCCTTCATTCGGCCTGGGAATGTGGGTGTGTTGGCTTCCAGGGGACATCCATGGAATCTCTCCTTTCTCATGACCTTGTCAGAGGGTGCCAAAGATCTCCAGCTTCCAAAAAGCCAGGATAATTGGCAAGGCACTTGAGAGCCTTTCTGGATCCTTAACCTAATGGCGCTCTATCCAGTTCAACTTTCTGTTGTGTAGCCTCGGTGGTGTATTTGTGCACTTTCGCTTTGGGGGGGTGGGGACAAAATTAGTTCAGTTAGAAAGATACCGTTCGGCCATGTCTTTCCGTTCTGTGAGATGTCATTGCCAGCCAAAGGGTCTGTGTCAAAGCCTTTAAGGGATGATCCTTTTCTCCCGCTACAGGTGTCCCCCTGGTCTATGAAGCTCTCAGTTGGCAACACGGAGTTTTTGTGGGGGCGGCCATGCGATCAGAGGCCACAGCGGCTGCCGAACACCAAGGTAAATCAAAGGGGAAAACCTACGACCACAGAGAGTGACTGGCCTGCTCTCTGTCTCTCTGTCTGTCTCTGCTAGTCCGTATGTGTAGTGCGAGAGAGACAAAGCCACGCGTGCTTATGTCAACAATAAATGGTACCGATATTGCCCTATGAGAGCGTTTACCAGCACCACCCCCCTCTCTGTTAATAGGCAAGGTCATCATGCACGACCCCTTTGCCATGCGGCCCTTCTTTGGCTACAACTTTGGCAAATACCTGGCCCACTGGCTCAGCATGGCCCAGCGCCCAGCAGCCAAGCTGCCCAAGATCTTCCATGTCAACTGGTTCCGGAAAGACAAGGAAGGCAAATTCCTCTGGCCAGGCTTTGGTGAGAACTCCAGGGTGCTGGAGTGGATGTTCAACCGCATCAGTGGGGAAGCCAGCGCCAAGCTCACGCCCATCGGCTACGTCCCCGAGGAGGGGGCCCTGAACCTGACAGGCCTGGGGGACATCAACATGAAGGAGCTCTTCCACCTCTCCAAGGAGTTCTGGGAGAAGGAGGTGGAAGACATCCAGAGGTACCTAGAGGAGCAGGTTAACACCGATCTCCCCTGTGAAATCGAGAGAGAGGTCCTTGCCCTGAAGCAAAGGATCAGCCAGATGTAATCAGACCCAAGGGCTTCACCTGTGAAATCACCCCCCTCTCCAGTCCATGAGAGATGCTGGGAGGAAGAGCGAGTGGGACGTCCTGAACTGACACCACCCGTCCTACTGTAATGACCACATGGATGAGCAGATTCAGGTTTCAGATAAGACCACAGAGTATAGGCTAGTAACTGTGAGATCAGGGAGGGAAATCTTAGCATGTCTCCAAAATTCACTCTCCAACGCACATTTGTTCAACCCCGAAGACACTATGCATTAGACTTTCCTGTTTTTTTTTGTTGTTGTTGGTTTTTTTTTTTATCACTGTAGCTCTATCAGTTAGCTGGAATGCACCGATAAAATACTTGAGCTGTATAGATGGGTGTGTGAATGTGTGTGTGTGTGCACGTGCGTGTGTGTCTGTATTTCTTGTTATCTAAGATGTATATAATACCTTTGGAAAAATCTTGGGCAAGATTCTCCACTAGTTGTTGCTAGAAAGAAAGGTTGCTTTATTATTAATATGTGTGTTTAAATTATTTTTATATACCCTTGTTACTTACCTTGATGTAATTCCAATTTTTTCCCCTAACTCTTCTTGGAAAAATTACAAAATAAACTTTTGTAGAGAAGATGGATTCATTTGCTTGGTTTTTCTTATCTGGGCCACCAAGAAGCAAGGAATTCTCTGACGAAACATCGTGTGGTCAGAACCCCCTCCAAAGGAGGTGGGGACATCAGGATCATCCCTAAGGAGGGAGTGAGCTGGTGGGGGGAGCGAGATGGAGGAACAGAAAGGAGCCAGATGGGAAGTGGGAGCAGAGAGAATGTCACCCAAGGGTACCATAGCACCACAGTTTGGATTTTCTGAACTAACCACCAGTTAGTGTCTAGAAGCCACTAGTCAGTGTCATTAAATGGTAGGTCTTGTGTCACTAAGTGGGAGAATTTAAAATGTGCTTTTTGGCAAAAGTTTGGGTCTCCCATATTGAGGAAATTGAGGCCAATTTCATGGGCTTTTGTCAGTAAACTTTTTGACGAACGCTTTTTTCAACTGTCATCCACAAGGGGGGAGAGTAGAGAGAAAACCAAGCGGAGTTCCATGGTGCGAGCATTCATTGAGCGCCTTCTGTATACTGAGCAGTGTGCCAACAGTGGGTGGCCCTGAGAGAAACAGGGGGCATGGTTTGGTCTCAAGCCCTCACCTGGTCCCTGGGCTTCCAGGTTTGTTGGGTGGTCAGGAACAACGCAAACGACCCCGAAGCTGGGTTTGGCACATGCATTCGGCAGATAAACACGGCGTCCTCGGCCTGCTGTCTCCCCGTCCAGGCACAGGCAGTGAGCGCGGCTTGACCCCTCACCCTTCCAGCGAGCTGCATGTTCTCAGATTAGTCACCACACCCCGGCATCTCGGCTTTCCTTGCTTCCACTGCCTGCAAACTCGCTCATTGCCCTAAACTCCTTGGTGCCTTGCTCCGCATGGAAGGTGAAGCCGAGAGCATCTCAATCTCATAGATGGGGAAACTGAGGCCAGGAGCGTCCCTCAGAGCTGGGAAACGGCAACCAGAGCGTTCTTTCCCTTTAAAGAGCCAAGCGCTGACCCAGCTCTCCCGACAAAGTGTCATGTTCTAATGCCAAAACAACTGATGGGGAAAAAACCGTTTAATGCAATTAAATGTTATCGCTGTATTAATTTAAATTGGTGGCTTTCAAACCTGTTTTTTTCTTTTCGCAGCAGAACCCTTGCTTGGCATGTGCTCGGACTCAGAAACCAAACGTCTGAGGGAGACAAAGCAGGGGAGCGTCCACCCCAGGCTGGGGAGAGCTGGGACCCAGGGTACCGGGCTTCTGTTTCTCTGCCCCCTGCCGGGCTCCAAGCATTTCCTCCTCCACCCCACCCCTGGAAGCCATTGTTAAGATGCCCTGTTCTGGGCCTTCAGCAGGCTTCTGATCCTCATGGCAAAGCTGGCCATCTCGGAAGATGTTACACCCCTGCGCGGCATCCTCCACGTGCCCAGCGCACTGGCATGTGACCACGTTGCCACCAGGCCCTGGGAGTCTGGGGAGCAGCCCAGAAGGAGTGCCTTAAACAGAACAAAAGTGTTCAAGGAAACACAAGGACTCAACCCTTGCCTTTGGCCCTTGACTCACTTTCCCCAAACGGTGCCAACTGTGTTCCATCCACCTGCAGGTCCTGGTTTCTGTGCTGGGACCTCTGACTACAATAACGAAGGACGCGATGACCTTGTTTGCCCATGTTACCACGTGGTGCCCCAGTCCCTGCAAGGCAGAAAGACAGACAAAGCCCAGGTGGTTTGCGGGTGTGGATTCCTGGTCTGCCCCCTCCCAGCACACACGAGCCCAGACCAACTAGGGCTGATACCTTCCACCGGAATCCAGTGTGGGTGCTGCCCTCTGGCCCCCGTGGGTTCCTGGAGTTGTGCTGGAGACTGGGTTAAAGCCCAGAATACAGTAGGTACACAGCAGATATTGAAAAGGGACAACAGAGCTGCTTTTAAGCTCACTCGAGGCAGCCAGGGGCAGCGGGGCAGGTGGGCGGGGTGGGGCTTGCCAGGGGCACGTTTGGGGCTCACAAGTTCTTACTCTTCTTACCCTCTCTCCTCAGGTCCATCCTCACCCAGAGCCCCCAGGCTGCCCACTCGTCCCTCGGGGTGCCACACAGCATGCTCCTTCTAGAGCTTTAAGCACCGGGCACGGGCCCTGCAGGTTCCCTTGACCTGCTCCCCTGCAGAGGGCACATGATCACGACCTTGGCCATCACGGTCAGCAACTGCAGTAAATAAGGCACCAGGTTCCATCATCTATGGGAAAGGGCCTGCCTTCCCCCACCTGCCCCCGCCCTCCTGCTTTTCCCAGGGGGCAGTAAACACTGGCGACCTTGGACACATCCCAGTTCGACCTCTGGCCAGTGGTGTCACCCAAAGTGACATTTATCGGTGTCATAGGACAATAACACCCTTGCTGGGGTCTGACGAGGATAAAACAAAACAACCCAGCTCGGCATGGACTCTGGGGTCCGGAGGGTCCAGGTGTGAGTCACCAGCATACTCTCCAGTGATTGCACAAAACTCCAAGCCTCATTTCCCCAACTGTAAAATGGGCACCATGACCGTACCTTCTCAGGGGGTTGAGGAGGTCAAATGGGATGATGTGAGGAAGGGGCCTGATACTCAGCAGGCACGTGTTTGCTCTGCTCTAGGTCTTTACTGTGGGCTGAGCTCATGCAACACCAGGGACGGGGAGCTCGCTGTCCCTCACGGCAGCTGGCCCATGGCTGACCAGCCCTGGGTTCCCGAGTGGCTCTGGGGGGCTGTCCCTGGGAAGGACACAGGGTCGCTGGGGGCAGGCTGGGGGGGCACACATGGACCCAAGCAGCCGCCACCCAGGCCAAGGCGGGAACAGGACCAGCCCTCACTCCCCTCAGGGCTGACATTCAGGATGGTCGCGCTAGAGGTGAGAAGCTGAAATCATCCCACTGGTTCCCTAACTGCCCCCCGCTCATCCACCCTGGGATGATGGGACACCCAGACCTTCTCAGCCGAGGGGCTCCCAAACCTGGGTCTGGATTATCCCTGGCAGTCATTGTCTCCACCAGTGGCATCTGTCCTCCCCCAGCGCCGACCCCTTCATACTGCACGAGCCTCCACCCAGATCTTTGCAGCAGACTGGGGAGCTGGGCAGGGGGAGGATCCCCCAAGCTGAGAAGACCCTGAGTCAGCTGACATCACCCCAATGAACTACGATGAAGTTTCCTCCTTGGGGTGAAATGGGAGCTTGAGATGGAAAAAAGCCCAGAGGGAGTAAAATAAAGAAAGTGACTTTTTTCTGCTTTTCTGAAGTTTTGCCTTGACTTTTCCTGTCCCCGCTTGGACAGGAAACTGAACACAGGGGGGTCCCTTGGGAGAGGTTCCACACACGGGTTCTTGTCAAGGACCACCTCCCGGGACCACTGCATGATGGACGTGGCTCTGATTTTTACAGAGCTGTTCCACGCACGATGTTCTCTCTGCCATCTGCCCCCCCCCCGCCCCCCAGCAGTGGGACGGAGCCCAGAGGTTTTCTCTGATGCCGCAGAGCCGGGATTTGGGGCTGCTGCAGAGAAATAATGGACGTCATCGGTCCACGGCAGCACCGTGGCGGGGCCAGGAACACATTTGCTTTGCAGACACCTGTCACCGTTTCTGCACTGATGCTTGTTCCTGGGGGCTCACTTGTCTGCCACCTGCTCGGCGCCGTGTGGCCCCCTGGTAATGGGCTATGTAAATGTGCGAATGTACGCCAGGCACACCAGCCCGCTCGGCAGAACCTTTCTCCAGGCGAAGCAATTTGCAGCAAAATATGCTGTAAATATTTGTTCAGCCCAGGAAAATGACTTTAATTGCATAATTAAACTCGTTGTAGATGCTGCTTCTGGACAAAACGACTGGAGAAAAGCTGAGACCACAGCTGTCCTTCTGAGTTTGTTGAATAGAGGGGACTAAGCATTTGTTTGCAAAGACTTTGCTCAGCTCACACCCACCCCCCAAATTCCTTCATGCAGGGGGTTTCTGAGAACAGTCAGGGAGGACGGAGGAAGGGGCTTGGTGGCTGTGGGAGAGGGGAGAGGGGAGGGGGGAGGAAAAGTTCCCCAAATCAGAGAACCAACAGCAAAGTTAGCCCCCAGGCCCTCGGACAGGATTTGCACTGTGTTTTCCCAAAAGTTCTAGTGAACAGCCCACCTCCCATGGATAACTGCTATCTTGAGCAAATGATCAATTCCCTTAATTGGGAAAATCGAAAGAAGTTTGTTTTAGAAGAATACATTGCATCCTAGCCATTAATTAAAAAACAGGCATTCCTTGCGAAAGCGACCAGATCAACACGTAAATGTCCAGAATGGGCAAATCCACAGGGACTGAAATTAGATTTGTGGTTGCCAGGGGTCAGGTTGGGAGAGGCATTGAGGAGCAAGGAGTGATTGCTAACGGGGATGGGGTTTCTCTTCGGGGTGCTGAAAACGTTCTCAAATTAGATTGGGGTGAAGGTTGCGCAATCCTGTGACTATGTTAAAAACTATTGAATGATGCATTTTAAGCTGATGAATTTTACAGTACATGAGTTATAGCTCATAACGTGGTTTAAAAAGAGAATAAATTCAACAAAAACAAAAGTGTCTCTTAACTGGCATTCGAAACCTGTAGTCTGTCAAAGGCTCTCAGTTGGAGACCTGCGCTTGCCTTGTCAGAAAGGTGACAGGGAAGAAGGAGGTGGTGGGGCAGGTACAACCCACTGAAATTCACTCCCGGAGACAACCAGAAGCATTCAGAGAAAATGGAAAAAGGACAGATTTTCTTATTGTAGGGTTCAATGTCATCTAATGCCAGGCCCGTGAACCTCTCCCAGTTGTTACGAGCACCGTAAAATCATCTCACCAACTTCTAGGAGAAACAGGGCCAGAGAGGACAGAAACCGGCAAAAATCATGAATCGAGCAAGTGGCAGCCCTGGGACCACCAGGAGCCTCGGATTCCCGGCTGGCTTGCATTGGTGTTGACTCCAGTGCTATAATCCCAACCTGGTCCCCAGCAGGGAGAAGGACCCCAGAGAGCATCCCAGCTCTGACAGTGGGTCAGGAAGCTCACGCCAACTGGCTTGGCAATGGAAGGGAGGGTTCAGCTCATGTCACCACATAAGGGAGGGTCTAGACACATGTGCTCTGAACATCAAGGGTTCCAGCCATGCAAGAGGGCCCACTTTCCTTCCCCCTTCCCCTATAGCAGAAGCCTGTGGAAGGGGATCTGGGTTATGAAACTAGTATCCCCCACAACCACTAGAATCCTGGCATGGTCTGGGGACAGGCTCTTCCTCTCTGAGCCTCAGTTCCCCCAGCTGTGCCGGAGTGCCCCGCCTTCCCCCTGAAAGTCTTTCCACCTCCAAACTGCCATGAAGTTGGAGCCATGTGGCTCCTCGGTGGGACCCTTAGAATTGGGGTTTAGTGAGCCCAGGTCCAGGTGCGGGGAGAAGGACAAGGTGGAGAAGGCGAGCTTCCTTCAGGGACGGGAAGAACACGTCCCACCCGCAAACAGCTCACCTGTCGCTCCTCAGCATGTCTGCAATCCTGCCCCAGGAACACCCCCCACTCCCTGTTCGTCCCACTTGATAACACCATCTGCCCCTCACATACCGCTCAATTCTGCCAACGCCACGTCCCAGGGAAGGGCGGTGTGGAACGGAACGCTCAGACTCACCGGCACATCCCCTGCTCCCCTCGGCCCTCCATCTCGGCCCAAAGCCTGGCTCCCTGCAGGCCATGGAGGGGAGAGATAGGCTCCCAACCTGCGGCTGGTTTGGTCTTCAAGGACACGGGCAAACTCAGGCAGTGGGGTACTCAGCTGGCCTCGAGAGAAGCCCTCACATCTCCTGGGAAGATGAAAGGGACCTTCTCCAGGGCCCAGGGGCAGCCCCAGGCCCACGGCAGCCCCAGGGAAGCCAGCATCTGAAGGCCTTGGCTGCCAGTCAAGCGCTAGCCCCTGCAGGGTTCGAGGCTACTTTTCGGGTCTGGGTGAAGGCCTGACCCCAGTGGAGGCCACTGGCTCGCGGTGAAGTTCTCTGCCAGGGGCTGAGGCTCCCGGATCTGGCTGAAGGGGCACCTTGGCGGCCCAAGATGGCCCCGGGGGACTGACCAGTCTGGCCGGGTTGGAGCTTCCCTTGGGATTGGCCTGAACCTCCCACCCCACGGTCCCCTCGATTGGCAGCACACCCTTCCTGCAGAGGTGAACTCCGGTCTGGCCTCAGTGGGCACAGAAGGCTTTATCACCATTAAGAGCAGGGACCAGGGAGCCAGAGGCCCCGGTGACTCACGAGGCAGCTGCTGCCGGGTTTGTAAAGCGGAGCTCAGAGCCATTAGCCGCTAGGAGATGAAATTTACATTTTGAATTAACTTGGATCATCAGAATGCTTCCTCTCGACCCAGGGAAATCAAACATAAAGTCGGAGGGGCTGTGGGCTGGGGAGGTAGAGGCTCAGCCAAGCATGCCAGATTGGCTTTTTCTTTTTCTTTCTTTTTTTTTTTTCCAACAGGCTGCAGGCAAAAGGGGACGAGAGGACACTGCCACAAAGTCAGGCTCAGAGACGGGAGGGAGATGGGAAGTTGAGATACTCTTTCTCTCTTTTTCCTTTGGGCAGAAGCACAATAGATCTGCGTGGCAGAATTAAATTCTGATCTGTCTGATCTCCTCCATCTCTTCCTCCCCTAATAATGGTTATTTATCGAGCACTTATTATGTGCCTGGCACTTAGCTAAACACTTTAGAGATAAGGCAGAGTGAATTTGTCTTCCCCTGTGCACCCCTTTCCTTATTTCCCCCACCCGAGGCCCTCGTGGGGAGGGAGTCTGAGGGAAGAAGTAAAGAGACAGTTTTATTAACAACACAAGGCTCCCCGAGTTACGTCAGGAAGTTTGTCTTTCGGACGCACTGCTCAAGAACGCGAGGCCCGAATCTGGCCACGAAGCCTGCCAAGGCCCCGCTACCTTCTCCCCTGGTCTACGCGAAGAGTGTGCCCTGGGGTTGTGCAGTGCCCCTTCTGTGTAACTGTCCAAGTTAGAATAGACCTCACAGGCTGGGATGAAAACTCAGAGGGCAAGCTGAAGACGTTTACACCTTCCTGTGGCCTCTGAGTGTGTCTGTGACCTAGCGGGATTTGTCCTTCCTGAAAAGGGGCAGTTTTCAGATGTCCCTCTAGCTTCATGCTGGTCCTTAGACAACGCCCCCCCCCGCCCCCCCGCCGCCCCCAGCTCCATGGGGTAAGTTCTTTATCTATAGGGTCTTCCTGGATTCATGGGCGAGTTGACTCCCAGAACAGACTTATAAGTCATGTTGCTTTGGGTTGACTAGCTCCAATCTGATGTCCTTCACATCCAGAACCCAGATGGCTCAGAGGAAGGGCCACCTCCCCTGTACCATGGGCGTTGGTTCTTGTAGGGAGACACATGCCCTGGGCCCCTCCACGGGGTGGGTTCTGGCACCATGCAAACATGGGAGCAAGACCGAAGACTGGAGGCTGGGCTGCTCACAGCAGGGTCAGTTTTTCCTGCTGCAGAATAGGAGAGCCCATGCTCCTGATGAGCAAAATGCCTGTGTGCACTTCCCAGCCAGCCATGCCTCCCGACCATGGCAGGCCTCCAAGATCAATCCGTCACTTTCCAATGAATAGTTATTGAATGCCCTCTGACTGCCTGGCACTTAGAGTCGGCCCAAGTGCTTAGGTGAGCTGATCAGGACTGTCCTTCTTAATGAATTGGTCCCATAGGAGCCTCTGTCCTTTTCCCAGGGTCACTGAAAAACTTCAAGCCTCAAGTTATCAGGAGCAATATTTCCTACAGACAAGAATCCATAGGCTCACTTTCTGCCCCTTCCAGAATTCCCGGGTGGTCAGCCTCCTGGTCCACCTCCCATATTTTGTAATTCTGCCTGGGCAGCGAGTTGCATTTGCAATCTACCTTCCCCCACCTTTCCCTCTCTCTCCCCTCCTCCCCCCTTCTCTCCATCTATCAATCCAGCCCCTTACCCTTCCACTTAATTATCCATTTCTTTATCTTCCAACCATCTATGCCTCCGCCTGCCCTCCATCCATCCACACATCTACCCAGTTGACCATCCAACCTCCACTTAGGGGCTCATCTGACCACTGTAGGGTCCATTAGATGTAAACCCTTCATCTCCCTTCCATCCACCCTTTCATCTTCTCACCAGGGCAATGCACCTCCCAAGCTGTGAGAGCCAGAAGCTTAATCAGCTCTGCCTGATTTTCCCACAATACCATGTGTCTTCAGGACGAGGTAACTGCTAAGCTGGACAGAGCAGAAAAGCTGGATGTTCTCAGGGGTGTAGACAGATTGCTACAACGGTTCAGAGGAAGTGGCATGTGAGCAGCCCTAGTAAAATGATGTCAAGTTTGGAAAGCCAGGGTCGAAAGGACAGAGTATAGGAATTGCAGGTGGATTAAGGGGCACAAGCAAGGATCAAGGCGGGCTGAGGGTGGAAAGTTTGAGGATCGGTGCACCGTGAGTTGGGAGTAAGTGCCATCTAGACAGTTGGAAGCTGAGTGGGCAGAAACATGGCTTGGTCCTAGTAAGGTGTGTGGACCGTGGGAAGTGGAGAGAGTTGGAGTGGGTGCCCCAGGCTGGAGCAGATTATGAAAAACCAAGCCGTGGACCTGAGCTGGGATTCATTTTGTTGGCACAGGGAGGAGACAGGAAGCTTTTAGTGAGAGAAACCTCAGTGGAGAGCAGACCCTGAAATCTGAAATGGTATGCTTTCCACTTTGGGGTGCTGGTTGGTGCCATCCTTCTCAACCTGGGGAGCTGGGCCCAGACCACTCGATTGTCCCAGGGGTCTCTCCATCCAGCCCACATGGCAGAACTCAGACGATGGGGATCTTGAACAACCTGAGTCCAGGAAACAGGTTGGCGTGGCGAGTGTGACCGACCGCAGGTCAGAAAATGTGGCTCTCCGTGGTTACTTCATAATGGCTGTGGCAGTTCCTGCTTCTCCACCAAGAACAAAGTGGCACCGGAAATTGAACAACTTCCCAGGCTCTTGCCTCTGGCAGGGGAGAAATCTAGGTCTTTTATGGTTTCAGACATAAGTGCTAGCCTGCTGTTCTGCTAAAAATTTCAGCATCTGAAAAGTTCCAAGCTAATTTTCAGGGGGGAAATTAGATGAGAAGTGGCTTTAAAACTCGGAGAATTCCTGTGTTTAAAAACTTGGTTGCCAAGGAGACTCTTTCTCCAATACTTCCTCGCCACTCCGTTATAAATGAAACCCCCTAACTGAAGGGTAATTAAGGTAACTGGTAGCACTTCTGCAGAGAGAGAGTGTGGCAAGGCAGCTGAGGGGGAAGGGGCTCCCAACTTTTGGGGGCACACCCCCCCGAGCCCTGGGGAACCTGGGCCCATTACTGCACATGGGGGGCTCACGGGCACCTTTGGAGGAGAACATAAGCCAGCGAACAGCGTACGCTGTGTTCTGTGAAAGGCCAAGCAAGTGATTGCTGAAAGGAAATCTTAAATGTCACGCTGCCACCCTGTTGGTTTCGAATAGGTGAAAAGCTCCGTGAGTCAGTTAATGAGCAGATTGTGCAGGCTGCGGCGTTCCGGCCCCCTGTGGCCGTGTTAATGTATGTGGTACCAGGCAGGAGCTGAAGCAATTGTTATTACCACCTTCGGGAGGGAGGCAATTTAGCATTTAGTTTCTGGTCCCAGCCATCCAGCAATCCATCTGTCCATTCATCTATCTCTCCATCTGTTGATTCATTCAGTTGTCCATTGGAACATCTACCCACCCACCATCCATCCACCCATCGGGCCAGCCAGCCACCCATTTATTCACTCATCTACCCATCCGTCTGTGTATCTGTCTTCCTATCTGTCCCATTCTCTATCTACCTAGCCGTGTGCGCAAGCACACATCCAACAGAGATAGTAGGAAGGATGGATGCATGGATGGATGGATGGGTGGATGGATGGATGGATGGATGGATAAATCAATGGATGGATAGTGACTGCACATCCACTATCTGTCTGTCCACCTACTTCTATTTACCTATCTAGGTATCCATTCAAGTATACGTTCATTTGTCTGTCCTCCATCCATCCATCCATTTATCCTCTCTCCCGCCATCCACCTATAGCGAACATTTACTGGGCACCCATATGGCTGGAGACAACACCTGCCACTTGCTGAATGCTTGTGTGTGCGCGCACTTTCCAGGCATCCTTTTGTTCCTCCTCTCAACCTGGAGACTTGGGTGTTATTATGATCCCCCATTCTGTAGATGAGGCAGTAGGGGCGTTCTTATAGCTAGCAAAGGTGGGAGCTTGGATTTTTAGCCCTGGTCTCCACCCTGGGTGTAAATCCCCAGAGAGGGGGGCTGTGAGTTTGGCATCTTCCCAACCACCAGCGTTTTAGTCCTAAGAGCAAGAGTTGAAGGAGGATGGGGCCAGAGAGCAAGGACGAAAGACCAGGAGGGAAGCCTACATCTGAGGCTCCAGGAGCTGGGGGCTCTCGAAGGCCCGGATCCAGCTGCCCTGGCTGATGTTCTGCTCTAGCGTGCATGCGCACACCATCTATCGGGCCCCTTCCTCCTCCCACAGGGTAAATACTGCCAACGTGTTCGGGAAGCCGATGCCAAGGTGAAAAGTCCATAGATCAGAAACCCTAGTGGTGGAGGCTGAAGCCCCAGGGAAATGCTGTTCCCAGAAGCTGAGACCTTTTCCCTGGTGAGCTTCAGGCTCTTCCACCCCTCCACCCTCCACCCCTCTGCAGGCAATGCCAAGTAGGTAAGCTGGTGCTCCCAGCTTTGGCCTCCGCCTCCCCCTTTACCTCCTTCCAAGGTACCCTTCTCCCAGGATTAGGCTGGTTAGTGGTGGACTTCTGACATCCAGGGGGTCCAGGTGCAGAGCAGCGTGGCCAGAAGGGGAGAGCATTCCCCGTGGCCCTGCACCAGGCTGGGGCTTTAGGTACCTCTTCACGGTGGATCCAGCCCACATTCCAGCAGCGAGTGGGCCCACTGTTTTCAGTTTGCAGAAGAGGAGACTGAGGTTCAGAGTGGTGAGGTGACTCCCCAGGTCAGATAGTTCATTTTCAAGGAGCAGAGTCTCACTGAACCCTCATGGTGCCACGCACACTTCACGGGGCAAGGGGCAGCTGCGCTGGGCTGCAGTGGGCACGGCAGGGGGTGAGGGCGTAGGCTCTGGTGTCAGCCGCTTCTGAGCTGTGTGACCTCGAGTGAGTCCCCTTACCTCTCTATGCCTCGGCTCCCTGCTTTGTACCAGAGAGATAATAACACGACCTTCCTCTTGGTGGGGGTTCAGAGAAGGAGTGCACGTCAGCTATTCTGAACATGCTTGGCACACAGTAAGTGCCCAGTACATGTCAGCTCGTTCCGATGACTGCCTCCCTTGTGTCCTGGGGCTCTGTAGGGGAGCGCCCGTCGGACAAAGGAGCCGTGCTGTGGGCAGGACCCCCAGGCCGGAGCCGTGGCACGGTGCGGAGGGGAGGATTGATCGGCTGGCGTGTCGGCTTGGGAAGGGCACCCCGAAGGCTGGCAGGGATGATGCCGTTGCAGCAAGCCACAGTTCCGGGGGACACTGCCACACTGCAGAGATGGGTGGGAGCTGGGACCTGGGGAGGGGCTGTCCCTCAGTGGGTCCTTGGGGACGGGTCTCCTGAGCTTTTTGTGGTCTGAAGAGACTGATGAACCTCTGTTGAGCGAGCCACTGAGGAACAGGATCTGGACTAACCCCCACCCCACCCCACCGGTGCCCAGAACGGTGCCTGGTGTCAGCCAGACATTCAGTGACACCCATTGGGGCCGACACTCCTGTGGGCTCCCATGTGGCAGAGAAGGCACTTACAGCAGGCTGCCTCTCTGAGCCCCCAGCCTCCCCCCCACCCGAGGCAGCCATGGCACCAAGATCCAGCTTATGGGGCTCACGGGGTGAGAGACTTGCCAAGGTCCCTGGATGCTCAGGGCAGGACAGGATTTGAACCCCGATGTGTCTGAGTCCAGAGGGGCTACATCTACCTGCCGCTGTCTGCCTTCCAGCCATCTACTGACCCAGGTGGAGCCAGGCCTGGGTTCCCCCAACGCTCTGCAGACACTACCAGTGGTTGGGTGAAAGTTTGAGCAACTGGGGACCATTTGCTGAGTGTTATCCCTGTGGCAGACTCTGGGGGGCTCCCATGCCAGCCAACTGGACATGGCCCTGGGCTTTGGGCAGCAGTTTTTGGTCAGGGGTCCCTGCTGAGGGTGGGCTCTGCCAACACTTCAGAGCTGCTTCCTGAGCCCAGAGCTAAGCTGATGACATTTGTGCCTTCCTAGATAAACAATCCTCACATCCACCCCCCATCGAGTGCTTGCCAGGTGCAGAGCACTGTGCTGAGTGCCTTCTCAGTGCCTCCTGGGGTCCCCCGAAAGCCCTCGAAGGAAATGCTGCCTTCATTCTCACACTGCGTACGAGAGATGGTGGGGGGCTCGCTGTGAGCACCACCATCTCCCTCGCTCCTGCAGACAGGTCCAAATGCCCTGCCACCGAACGGCTCGCTCGCCCCCCACCTGCCTCGGCCCCCCACCCAGGGAAGCAGACAGAGGTGCTACTGCCCCCGTCTCTCCAGGTGGGGAAACTGAGGCTCACAGCTGGGAAGAGGCAGATCTGAAGGCTCCCAAGTTTCTCTTGCTCACTGTGGACAGTCTGAGCGAGTCATCCAAGGTCACCCAGAGCCGCCACCACCGCAAGACGACAAGAGTGTTTTGACTTCTGGTCAGGCCCTCCTTCCATCCCGCCGCGCCGCGAGGGGAGGGAGGCGTGGGGGCCGCCGGGGGCCTCTTTAATTCATGAGTTACTGGCAGAAGCACAATCTCGGGGGAAGATTGATGACCGGCTGCAGGTATTGGTGGGCGGATTCATAAAGCTGTCGGCAGCGGGCCGTAAATCAGATGAATATTCAAGATTCGGCCCCGGGAGCAATTCTCCAGCTCGGCAGTAACAAGATGGATGCGCCGCAGGAAGGCGGGCGCCGTGGCCTCAGGAGCCCCCGCGTGAGGCTCTTTCCACTCGCACAGAGCTTCTGCTTTGCCTGGGGGACTTGGGGAGCTCGAGAGAGAGAGGGGAGAGGAGCTCATGGACCCCAAGCCCCAAAGCAGACCCCCCCTTTATAAAGATATTTTTTTGTCAGGGTATCTTTACATGCAGTAAAATACATAGGTCTTCAGGGGCAAGGGGGATGAGTTTGGACACTTGTGTGTCACCACCACCCAGATCAAGATCTAGAACATTCCATCATCACCCCAGAAAGTTCCCCGGTGCCCTGCCCTATGAATCTCACCTCCTTGAGCCCCAGGCAACCATTGGTCTTCTTTCCTTCACTAGAGGAGGGTTGTGCCTTATCCAAGACAGACAGACTTCTGTGATGGACATGGGTTCTTTCTCTTTTGCAGGCTGTGGTCCCAGGACCCTCTTCTGTGTGGCCGTGTGGCCCCCAGGAAGCCTTGACCATGGTGGGTTGAGCCAGTCCCCCACTGCGGCCGGCTGGCCTGTTTCCAGCTCTGCCAGAGGGGGGAAGGAAACTGTGAATGCCTGTCCTGGTCTTTCTGGGTACTTCCTCTTGGGTAAATACCTACGTGTGGAGGGCAGATGGCTGTAGAACTTTGCCGGGAACTGCCCCCCAGATTTCCAAGTGCATGTGCTTTGGCGCCCGCCAGCCCCGACCAGCTTTCCCTCTGCGGCCTCGCCGCCTGCGGTGATCTGCTGTTTCTACCCTCCCCGCTCGGGCAGGTGTGTGGGGTCACGGGCATGGGACACCCCTCTGTTTCATTCAGAGTCCCCGCTGGTCCTGTTCCCTCCCGAGGCGGCCGGGCTCTCGCTGAGCTCAGGAGCTGCATGCCTAGGAGCTCCCTTCCAAATGAGGCTGAAGCTGGTTCCCGGGGCCGCTGAGGCTCAGCTCAGATAACGTCCCTTACGAAGCTCTCCCGTGGTTGCCCACTGCACCAGGCAACAACCCCAATTCCTCCTGTGTGTGGCCACGAGGGCCCGTGGAACCGGACCTTGGCTACCCTCCCCCTCCCCCCCAACGGCCTCTTCTCAGGTCAACCATCCCTCCTGCCAGCCTGGCCTTGGCCTACCGCCTGGGTCAACCGCATTGGCTGTTCCTTCTGCCTGCAGAGTGGTAGAGGTGAGGTCTGTGTTTCCTTCTCCCTCACCCCTGCAGCCTCTGTAGCTGTCCCATTTTGGGGTCCCACGGGCTCGCTCGGGGGCATCCCTGAGAGTGCAAAGGCTTCAGAGGGCCCCACTGCCCTCCGCTCCACCCGTTGTATCTGGGCCCCAGTGGGAGGGGTCACCGCTGCCTTCGGCCACAGAGAGCTAGCTGGCTGTGGGTCAAGCTCTGGGCACTGCCTGTGTGGATGCCACCCTGAGCCCCATCGGACAGCCCGAGGTCGCTCTGATGCCGAAGACCCCTCCGTCTCCAGCCCGTGGGATCGGCCTCTCTGAGCGGGGGGGAGGCCCTCAGGGGTCTGGCATCTCACCTGGTAAGGGAGCCTTGGGCTGGCTTTGGGCAGAGGCCAGACTCCATGAAATGCCTCCCTCTTGGGATTCACACCCTCCCAGTAAGGCCAAAGGAAAGCTCTTGCCTTTTCCTCTTCTGGAGAACATTTCCCCACTCCCCGGCTCCTGAGATGAACTTCCCTGCTAAGTCTGGGCTTTATTGCTTCATTGGTATCAGTTGGCACCATAGACAAATATTTCATGAAGTTGGCGCCTTTAGAAGTTAATACACGAGGGACCTCTCCGACACCCCCGGGTCTCCCCACGTGTCTGTTCCCCCCTCCACCCTGGTGCAAAGCCAGCCCCAAGGACCCATCAACATCCCAGAGGTCGGAGCCCCCGAGGATGGGGAAAGCCACAGGACCCACACCCCCTTTTGCTCACTGTTCTATCCTGGGGCAGGGGTGTTGACAGAGGCCACGTCCCCCCATCCCCCCGCCCCGGGGAGCTCTGCCTCCTCTCCCCAGAGCCCAGAGCACTACCAGCCTAGTCCTTGGGGAGGGGAATTGTCCCGCCTTATCCCTCAGTGGTCTTGCCAGTGGCTCTGACTTCTATCCCCGAACCCTGGTGCCATCCACCAACGCCTTCAATCAGCTCCCCCAAAGGAAGTCACCCCAGATCTTTCCCCGTTGAGTTAAAAGTTTCCTGGTCTAGACTTTCAAAGTCCGAGAAAGAACCTTAGCAACACAGGCACGTCCACAGGCAGACATGTGCGTCACGGAAAGCCTGGAGCCTGGTGATTGGACCGTCTCTGCTGCAGCGAGTCAGGCCCCCGAACGCTTGAAAAACAACATAATGTATTCCTGTCTGCAGCTCTGAGCAAAAGCTCATTTCGTGTCTTGTGTTTCCATTTCCTGAGGATTAATAAGTGTGGAGGGGGACTCGGGCTTCGTGCCGAATATTTATTTAGTCAATATACACATCAATTTAGCAAATTAGAGATTGCAAGCCATTTCTAAGCAATGCTGTAAAAATAACAGCTGTACTTTAAACTGGTAATGGATTTTGGTGTGGGGGTGGTGGCTACGTGCCTGGCACTTTACAAGTACATAGTTTAGGTCCCCTTAAACTTCAGCAAATGTCTGAGTCATCGTGGCTGTTTGTTAAGAAAGCAGACGTCTAAACCCCATTGTCTGGGGTGCATGGAAGGGGCCTGGGATGGGGGTTCTGGAACATGTTTGGAGAAGACAGAGTGGGCTTTGGGTGGAGGGACCCCACGGGTAGACCCTGACTCCGTTCCTTGTGGCTGGGTGACTGCAGGGGGCAGGTTTGGGGCTGGGTGATTTGCTGTTCAGGGCTCTGTAGGATGTTTCTAGTAGCATCCCTGGCCTCCACCCTCTAGATGCCATCAGAAGCAGCCCCCTCCCCAGTTGTAGGATCACAGGTGTCTCCAGAAATGGACACATGTTCCCTGGGCTGGGGGGGGTGGGGTGAGTGGGCACAATCTCCCCCAGTTGAGAACCACCGATGTATAGCAAGGTTCTCAGACCCTCTGGGGTTCTGTCTCTCCCTAAAGACCCCCTTCTGCAGCCCAGTGAGTGAGTGGCAGCGGCCCCCGTGCTGTAGGTGAGAGAAGGGGCTCAGGGAGGCGCAGGGACCCGCCCGGGGGCACTTGGCCAGCGCCCGGCTGAGCTGGGATGTGCAAGCCACTTCCTGCTTCTTGGAACGGTCAACGGCTCCTTCTCACCCCTCCAGCTTCTGCCCAAATGCCGCCTGCCCAGAAAGGCCTGCTCCGTCTCCTGCGGCTAGGGTAGCTTTTTAGCCCTCTGCCCCCCGCGGCTCTTTCTCAGCACTGCTGCTCTCTTCCCAGGCTTTGCCGATGGGCACCTCCTGGTCTCGGCTGGGAGGTGCATCCCTCAGGGCTTTCTCCCTCCTGGTCCCTGCTGTTTCATCTGCACCTGGCACAGAGTAGAAGAATCAGAATGATAGAATGGCTCCCCTCAGAGGTTGCCAAGGCAGAGCTGCTGCTGACTGCCCCACATCATCTGCTCTCCCTGTCTTCTCCAGGAACGAGGACCCTAATTTTTAGCGTCTGGGCACATGGATGTGTGACTGAGCGCTGGCCAATGAGATGTAAGTGTAAGTCCTGTGTGTGGCCTTCCAGGAAGTACCCTTATAGAAAGTGAACAAGCTCTTCCTCACTCCTTTCCCCTTCTTGATGGCTGGAATGGGGACGTGATGGCTAGAGCACAGGCAACCACCTTGGTCTCTGAAGTAGAAGCTCTGTGCTGAGGATGGAGGGACAATAAGGTAGAAGGGACCTGGGCTTTGGTGACTTCTGGTTTGATTCTCTGTTCCATGTACCACACTGAATCCTAACCAAGGCTCTAGGCTTTTGGGAGTGCCCGGGATGGACGAAGGAGCAAATGCTGTTCATTCTGTTCAGGCTGCTCCCAGATCAATGGGTTGCATGGGGCCTTGCAGTTAGACAGAGTTCCCAGCTCCACCGTCAGATTAGTTCCCTCAGCTGCCAAGGTCAGAAGGGTCTCTGTGGTCTCAGGAGTGGGGCAAAGCATTGGGGAGCAGGGGGAGGACGCAGGAGTGAGAAATGGTCTGGGCTTCCAGCCTTACTTCCACCCAAGTACTTCATTCATTCATTCATTCATTCATTCATTCGGTGAATGCCACTCTACACCTGCTAGAGGCTGGAGGCTGGATGATCACCACTACAGCTTCTGGAATCCTGGAGCGAAGCCAGCTAGTCGGGGGAGACAGACCACAACCCAGCAAACAGGGAGGCGACCGTGTGGATGAGGGTGGCCTGCTTGGCCAGACCCCTCGAGTGGCCCTTCCTGCAGGTGCGGCAGGCTGTCTCACCCCCGCCGGGCACAGTCCCCATCCCACCACTGCCGAGGCTGGCGGATGAATACCTCTCGTCCCTGGCCTCCCAGCTGGAGTAAACTCAATGTCAAGGTGACTGGTGGGATGTCCTGCACTGGATCCCAGGGCTCCCGCGGCTGCCCGAGGGGCGATCGTGCCCCATTCAGGCCCCTCCCACAGGGCTCCCTGGGATCACTCTCATCCCTGACCCCAAACTCGGGCACAGCACCATTAGCGTGTTTCACCCTCACAACAGCAACCCCGGAAAGGAGATACTCTCATTGCCCCCATTTTACCGCGAGGAAAATCGACCTGAAGCACAGAGTGGCTAAGTCATTTGATCAAGGAAAGCACAGGAGGTGGCAGAGCCAGGACTCGAATACAGACAGTCTGTGTGTTAACACCCTGCCCACAGCATGGCTTATAGTTGGTTCTGATTTTGACTTGAAGGTAGCCCAAAACTCAGTGTAGACCTGCATCCTTCAGCCGTGGCCCCATGCCAGCAGCAGCCCTTGGGAACTTGTCACAAAGGCTGAGTTTGGGCCCTACTCCAGACTGGCTGAATCAGAGACTCTAGGGCTGTCCGTCCGGAGATTCTGGTGCACACTCAAATTTGAGAACCGCTGGTGTAGACCAGTGGTGTAGACATGACCCGATCTATAGTTTTAAAAGGCTCTCTCTGGCTGCCATGCAGGGAATGGATGGGAGACAGCAGAAGGGGTCTCCATGTCAGGGAAGAGGGGCTTCAGGGGGAAAGATGTGTGCCATGGGGGTAGAAAGACGGTGTCAGATTCGGGCCACACTTGGGGGGTGGAGCCAACAGACCTAGAGATGGATGGGGTGTTGGTGAGGCAGAGAAGCAAAGAGCCCCTAGGTTTTTGGCTTCGAGCAGTCGTGGGGACAGGTATCAGCGTGGGGACCTCTGCCGGGAAGCGAGTGGGCGGGGCGGGAGTGGGGTCCATGTCACGATGGGGGGCTGGGACGCACCTGAGGGGACTTGCACCTTGCAGCTGTGCCCCCCTCCTGACCTTGCATCTTCCAATTTTAGTATATGTGCTGCCGAAGCGAGCACCTGACCTTGCATCTTCCAGAAGCCAGGCTCTCTCTGGGGATCTGGCTACCTGGGAGGACAGAGCTAGACAGGGCAGCCTTCGGGAGGGTGACAGGGAGTGACTGGGAGCCAAAGGTCATGCTGCAGGGGAGTCTGTGGCCTGCGACAGGCAGAGATTAGGGTGCTGACAGCTCTGCCCAGAGAGTCTCGGTTCCCAGCACATCAGGTTGAGATCCAGTAGGAAGGGCCAGGTGGGGCTCGACACCCCCCCCCACACACACACACACATCCCCTCACCATGGAAGCTTCTTGGTTGTGATATCCTAACTGCAAAACATGCTGTGTTCACAATTGCCTTCAAAGCTTTAAAACAATGGTTGCTCCCCTAAAAGTGGGCTTCTCCAAGGATGTCACATCCTAGCCTCACCACGGGGGCCTGGCTGTGACGCCAGTGGGCTCACTGTGAGTGTCCACATCAGGGAACAGAGCTATCCTAACCCCAGACACTGGCTTTTAAATGAATGTCCATTTTTAAAAAGCATTTAAAAATCATTCCATTGTGTGCATGCAGTATTTGGATGCTCAGGAAAGCAGCCTTCAACACGGCGCAGGGATGCTCATGTAGGATGGAGGGTGGGGAGAAAGGAGGATATTCAGGACTTTTGGAAATTGGGAACGAAGTGGGAGCTGTGAGAAGGGAAAGGGTTTGGAGAGACAGCATACCAGGCAGGGGACCGACGTAGACAAAGGAGTAGAGGTGGGAACGATCGTGTTTGGGTACCGGCCGGTGAGGCAGCTCTCTGAGCTCCTCCAGAAGATGCCCGGAGGTGGGCCGGGGTAGAAGCCGATCAGGCTGGGAGAGGAAATATGGGTTCACTGAATGCAAGAGCATGACTCCTCAGGAATGACAGGTAGGGAATGAAAACCTATGCTTACCTCTCAAAAGGGCTTTGGTTTTATTTAATCTGCTCCAACATACAGTAATCGAGGATCCACCATGTACAGGAACTTTGCACACATGAAGGTATAGGACGGGGAGCCAGACACCCCACGGGGCACGCGCTCTGGTGGGATGCCCAAGATCCATCACGTGAGCTCATCCTTGAGCAGACATTTCCAGGGAGCAGGCTGAGGGTACTCCAGGCGGCTTCAGGTGTCCGGGGCACCTGGGGTATATCTCAAACAAAGGAGAGTGAAGCTCCCCTCCAAACCTCACCCCCATGGATTCTTCTGGAAGGAAGACAGACACATTCTTGCTGCCATAAAGAACCTGCTTGTCTCCCATCTTTCTCCATCCAGAAAGGGGTTCCTCAGTTTGGGACTGACTCTCAGACAGAGGACAGAGGGTCCCCAGGCAGCCTCCCCCTTGGGTGTCCCTCTGCGGGTGTCCTGTGTGCAGAAGGCAGCCGCCAGGACTTAACCTCCTTCTTCATCCTGAAAAATTCTACTCCAACCCAACTTGCTCAGCTGAACCAGAGTCCTTTGGAGCAAGGCTGCACCTCCTTAGAAGGCACATAAGGGGCGCCTTCTATCGTATAAGCACATCTTTAGGGAAGAGGTCTCATCCCCAGAGCAGGTGGTTTGTCCTGAGATTTCTTGCAATTACAGACACACTCTCCCCGAGAGGAGTTCTAATAAATATGAATTTCTCCAATTTGTCACATTTCCACGGATATTCTGGCACTTGAGCAGCTGGGGCTCAGGGATGCATCTAGACTCACTCCTTAATTGGTCTCTAACTTAATTCTTAACCCTTCAGCAATTTCTTGCCTGATGTTCTTCCTTCATGCTGTGCAAGTGGGCATATAGACAAAGCCATAGACTCCTCCAGCTTAGGACCGGAAGGGACCTTTAAACAGTAACCAGCACGTGTTGGGTTCTGTGAGCCGAACACAGTTCTAAATGTTTGACCTGGACTCGTTTACTCCCCACCGTCTTGTCAAACTGTCCACCCTTCTGCCCCAGGCAAGCCTCCCAGGACCACAGATTAGGGGACACCCATGCCTGCTTGATTTCTTCAGGGGATGGGGAACTCACTTCCCATTTCTCATGCAGCCACAGAATACCTCTACCCAACGGTGCCAACAGCAATGAGCCTCTCTCTGCGTCCTCAAGGGCTTCGGGTTTGTCTCAGAAAACACTCGAAGGCACCCTCCCTGTGATCAAAACAGCCCTTTGTGAGCCCCAACATTCCTCCTTGGATCCTGCTGTCCTGGTATGGGTGGTTCCATGCTTGCTTACCTAATCAGGTGCCTGAAACAGACCTGGTCTCCCAAGGATGGTTCTGGGGTTTAACCCAGAATGATGTCAGCCAGAATTCCTGACATCACTTAATATTAAGCAGGGAGAGAGAAGAAGCAGGAAGGGGAGAAGATTGCTGACCCCAGTGGGCTTGGAACATTGGGCTGGCTCTGTGGACACCAGTATGTCCTGGGGAGGCTGGGGAGGGGTCTCCTCCAAGCATAGTGGCCCCACTTGGGAGTGGTCACAAAGCTGCTCGTGCTTGGAAGTCCCCATGGGCCAAATGCATCTGGAGCCTCTTAGAAAGGGTGACACTGTGTTCTTCCCAGCAGCCCCCACCCCTGTCCCTGACTCGTGGGGTTTTGGTGAGGAATGAATGAGCTAACACACACTAAGAGGTTACTCAGAACAGCGCCTGGCACCTTGTAAACACCTGAGACAGGGAGCCTGTTATCAGTCCCATTTAACATGGGGAAATCAAGGCTGGGGAGGATAAGTGATTAATCTGGGATTTGCCATGGGCCTTCCTGAGCCCTGGTCCAAACCCTAGATATTAACCCTGGACACTCACACAGACCCTTTGGGGAATCAGGTGAATGACACGGATGATAAAAACGAGATGCTTCTGGAGGCTGGCTCCATAGAGGCGCTCTCTGAGCGGCCTCCATTAATGACTGGCTATCACTGTTCTCATTATGCACCAGAGAGACTAGACCTGGCCTGAGGCCACACAGGGAATCAGGATTTGAACTCAGGTTAAACAGTAGCATATGAGTGTTAACAACCACACAGTACCATCCTTCCTGCTTCTTCCTCTTGGGCTGAAAAGGCGGGCTCCACCCTAAGGCAGCACCTTTGCCCTGACACGTGTGACATGCCCAGAGGTGGCTGTAGCTCAGGCAGCATCACTAGACAGGACAGGGCACCGCTGGTGGCCAGAGGGAGTCACAGGGAAGACCAGGGACTCGAATCCTGCAGAACAACTCTCCAGCAGAGTGACCTGTGGCCAGATGCCTGCCTGCTCTGAGCTCTGCTCCCTGAATTGGATTATTGTGCCAATGTTGCAGAGACCACCCTGGCACAGGGAGGCTCCTCGTCTGTCCTCCCCACCGCCCCGCCCTACCCCTGCGGCTGCTGGGAAGATGGGTGGGGGCAAATCGTGCCCAGCTCCTCGCCCAGCTCGGTATACAGTAGGCAGTGACCCTGCATGGCCCGCACTCGCAGATCGGCGGGGATCAGCTTCAGCTCAGAGGAGGTCTGTCCGGGGCAGAGGTCCAAGCTGGGGCAGCTGGCCTCAGTGAGTTTCTGGCCCACTAGGCTCCCAGCCTTCGAGCGAGCGGCTCCTTCCCCAGGAAATGCCTCCAGGCTCAAAACTAGCCAAGAAGCAAAGCCAGGACAGAGATAAATCGAATGCCTGAGAAGAGCACTGCCCCGCACTTGGCCTTGGGGAGCTTTGGGGAGTTTTGCTGTCCTGGCAAGTAGGGAGGAGGTCCACCCAGTTTCCCCTTCGCTGCCCTCCTCCCTGCTTGGACAGGGCTTTGCAAGGCCTTGCTTTTCTTTACCAAAGTCCTGAGTGGTGGGGGCAGAGCTGGACAGGGTGGGGCTGCCCCCCTAACCCACAGCCAGTGTCTCTGGCAGCTTGGAAGTTTCTTGCAAGAGATCCAGCCTGAGCTGGCCCCGTTAATCATTCCCTGTGGATTTGACGCTCTGCCTGGGTGAATTTTCCAGGCCCCAGGAGAACCCAGGCCCTAGCCGTGAATGTTACAATGGGGGCGTTTTGGTGACCTGCCCAAGGGAGGAGGAGGTTCAAGGTCAGTGGGGAAGGAGTGACTTCCCTTGCTCATAAAGCAGGCCGGGGTCTCCTCGGAGCCCCGGGTGCCACTGTTTATCCACCAAACATTTACTGAGTGCCTGGCGGTATGGGATATCCCGGCTGCCGACATGATAAAAAATAAATAAATGAAACCATGGTACAGGATGGTAAGATAAAGAGGTACTTGTGTTCCCTGAGCACTCACCATACCTCAAGCACTGTCCTGAGTGCTCAGCATCTGCCGATGCAGGGCTGGGCCCCTCTGAGAGCTAAACACAGTCACCTCCTCCACTTCGGGCCAGGGGGGCCTTGAGGCTCACCAAGGTGGGTTCCTTGCCCAGGGGCCCACGCTGACAATGGCAGAGCAGGTTGGAACCAGGGCCTGAACTCTGAGCCCCCAGCCACCTCTGAGCCAGGCGTGGGACAGGCCTGGGATGGACATGGGGAAGGACACGTGCCCCTTGGCAACCCCAGTCCAATGATTAGTCCTCCCATGATGTGGTACACAGGATGGTTGGGGGCTCGTGGGGATGCGTGGATCCTGGAGGCCACCCGGGCGCCAGAACCCAGCTGGAGTGGAGGGGCGGGGGCTTCCCTGGGAGGGGCCGGGGCAGCAGGTGGGGTATGCTTCTGTGAGAGCCGGGTGGGGACCTGGACCATCACCCCAGGCCCACGCCCACCCGACACAGCTGTCTCTGAAGGGGACTAACCAGCAGGTGGGTGCCAATTCCAAAGCCACATGCAACACCAAGATGGTGTCTCTGTGGGGGTCAGGCCACTGTCAGAGGGGCGAGGGGCATGAGCCTCCTGTCTGGAAGAGGGACACCTGAGCTGCAGCCTGGGGCCCCCTGTAAAAGCAGGAAGGGCACTGTGTAAGAGGAAACGTGTAGAAGCCAAGGGGTGAGTGCAAGGCCGAAGCATACCCAGCCTCGGAGTCTGGTGTGCAGAGCTGGGGCAGGGAGCAGGGAGACGATGGGAAAGGTTGGAGGGCCGGGTTTGGCTGGTCCTGGGGGCAATTGTGAGCCATGGAGGGTTGCAGCCGGGGGGTGCCAGGAGCTGCATGTTCCCCAGTCCCCCGGATGCTGGGTGGAGAATGGATGGGGGGGGGGTCAGTGGGGAGGCTGCTTCTGTGTCCAGGGAAAGATGGTCATGGCCAGACCGGGGGTGGCTTTGGAAATGGGGGAAGAGGCAGGTGTGAAGTCTAACAAGTGAACACGGTCAGGATCCTTCCCGGGAGACTTCTCTAGGGAGATCTGCTAAGTCCTGGGGAGGAGTGGGATGAGCAGGGGTTGGGGACACTCAGAGCCACCTGGCTGTGCCCTCCCTGCTGCTGGGCTAAGACCCAGACCTGGTTCTTGCTTCTGAGGACTCTCCCCTCTCACCCAGGAGGCGTGGGACCACCTCGGGGCAGCCGGGAGGGCCAGCTGGAGGGGGGCTGGGCGAGCAAAGGGTAGGGGGCATGCTTGGCATGTGCAGGTGGCGAGGCTGGGATTGGGGTGTGGGGGCCTAGGGCAGACAGGACGTTTGGTCTGGGCCTCAAGTGTCAGCAAGGGAGAGGGCAGGGCAGGGGCAGGAGGGCAGCCCCCAGCTCAGGCACAAAAAAATCTCTGGACCTGGCAGTTCCCTTAGATGTTCCCTGCCCAGAAGCCAGAATGGGCCGGAAAAATCAATGCTTAACCTGGTGATGCCTACAGGGACATTGGCCCCCACGTCAGCATGTGGACTGAGACCCAGGTCTTTGTAAATACCCCAGGCCGGAGTGAGGTCCCCGCCAAAGCTGCTTGCCTGTCCGCATGCAAGTCCATGTGCCGACCCCACGCAGGGGCACTTGGCAGTGGGTCCAAGGGAAGTAGGTGAGGACAGTGAGGGGTTCACCATGCACCCCATCTTTTGGGGGCCCAACCGTGGCCCTGGGGGAGTCCGAGAAGCAGCCTGGCTATGATGGCCACAGCAGGGGGACCACAATCTGCTCTCACACGAGGAAGGGGACAGGACCATGGGACCGGACACAGGGACCGGGGGACGAGAGGGCAGGGACCACGTCCTGGAGCCCCAGAATGAGGGCACGGCCACTACCTTTAGGAGTTCACTGTTGAGTGGCAGGAACGAGCCGTGAGCTGAGTCCCTCCCTTCTGCCCAGGTGTGGGGTCAGATGGACAAGGATTCCCCGTTACAGACCAGGAGCCCGAGGCTTGGAGGGTCACCTGCACGCCCACTGGCTCTTCGGGTGCCCGATACAGGCTGAGGGGAAACGGCGCCCCACTCCGCGCTCGCTCTCTGCTCCCAGGCTGACCGCCTCTCCAACAAACAATCCTCACTCCCCGTCAGGCCTGTCCCAGAGCGTCAGGGGTCGGGCTCCCTGAACCCCCCGTGGCCTGCGAGGTCGGCACAACCAGGCACAGAGAGGTGCCTCCTTGCCCACGGCTGCACAGGGGCAGGGTCTGAACCACCGAGGCGGCTCTGGGGCAAAGCCTCTGCCCTCAGGACACGGTGGCCCGGGAGGACTCCATCTCCCCCGCAGGACTGGGTGCGGAGCTGCTCCTTCTCGGTTCTGGGCCCTGGCCTGCACTGGCCCTGGGCTCAGTGCGGTGGGAGTCACAGGGTCCAGCCCACTACAACCTGCATCAGCTCTGGGGGAAGGGGCTAGAGAATGCTGATTTCCGGGCCACACCCATCCTACAGGCATAGCACCTCTGGGCCGGGGGGAGCCGGCCAGCACCTCTAGGAGTCCACTCGGCATCTGAGGGTGGTCAGTACAGCCTGGGTCCCCGCATGGCACTGGCCCTTGAGAGGACAGTAACGGCCTTGGGCGGAACCCTGAGGGACCCATAAAGTGTAGGGTGGAATTTATAGGACAGAGGTAAATGTTGATTCAGGGAAGGGACCAGGAAGGCTTCATGGTGGAGATGGAGGTTGGGTGAGGCCTTAACAGGGAGAGTTATGGGCAGAGTTGAGCGGGGAGGGCAGCCAGGTAGAGGGCGCTGCCCAAGCTAAGGCCCAGGGGCTGGAGAGGGGTCTTCCTGGGCTGGGATGATCAGGTCTGGGGAGCAACCAGGGGGGCAAGGTGTAAGGGAATGAAGACCCATGGTGGGGCCTGACCTTGAAAGGATTTGAATGATAGACTACTTGTCTGGGTCTCCAGCCCCCACAGGACATCCGTCACCTGTGGGAGCTCATTCATTCATTCATTTATTCATGAAACACATATTGTATCTCTATTTGCTGGCCAGACATTGTTCTAGTCACTGAGGAAACAGCAGAGAGACTGACAGAGGACACATACCTCTGGAGCTGAGGGTCATCCAGGGAGAGAGACTAATTAAAGGAAGAAGGAAACAAAATGATGGCAGATTGCTCTGGGTGCTTAGGACATAGCTCAGGAGCTGTGACAGAGAGTGCCTGGGTGACAGGGAGGACTTCTCTGATGAGGAAACATTTGAAATGAGACCCTGAAAATGAGCCAGCCCGAAAAGACAGAGAAAGGAAGCCGGAGGGAGTACATGTGCAAAGGTCCTGGGGCAGGAGAACTTAAGTCAATTCAAGACTGGTGAGGCTGGGGCTAGCGAGGGTGGCAGAAAGGTCAGGAGATGAAGAGGGTCAGTAAGGTTAAGCCAGTCCTCCATAGCAGCTTAGGATCGTTTTTGAGCTGTGAGCTAACCACAGAGGGCTTTCAGCAGGGGAGAGTCTGGTGAGATTTATGTGAAATGCAGATTCCTGGGCCCTACGCAGCCCCAGTGGATTGAATTCTGCAGGGGTGGGGTCCAGGAATCTGCCTACACAGATACGTGGGTATTTGGGACTTTGCTGGAATGAAGATGTCATCTTGTAGGAGGGCATGGTGAGAGGGAGACAGAGACAGAGACACAGAGAGAGAAAATCAGAAAGCTATAAAGAGGCAAGAGACAAGAGCTGCCAGGGCTCCAGGCACTGACCTGGGGTGAGAGGCTGGTATGAAGAGGCAGGATCCCCACAGGAACAAGGGTCTCCCCAGGACAGATAGACCCCAGTGACCCCTGCAGGGACTGGACAAAAAGGCACCCAAAGGTCGTTTCGAGGACATGCACCTCTGGGCCTGGGGTAACAGAGGTGCAGAGTGGTCAGCCCTGCAGGGATAGGACGGGGCCAGGGGTCTGCAAATGCAAAGTTCCAGCCCTGGAAAGGACCTCAAGAACGAGCCCCTACCCCAGGGGTCCTGGGCTGAGTTGAGGCAGAGAAGTGGATCCTGGGACCCTCTGTCCCACCGCCCAGTTAGAGCCAAGCTTGGGCTCTGTTTGCCAAAAAAAGATCGGGAGCGCCCCCTGGTGGCCAGAGCCACGGCCACGGCCCAGGTCCCGGCCAGACCCGCGGTGTCCAGGGCACAGGGCGGCCGGTCGGCACCGGCGTCTCCATTCCTGCAGATGTTTGCAGTCACCCAGTTAGCGCAAGTGCCCTGCAGACAAAGCCGAGATCCAGATAAAGCCGAAAGGAACTGACCACCTGGAATTCACACCCAGAGCGAGCCTCGCCTCGCGTGTGCACTACTTCCTTCAGGGTGCCCTCCAGGCGTCCAGCTAGTCTCTCATCCCAAAAGTGAGTCGTGCCCTGCAGAGAGCTCTGTGGCCCGCTGGGCCTGCTCCCCACGCGCCGCTGGGTGGTGGGCCTCCTTCTGTGTCAGTGAATGTTCTTGGGCCACATAATCCGAGCCGCAGTGCCCACCCTTGGGGAGTGGCCCGGGCTGCTCAGGGCTGCGGAGCCACGGCATTTATAAGAGCAAAGTGAGTTTTCCAGAATTTTTTGGTTTTGTTTTCGCTGCCCTCAAGGAAGGTTGAAACCTCAAAGCCTGGGTGCTGTGATGCAAAGGAGGTCTTGATAAACCCACATTTGGAGGTAAGCATCATGGTGCCCACTCCGGGCCTCCCAATGTCCGCTCGAAGTGGCTTACTCCCCTGAGCTTCAGTCTCCTCATCTGTGAAATGGGCAAAATCCTGGTGTGTCCATTTCATAGGGCCATTGTGTGGTTAGACAGGTGAGCTCTGCAAAGCAGTGCCTGCAGGCCCAGAGGGGGAGGCTGCTGCCCGCCAGGCCTGGACGGGCATCACGAGGCGCGAGTGGCTCCAGTTCGTCCGATCCCGGCCGATTGTCAGGTAAAATTCGCGGAGGACGGGGAGGGAGCTCAAAGGCGTGGGCAGCTCAGAACGTGGTGCGGCGAACCACCCCTACGGGGTCTCCTCTGAGCCAGATGCTGATTTCATCCCAAGGTCATGTGGCTGAAGGGGGGGTAGGTGGGGGCGCTGAACTTTGACCCCAGAGTGGCCCTGAGCTTGTTCGCTTCAGCCCCACCCTGTGCATAGACCCGTGGGTGTCCACCTGCGTGGTGGGTCAGCGTGAGGACGTGCAGCTGTGTGCTCAGAGGGGTGGTCACCCCCAACCCCAGCTCCCCACCCCTCAGATGGGAGGCGTCTGCTAAGCGTGATGCAGCCTTCCGTGTCCGGAGGATTCCCTCCAACCCCATCAGGGCTGTCTTCACCTGCTCTGTCCCCTAGTATAATCCCAGCAGGCTCTTCCCTGGCTGTGCGATCTTGGGTGAGTAGCTTCACCTCTTCTGGGCCTCAGTATTTTGACTGTGTGAAAGGGGTGGGAATCCCGCTCTTTGGGGACTGCACAGAAGGATTAAGTGAGTTTGTACCAGCAGGAGACTGAAGAAAGGCAGCTATGGTAGGGGGTGCAAGGAAGAGCCCTGGGGCTCCTGCAGGGGCTGGGGGCTCCTAGGGGTCCCGGCTTACAAGGATGTTCCCCCTGAAAGAGCTCAGCCCTTGCAGGGCACTAGGGTTTTGCCTTTGGGGCGCTGGCATCAGTGGGAAGGGAGACCCAGATGAGAAGGCACAGCAGGAATTTAACCTGGCATCTGTGCATGGGCTTAGGGCGCTGTGCACCACCCAAAACCACAGGCAAAACACTGTGTGCGTGGCCAGTTTTGGGGGAGGGTATGGGGGCGGGGACCCTGCAGGTGCACAAGCTCAGTGCGCGCTGCCGCCAGCCCGCCAGCAGAGGGCGCTCGGCCCAAGGCTGTGAAAAGCGGAGCTCCGGCTTGGCTGGTGGCCGCCGCTGGGGGAGCTGAGGCCCTCCTGCCACCGAGGCCCTCCTGCCACCGAGGCCCTCCTGCCACCGAGGCCGGCCAGAGCGTGGCGCTGGGTGAGGGCGCTGCTGGGCTCACAGCCACGGCTGAGGTGCATTGTTGCCCGGGGTGCCCGGCCGGGGGCAGCCCTGGACATCGCAGCGAGGAGGGGGGCTCCTCGGCACAGGGGAGGGGCTTTTAAAAATCCACCTGCCCGGGCCCCACCCCTAGAAGGTGTCCTCCACGGGTCTGGGGTGCGCCCGGACATCAGCATTTCTTAGATGCTCCGTGGACTGAGAGTCCCAGTGTAAGACATGGTGAGCTCCGCGCACGAGGGGCTGTCTTTTTACAGAGGAGGAAACTGAGGCTCAGAGTTGCTGGGCCTCACCTGAGGTTACACTCAGGTTACACCTGGGGCTGCGACACCACGGCCCGCTCGCTCTTTTATCTCCACGATGCTGATAATGAAAACAGCGTCACCTGTGGTGGGTTTCTGCACCTGGCTCTGCGGACATTTTGGGCTTCATGACTCTTTGTTGTGGGGGGCTGTCCCGCTTCAGTGTGGTGGCTGCATGATGCCCCCCAGTGATGTCCATGCCCTGATCCCCAGAGGCTGTGACTCTGTCACCTTACTCGGCGACGCAGACTTCGCAGACATGCCTAAGATCTTGAGGTGGGGGGGGTCCGGGTGGTCAGGTGGACCTCATGGCGTCACAGCGGTCCTTAGAAGAGGAAGGAGGGCGAGGAAGAGACGGAGATCGGAAGATGCGGTGATGCTCGATTCGAGGGTGAAGGACGGGCCGTGAGCGGGGAACGCAAGTGGCCTCCAGAAGCTGGAAGGGCCGGGAGAAGGATTCTCCTCTGGAGCCTCCAGAAGGAGCCTGCCCTGCCGAAACCTGGGCTTCAGTCAGGAGGCCCATGGGGGACTTCTGACTTCCGGCGCTGTAAGATACGTTTGTTTGTTTTAAACCACTTGATGGCAATTTGTTACAACCGTGACGGGAAACCACTTCCTCCCTCTGCCCCCGTGACAACCAGAAACGTGTCCGGACTTGCCTCACGGCGCCGGCAGCAGGGGGAGGTGGGTAACGTGGGCCCTGGTGCTGGAGCCCGGGGCCAGACCCTGCAGCGAGGGTTCTGCCAGCCGCAGCCCCCCACCTTCTCCTCTGACCCTCCAGCAAACCTGACTTGATTGCCTCCCGGGCCCATTCTGCAGATGAGAAGGCTGAGGCTCAGAGCTGTGACCTGGGCACCCGGGGGTGAGGTCACACAGATAGGGAGGGCCTCTGCGTCCATGCACTCGCACGTCTCCCACCGGGAGGTAGAGCTGGCTGTGCCTCCCCAAGGTGACCTTTTGGGCAGCCGGGCCTCCATCCCCTATCCTACATCCCTACCCTCTGGGCTTTGTGGCCTTTTCAAGGCCGGGCTGCTTCTCCAGCAGCGGGTGGAGACCCTGCTGATGGGAGCAAAAGACATAGGGTCCCAGGTGGGGCTGGGGAAGGGAATGAGCGAATGTGTCACAAAAAGTGAAGCCAGGCAGTGAGAGCCAGGCCGGGGTTTGAGCCCCAAACTGCTTCTCCAGCATCAGGTGTCAGAGCTTAGGAGCCCGGTGGCCTCGGTTCCAATCCTGTCTCTACCCCTTGGGCAGTCGCCTAACCTTCCTGAGCCTGTTTACCTCTCTGGGCAATGGGCTCCTGAGGATCACCCAGGGCTGGCTACCCTTTTTTCTCCAGTTTATTTGCCCAGGGAACTCTTAATTCACAGAACCTCTTGCAGGAGGAGCTTTTCACAGGATACAAAATGCTGGTTCTGTCCCCTCTTTTTATCCGCTGTGGCATGGCTGCCCATGGGTCGGGTGGCATTCTGGCCTCATTTATCAGAGCGAAGAGGCTGGTGGATGTGAGGGTGCCTCTGGAGCATGGGTGTATCATTAGGGCTGGAGAAACGTGACTCAGAATCTGGAAGGCTCGGCCCCGGTCATGGGCTCCACTTACAAGTTTGGGCAAGCATGTGACCCACGCTCAACCAATCAGAACCCTCCCCGGGACATTCTATCAGCAGCATTCGGCTTGAAGAATTCTCTTTCGGCTGGGGTTGCTAAACTGGCAAGCCCTAAGCCTTGGGCAGCGAGAGAAGAGAGTTTCTCAGAGAGATGGAGAGAAAGAAGCCTGAAAAATAATGCTTGAGCCCCTGGAGCCAGCCATTCCTGAAGCTAAGTATCTCTTGATTTCCCAGTTGCATGAGCAAATAGATTCCTTTTTTAAGCCTAGGTGAGCTAAGTTTCTGTCACTCGCAGCCAAAATGCTCCTGAATTACTCCCTAGACCCTTTCTTGCTCAAAGCCTCTAATCTTGGCTGCCTGCTAAAGCCCCACAGGTGAGGAGGAGTCCCACCTGGGCTCATCCTGAGACTAGCAGAGAGACTGGGATTTGCATTTGTGAGCAGGTCATGGTGATTTGGGAAAATCACCTCTAATTCTCATGGAGCAAACTGCCCCCATTCAACTCTGGGGGCCGCAAACTCTGTTTGCACATATCATGGCAGAAGGGAGGGTGGGTGGCTGGGGACCCGGTGAGAACAAAGGGCTGGAGGATGGACGGACTTAATCATTCCCTGCTAGCTAATGGAAGCTAGTTAATTTCCTTCCTGGAGAGACCAGGGGTGACCTTCCCCTCCAGCCCCCATTAACAGCTGGCAATGCTTTGTCAGCGTGTTTATGACAAATTAATTTATACAGAGAGAGGAAATCTCGCGGAAAGAGGAGTATCCCGGCTGGGGCTGGGGATGAGGGCTGAGGCTGAGTTTGGGGCTGCTTTTGGATCCTCCACTGACATGGCCTGGTTAACCACAGACCTTGGGCAAACTTCAAGGCGAGCAGTTTCCAGCTCACCGCAGAGGAAGGACAATGCCAGGAGGAGTGAGCCAAACCCAGTTTCAAGTCCCTTTTACCTGCTGTTGTGTTGCAAACCAGATATCCCCTGAGGGAATGAGCCCCAGGGGGTGGCCCTGGGTCAACATGGTGGCAGAGATAACTTTGCCCCCAGTGGGCAGGCAATTCCAGCCCACAGAACGAGACGCCCCCTCCTAATGAATCCAACTTCCTTGTCGTGTGCACCCGCCCAGTCCTTCCTGGAAGACGTGTGCAGGTGGGGCTCATACAGAGCGCAGGGTCAAGTCCAAACTCCCAGGGTCATGTGGTCCAGCACCTGCTTCTCTCCAGCCAACCTCCCACTGGTTTTCTTTGCAGGGCGCGTTCCACCGACACCCGAACGTTTGGCTGTCGTGCTCTGAATAAGTCGTCTTGCTCTGATCATTACGCGTTTGCCTGGGCTGTGCCCTGCCTAGGAAGTCATCCCCATCCCACCCTACCTCCCTCTGCCAGATGTGGGAGAGTGAGCTCTCGGGTTTTCTCCTCCCCATGGAGCCTCCTGGACCCTCCAGGCAGCGTGTGGGCCCCTGTTCCGTCCTCCCTAGTTCCCTGTGACTAGTCCTGTTGGGGACCCCTGTTGATGCCCACCTCTCCCGCCGACCGTGAACTGCGCACCACGGGGCAGGGCTTTGTCTCCCTCCGTCGGGAGCCCCCGGGCGTGGTCAGTGAAGGGGCCTGTCGGGCACACACTGGGGGTACGTGCAGAGGGAAAAGACAAGGCTCCTGTGCGTAGTGACTTCACTGGCTGGTGCTGGGGGAAATGCAGTGGACTTCCGAGCTTCTCGCCCGTCCGGCAGCATCCCCTTTCTGTAACTTTCGAGAACTGCCCATCCCTTGCCCTTAAGCGAGGTGACTGGGGGTGGCTGACCCCCATCCTGGTGCCAGGGATAGATCGTGTGATGCCAGCCGGCCAATCATAGCATTCCGTTGCTCTGGCCAGTCACCAGCTGAGACCTGCTGGCTGAGTAGCACCGAGCTAAGGAAAGGGGGTGGCAGAGGTGAGAGGGACATGCCACACTGGGAAAGGAAAATCAGCGGGAGCTGACTTCCACACGGAGGGGACAGATACATCAGCTCATCTAACGGACACGTGCAAAGAAGCAGGAATGACCGGACCCAGGGGCTCAAACAATGCCTTAGGGCTCCCCTTGAAGGGACATACTGTAAGTGCTGTGTATTTGTCCAGGCACTGATCAACGTGTCAAGGATCTCAAGATCCTCCCAGTCGCATTGAAAAGAGACAAAAGGTTGTTCAATGACATTCTTTACTGAGGCTCCGTGATGAGCCAGCCTTTCCTCCACGAAGGCAGACGCTAGCTGCAGGAAACATGGCTCCTGGGCATTGGACATCCATGGTCCAGAGGAGGAAACACAAAAGAGAGTGAGGTACGGGTGTGGCACTGGGAGGGGTAGTGGGCACGGAGCTGTGTGTGTGTTATGGACATAACAAGTGGACGATGTGAGTCCTCTTCCGCAACGGTCCTGCCTGGCTGACCACTCTATCCTCCTCTATCTTCCTCCCTTCGTCCCTTCCCAAGTGTCCCCCAGACCCCACCCCACTCCTTTGTTCTGGAAATGCCACCGTGCCCACAACCCTTCTGAGGGAACTGAGTCCGCCCATAAGCACCACGTTGGTGTATGACAAGCATCCCCTGACAGTTGGCTAGCAGAGGTCACCTGACCTGTGGGCTGGCCAGTGACTTCTGCTGGGGCCTCGAGGGGAGGGATTTGTTCTCCGGAAGTTCAGCTAAGAAATCCTGAGAGATCAAAGTGGAGGTAGGACGGCTCTAGAAAGGTCAGGTGGGAAAGAGGTCAGGCAGCCACAATGGGCCTTGAGGAAGTCAGGTCTTGAGTGAGAGAAGAATGGGCAGCCATGATGGAAGGCGGGCCAAGGAGGCAGTTGGGACAGACATGCCTTCGCCACGCCCCAGGCCAGGCCCGGCCCGAACGCTGACTCTCACCGGCCATGTGTCAGGAGGCAACAAGGTGGAAAACAACATTTACGAAACACAGAAAGCGCAATACCAAGGGCTCACTGGTGTTGCTCTTCCTGAGAGAGCCTAGCTGTTTGTTCTGGACTCCACCTGCCGCTGGGAGTCCACGTCTGGGCTTCTGTCCACCCGGCCACTGTCTTCCGCAGCTCGGGGATCCCTGCTTTCAAGAGTCAGAGCTTCTAGGCGGGAGATGAAGGTCAAGATGCCGTCATTGTCGGGCGAGGCCTGGCCACGGTCGTGAGGGGACTGACTTCCGGGCACTGCACCTTCAGAGGGAGGATCCTGGGAAGAGAAGATGTTGCCACAGGGACGCGTGGGCCCCTTGCCTCAAATAAGCAAAGCGATCTGGCTCTCCGGGGCCCCGTCTTCTCTTACCTGGACTGACTGTGAATGGGGCCCTTGCCTTCCCCCGGTCTTCGCTTGGCTGGCTGCCTCCCCTCAGACTTCAGCTCGATGCTACCTCCTCCGGGAGCCTCCTCTGATTGCCCTGCCGAGGCAGCTGCTCGCCCATCATGGGCTGCCCACCCCTCCCCGGGTTTTATTGTTTGTTTGTTTGTTTTTTTACTGTGCCGGAGTTTCTCCAAAAGGCTTTATTGCCTTGTGAGCTGCCTCTCTTCCTTACCGGACTATTTCTCTGACTTGCTCATGGCTATGCGTCCCCCTGAGGGAGCATTTCAGGGCAAGCACGGGGCCAGAACTGGGGAATGAATGAATGAGCTGCTTCTTCCCGATACTGGAAAGACGGAAGAAGCTCTAAGGTGGCTACAGCATTATTTCTGGGAAGACTCAGGGGGCTGAGTGATTGCGGGCGGGGTACGGACTAGAGGAGGGGTCCTGCTCCAGAAGGCTCCAGGGAGGGCCAGCTTCATGGGCATGTGGTCTGGGCCCATGTTCAGAGGGACCCTGGACTCATGTCAAAGCTCTGCTCTGTCTTGAAATGCTGATGAAGCTGAATCAGGAGCCCCACTTTTCCATGTTGCACTGGGCCCCCAAAGTCATGTCCATGGTCCCATCAGGATGTCACAGCAGCAAACCGGGCAGGCGGGCAGCTGAGAGCCCCCATGCCCCTGTTGATGGCCCGTCCAGGTGCCTCAGCTCACAGAGACCCCAAAGAGGGGGCCACACTCCACAGCACTGACAGACCCTGATTCATCATTTCCTCCGAAAGGAAAGCCTGCCAGGCCTTACATGTCTCAGGATGGGATCCTGCCCATCACCTGAGTAAGAAGTTAGATGTTCCTCAGGCCAGGGAGGTGGGTGGGTAGGGGTGCAGAGTGAAAAAGGCCTTGTCAGCGCCAATGCTGAGCCCTTGGGGAGGGACAGAGGAGGGGGCATTAGCTATTTTTCAAACGCAGAGGGCTGTGCTTCTTTCCCCCAAAGAGGAGTCTTGGCTGGTCCTGCCTAAGATCAGGTGGCGGGGGGCGCCCACGACTCCCGAGGTCCCTGTGTGCCTCCTTGGAGGTTTCTGGGACGTGGGGAAGAGGGTGCCCTCTCTCTACTGACTCCTCTCGCTGTTGGAAGTTCAAGGACATGGTCGTCAGGGTGGGAAGACATTCTTGGCGTCCAACATAAATGCCCACAGGCCTGTGGGTGCCGGCGGGTGGATGCTGGCGAAGTCTAGTCTAGGTTTTCTAACCATGGGGGAAGGCATGACTCCTTCATCCAAATCCCAGAGAGTCGGGAGCTGCAATCCTCCTCCTGATCCTTCTTTCACGCTGAAGGCAGAAGTCCCATCATACTCTCTCCTGTTCAAAGCCCCTCTGTGGCTCCCGACAGCCTTGGGACAGACGCCAAAGTCCTCACCAGCCACCACAGGCGTGGAGCTGTGCTCTGGCCTCTGCCATCCTTGAAGCGTGCACGGGTCACACTCACACTTCTGTCCACCCACCATCCTGTTCTCCCCTGTTGCCCACAGTTGTCCACCCACTGGATGGACCCTCCCCCGGCCACTGCCACCTTGCTCCTGCCTGTGTCACCTGCCAGGAATCACCTGGCTCCATATCCAGGGGCAGGAGCAGTGGCTGGGTGACTAACTGCACCTGTGACATCCTGTTGGCCATCCCCTGAGTCTTAGCCGGGCTCAAGTGACATTTCCCAGCCCCCCTTGAGGCCAAGTGCAGGCCCTTGAACTGAAGCCAGGAGCGTGGGTGTGCTTGGTCAAAGGGGGATGGTTGGCCCTCTGTAGCCTCTCTGCCCACAGACAAGTCCAGAGCCCCCGGGATGGCCCAGCACCTCGGCGGAAGGAACCGGGGTCTGTGCCTCCCACCAGCCTGATGGCCCCCCTTGCACGTGTGCTAAACCTCCGGCAGGTTGGAGCCATTCTGGTTAGACAGTCTCTTTGCTGCAACAAGTTAGCCTCTCTCTGAGACAGACCCTCACTCACTGTGGGGGCACCCCCGCACCTGCCACAAGGCCTAAAATAACGCCAATGGTAATGATATCTCATGGTGCTGGAGGCACGTGTGGGGCCAGGCACAGTGCCCAGGCTTTGCCTGCCAAGCTCCCCCAGTCCTCGCCACAACCAAGAGCCACAGGCAATTACCATCCTCCTGTCACAGATGGGGAAACAGGCTCCGAGCTAAATGCTGGGCTAGGTCACTTGGCTAAAAAGAGTTGACACCACACACTAACTCCAGGGCTGCTCTCTGCTGTGACCCACTATTGCCTTCCAGACTCAGGGAAATGGGAGATTCGAGAACAACTGTTGATGGGTGGATGGATGGTTGGATGGATGGATAGATGGGTGGATAGGTGGGTAGATGGGTGGATGGATGGATAGATAAACGGATAGATGGATGAATGGATAGGTGGGTGGACAGATGGATGGATGGATGCATGGATGCATGGATGGATAGATGGATGGATGGATGGATGGATGGATGGATGGATGGATGGATGGAT